>NC_060954.1:16230358-16266132 GCF_022045245.1 Lucilia cuprina
ATCTATCTATCTATCTATCTATCTATCTATCTATCTATCTATCTATCTATCTATCTATCTATCTATCTATCTATCTATCTATCTATCTATCTATCTATCTATCATCTGCGCATTTCCCAAATAAAATTAAAATTTAAATACTTTTCATTAAAGTCAAAAGTTTTTGTCATCATTTATTCTTTAACCTAAAGCCAAAACTCGGATTTATATTCTTGTTAAGTTAAATGTATATATCAAAAATCGTAAAAGCCAAAGGATTCCAATTAACTTTCCATAACGGAACAAATCATATTATTTTTTCTAACATTTCCGCAATAGAAACCCTATCACATTATTAATGCCTAAATAACTATAAACAATTTTCTATTTATGACATTAAATACGACAAACAATGTAGTTGCCAGACATTAACTAATGACCATTATTACCACTAACATACAGACATAGAGACACAAATATTCCGCATAATCATACAACTGACATACAGACACACTCATAGTTATTGCCTAAATAGAAAAAAATAATAAACATTTGACTCTTTAAGGAAAAAAGTAGCGGTAGATATAAACAGACAATAAAATGTTAAAGAATCCATAAGGAAGCTCTTAAGGAGTTTCCCACCACCACCAACATTAACAAAAACAACTGCAATAACAACACCAATAACAGCAGCAACACTAACAATATAAATAACAACATTTGCCAACAAAATAGTTAAAAGTCAGCTGCTATTAGCATGACATGAATAAAATACTCGTAATAAAAATAGCAACACAAAAAATAGATGCCATCTTCATGTTGTGGCTGCAACAAATATATGTTGTTGACTATCCACTACTAAGTATACAGTTGCAAAAGATGTTCATGGTGGTGGTGGCGGTGTTGCTGGTACATGCTTATGTTCATGTTCGTGTTCATGACTCCTTTGCTGGTGAATGTGTGGTGTGTGGAGGCGTTAAATAAAATCTTAAAAAAAGAAACGTTACTGTCTTGCATAATGAATGTTGTTGGCATGTTTGTTGCAAGTAGTGTTGTGTTCACGTGTGTTTTACTGCCTCCTTTTTGATCATCATGTATGGGATTTTTCCCCTCTCTCACGTTCTTCATCTCTTTGTGAATGATCTTGAAAGTTATGCAACACACTTGTAAGTTGACATATTGACACCCTTTTTTGTTTTGTTGTTGTTGTTGGTGTATGTATTGTAGTGGCAGCCGTAGAAGCTATTGTTGCTATCTATAAAAGGAGCTGAAGATGATTTTGCATAAATTACAGTTTTAACTACAGTTTTGTGAGGTACAAACATGTGTAAGTAGTTTTGGAAGGGAATGTTAAATTGAATGATGTTTTTAAGATGATGTCACACTTGATGATACTGGTATCCATATGGATTTTAAATATTGAAAATTTAATTAATCGATGTTAACTGCTTCACTTTTAGAATTTAATATTTCAATGGAGCAAATGGTTTAATATCAGTATTCGAGAATGACCAAAATCTCCGTTTAATTTCTATTAAGAGTTCGATCGTGATGGAATTTCCATAGGCTCTTATACGATTGCCGAGCACTGGGTATCTATAATAAACCCTACAATTGTCAAGGGTATCAAGATCATATTCTCCAAAACAAAGGGCCGCTACATTTTGAATGTTATACACAGAGGGAAAAAATTTATACACACCCGGTTCCAAATCGATACAAATTTTTTTAATAACATCCGTTGTCGAGTATGTAAAACAACACTATGCAATGTTGACAACGCAAAGACTATAGACTAGACTAGACCATAGACAAGACTATAGATTAGACTATAGACTAGACTGTAGACTAGACTAAAGACTGACTACAGACTAGACTATAGACTAGACTATAGACTAGACTATAGACTAGACTATAGACTAGACTATAGACTAGACTATAGACTAGACTATAGACTAGACTATAGACTAGACTATAGACTAGACTATAGACTAGACTATAGACTAGACTATAGACTAGACTATAGACTAGACTATAGACTAGACTATAGACTAGACTATAGACTAGACTATAGACTAGACTATAGACTAGGCTAGACTATAGACTAGACTATAGACTCGAATATAGGATAGGTTATAGACTTAATTACAAACTTCACTAAAGATTAGACCATAGATTAGACTGTAGATTATACATTAGACTAGAATTTAAAATAGTCTAGTCTAAGATTTTATGTTAACCCTAATATTAAGCTCCTGATAGAAATTTTCTGATATTATTTATCCACTAATGAGGCATTATACCCCCATAACATTTAACATATTTTAAAAGTGTTTAAATATTTTTTGTTGCTTCGTTGCAGCAACATTCCATAACTTCAGTTTTAAGTTTAAAATCTTATTTATGTTTGACCATAAATTTAAAAACAAAAACTTTAAGGGGATCCGATTCTATATGTTGTTTATACAAGAGTCGTTAGTATTTCATAGGCATTCCTTTTTTTGTGAGTTTAATGCTTATTTTGTTTTTCTCAAAAATTTATTACTGTCTGTTCTTTTTACAATGCAGCTGAGAAGAGAACAATCAAATAATTTTTGACACTTTAAAATATTATTTTGCATATAATGATGGGATTTACTTTTCCAAATTCAATTTCAAATACATTTATCAAAAATTTGGTATGCCGGCAATTTTGTTGCATCATTTTTTTTTTTTTTTTGGTTTAAAATGTGGCGACATAATCCTTTTAAAATGTTGCCTCAAATAAATGTTTCCACATGGGGATTACAAAATATGAATATTTGTTTATGAAGTTAGTTAAGGTTGCCTTTTTAAGAATGTTTTTTGTTTTAAAAAAATAAAGGTGGAGTTTTTATTGTGAAACATAAATTTTAAAAATAACAATTGGTAGACATTTAAGCTTTTTTGCAAATAAATTTGATGATAAATGTGATTACTAATATATTAGCTGTTTTACGTTTTAAGAAATCATTAAGCGTTAGGCTGGAGGTATTAAGAATTTCGCTGAAGTATTTCAAAGAAATTTTAAATTTGGATTATATAGTTTTGTCAGATTATTTTTTCAAATGATTTGCAAAAAGAGAGAGAGATAGAGAGCGAGAGATTATTTTTTTAAATGAGTTGCAATGAGAGAGAGCGAGCGAGAGAGAGGGAGTAAACACAACAAGTCATAGTATTTAAAATCAGAAGTACGTATAACTTCATCTAGTGGAAATGACTTTCATATATATCTGATAATATTTGTCTTCAGACCAGGATCTACTCATTTATAATGGTGATAAGGTTTAACGTGTTTTTTTCACGAGAAAGTCAATACTTTATCTTTGAGGGAACATACGTTATTCACATAACGGGGGAATGTTACCTTCAGTCAATTTGGAGTGCCAGGACTGAATGTCAAAGTTCTTTACCTTAACACACGCCTTGACGGGTAAGCTTTTGCAACCACCGCCCCAGAGTGTATCTTACACACCGGTGGCAATTTACGTATATGGAATTTAGGGTCCAGTATACATGCCCTTTGCTCGAGTTATCTAATCTCTTGCCATAGTAGTTCCGTTGGGGAATAACAGGTGTCATGAGAAAAGCTCAATCTAACCCCGACAATGAAAAAGTCAATCACTGGTTAGAGCCGATAAAAGAGGCAGACCCAACATCAGACGAAAACAGCCTATTGATGCCACAAGGAATGCCATGTACCTACAAACATTATCATCATCTAAAGACTCACCCCAGTGCATTCCCGCCCCTTATATATGTCGCTCAAACACACTTCTAAGATGACATCTGTTGTTTCGGCAAACAGCACCTAGGTGTCGTAATTGGTGGCTCGGAAAACATAGTATATTTAAATAACAGACTTATTTCAGTGGCCACAAGGACCTACTGTGATAAGTTGCGCATGTTAAGGTATTACCTCTCCACAACGTCTCAACTAGCTTCAACCGAAACTTTTAACCATCATATCACTCTTTCTTCCGACATCTCAACAGATATAAGTCAGGATTCATCACATCCATCAGATACAAGTATCCGATGGTGCATCTCACTCCAACTCTTACCCAATCTTTGCATTTCAACATTTTTTCTGCTCAAATTCAAAATTTTTTCAATTCACAGTCTGTGGTTTGTTTCTAGGAGCGTTAACAGAAACTTATCCCGATAATTTATATTTCACCGTTTATCAATCTTTTAACCCCTTCCTGCGAATTCAGCTTTAAACTGCAGCGAGGTATTAGTAGAACCTCTTTTTCCCGGAATTGCAATAACATTAACATGGAATCATTCATCAAGGTAACATGACCCCCCCTGGATCAGCCCTTGGGCTATAAATAGATAAAATGCATCTTCGATGATTTGTTATAAGATCTAAGCAGAGAACCAATCTGGTATCACGAAAATCTTTAGTCTTCAGGACAGAGTAATGGAATCCTAAAACGTGGAAATTCTTAACTCCCTGCTGAACAGAGTTCCTTACAAATATCTGGAACTAGTTCCCAACGGATATTTTTATTATTGTAGAGTACCCCCGGGGGCATTTTTTCTCGGTGATCTTTCTCGCTATGTAGCTACTATAAACTTTGCATGATATATCTTTGGTCTTTTCTGGGAATGATTCAGAGAACCAATCTTGTATCACGAGGGCAGAGTTTCGGAATTTGTCTTGTACCAACATCTTCGTGATGTATGTTGTTGCTATGGTTTAAATCCAAATTCATGATGCATTCTGCATAAGTTCGGTGCTGTTGTCAAGACAACAAATACCTAGCAGAGCAGTGACTGTTGGACTAAGTGCTGAAATTAAGTTGGTATCATGAATGCTTTGTTGAATGGTATGCAAGTTATAGAAGAATATTCCTTCTTTGTACGGGTATGTTTAGGGCTCAAAGTATTTATACCAGTAGGTGGTGAGTATATTAAATCTAGGTGCAGTTGCCGATTCAACAGACCACCATCCTATCTGCGTGATTATAAACAAAAGTGATGTTTTGCATCTCAGAAGTTAAGCAACGGCATAGCAATAGTCAAAGTAGCAAGTACTTGGACAAAGTGCTTGTATATGGACCACCAAAATTATGTACAAAAATTGTCAGTTTTTACTTTGTCAATGAAAAAGATCACCTTGAAATGAGCCCCTCAGGGCAGCTGTTCACATAAGGTATTTCGCTATCATTTTATTGTTAAAAAGTAACACGTGGCGTGAAAAGAAAGAATGGTGAGTCGTCAAAAAAAGCTCACCCTGGCAATGAAAAGGACCATCTTGAAATCAGGCCTTCATGGCAGTTGTTCACAGAAGGCACTCCGTCATCCTGTTAGTGTTAAGAAGTAACTTTAGGTGGCTGCAATTGAAAGCCTTATAATGTGATGAGAGCGTTCACCATTCATTGAGAATGCTATTCAAGCTAATCCCCTGAGTGTTTTTTGCCCAACTTTATTTTAGATATCCCGTTGAAAGAGCTTCATTACTGAGGCATATTGCTATGAATTAGTATTCAACGAATGCATCTTCATTGGTCGGTGTATGTATCGCGGTTGTTACGATACGCAGCGACACTTCTTTAACAAAGGTATAAGATACATCTAGTATTGAGAAAAAGAGTTAAAACTTAGAATTTTAGAGACAGAACTCTAAACTGAATGCTATGTGTAAGTAACTCAGAGAGGTGTTGAATGGTCTATGAACCAGGTTATAAAATTGAGCTCTTCATATGTCTCAAAGATGTGTTATAAATGGAAATTTTGAAATATCCTTTTAGGTTATTTGATTTTCTATGAACTTAGACTAAACGTGATCTGCGTGCGAGCATTTGTAGCTAGTGTTGTAACTAGTCAGTTAAATACATTCAGTTGAGTTATACGTTGTAAAGTTAAACCTTAATTTGTTGTTAACTTAGTTTTAACTTTCATTTAATTTTTTTTTTAATTTAGAAAGAAAAAATAAGTTTAAAATATTAAAAATTTACCATAACAATTGCTAATTATGTCACTATTCAGTATTTGAATAAAAAAAAAAACAAAAAAATGGCAAAACTATAAAACAGCTGACATTAAGTAACAGAAACCCAATTTCAAACAAAAAAAATCTTTCACTTGTTTCGTTACAAAAATTTGTAACACAAAGCAGAACTAAAGGGCATAAGAAATTGTAAAACTATTCAAAAATTTCTATTATTTTAAGGTAAAAATATTTTGCATAGAAAAATAACTGAAATAGTAACTAAACTCAATGAAAGTATAAATTCCTAATAAATAAATAAAAAAACAAATAATAATAGACAAACTTAATTTGGTTACGCCAACACACAAATTTTTTTTTTACTTTAAGTAGCCCACCCTAATAAACAAGAAAGAAATTCCATAATTAGCAGCTTCCCATGACCACTAAAAGGCATTAGCATTTGAGGGTCAAGAACGAATGAAAAAAATAACACACAGAAAATATACTTTCTTGTTTAATATAAAAGAAAAATAGAAAAGACAAATCATAATTTGTTAACCAAATAAAATTAAGCATCCCAACAATAATATATATGGTTGTTGGAAAAAAAATTACCGAGATTAATAAACCCCCAACACCAAGAGAAAAAAAACATGTAAAAAAAGAATGAATTAAAGAAATCGAACATTGAACTCCCCGGTAGCTGTATGAATCTTGTGTTTTTGCTTAATTTACTCTCTAAGTCTTAATAACCCATTCTTCATTCTTTCAAGTGAAGAAGTTGGCGATGACGATGATGATATATTTCCGTGGTCTATGTACTTAAATCTCTTACTCCTACAGAAACTAATGAAATTTTAACCAACAAATCGAATCATTTTCAAATTACTAATTCTTGTTTTTATTTTGTTAATTTTGTCTGATTTTTTTGTTGTTCTTCTTTAGCTGTCTTCATCATCATTATCACCTTTTTTAAGTTTTCATCTGTTCTTGTTAAAGCTTAATGTTTTCAATAAGAATTATACTTTTCCAAAACTCATTGATCACTCACCTTTGGTTCGCGCATATTATCATTTTGCAAAATAGTTGTAGTTGTTGTGCTGGTATGATGTGTTGTTTGTGTGCCTACACCAATACTTTTACTGTTGTTCTTGTTGTTGTTGCTACCCACACCATTACCACTATTATACTCTCGATATCTGGAACGCATTTCCTCCTCTTTAACCATATACTTGTCTTTATCTTTTGACTTAATGGTCTGTTGTGTGCCTGCACTACTGCTGGTGCTACTGCTCATACTTTTTCTCTCCACATCCTTTTTATCGTTTGCTACAACAGTACCTGCCCCAAATAGTTGTTTCACTTTTTCAAAACCTCCCAATTTCTTATTACGTTTCAATGTTGCACTATCTTCTGGACGACTATGGGCAGCGGTTTGTGAATGTTGATCACGTCGTCGTAGAGTGGCGGATGTACTGCTTGTTGTTGTCGTTGGATATTTATCTAAATGTGGATCAAAGTGAGAGCCGTCATCTATGGAACGTTCACGATAGATATAATTCTCTTTGCGCTTACCACAACGTTGATGCTCGCAATGTCGTCGTTCTTTCTTGAGGAAATTCTCACAGCTCTTGATGTCATCGGCTATGGTGCGCTTGCGCCATTTGCTGCGGGTGAAATAAGAAAAACAATTAGTTGTTGGCAGACTATAGAGTGTAGACTAGGCTATAGATAAGAGTAAATACTAGACTAAAGACTGAATTATAGATTGGACTATAGACTAGATTATAGATTCGACTATAGACTATACTATAGATTAGATTAAGATTTATACTAGATTATAGACTAGGCAAGACTACACACTATATTATATAGACTATCGACTATGGACTAGACTATAGACTAGACTATGGACTAGACTATAGACTAGACTATAGACTAGACTATAGAATAGACTATAGACTAGACTATAGACTAGACTATAGACTAGACTATAGACTAGACTATAGACTAGACTATAGACTAAACTATAGACTAGACTATAGACTAAACTATAGACTAGACTATAGACTAGACTATAGACTAGACTATAGACTAGACAATAGACTAGTCTATAGACTAAACTATAGACTCGACTATAGACTACACTATAGACTAGACTATAGTCTATAGACTATACTATAGACTAGACTATAGACTAGACTATAGACTAGACTATAGACTAAACAAGACTTTAGACTAGACTAAACTTTAGGCATGACTATATACTAGACTAAAGACTAGACTATAGACTAGACTACAGACTATACTATAGACTAGACTATAGACTAGACAAGACTTTAGACTAGACTAAACTTTAGGCATGACTATAGACTAGATCAAAGTTTACAATTTTACATTTCTTTCTTAGTAGGATGTAATTGTTTTCAAAATTCTTACCTCGTGACTATATCTCCATTAAAGGACTCCTTGCGGAAATCATTCTCAATACCCGAGTCGCCCTTATCAAAACTGCGTTGCTGCAACTTATCACGCTTTAAACTGCTATGCCAACGATCTTCACTGCTCTGGCGTGCCGTAAGACCTCTTTCCAAATTCTCATAACGTTTCATATTTTCCGGTGATGAACGATACTGATCCGTACTGGTAAACTGAGATTCCAATGACTTCGGCTCATAATCTGTCAATACATGACGCTCCATTAAAGGGGAAGCTTCACGTATGGGTTTGCCCGTAAATGAGTCAAGACGTTCACGGTGTCGCGACTCGCGTACATGTGGTTTGCCTTCATTATCAAATTGAGTTTCACGTTCATACACCTCCTTAACACCGTGACCATGACCATCATCATAATATTTGGTATGTTTATAGCGAGAAGTTTTCTCTGTCTTGGGGAGAGTAGAAGTGGAAATTTGTGTTAGAGAAGGGGCAATAATATCCAAATGGGATCTTTCGGGAGAGTATTTATTAAGAATTTCAGTTGCTTCGGGTTTGTGAAAACGTGGTTCATAGGAATCACGTACTATTTCCCTTTCCGGACTGAGGTAGCGACGGCGATGATAAGCTGTATTATCTGGTTCATCTTCCAGTACACGTTCATGAGAATTTTCCCTCGATGGATAATAACCATTTCTCTCTAGAGTATTATTGTCACCATATTTACGTGTTAAAATTCTAGATTCCAAACGAGCTCGACGATAACCCATATCATCGTTATTAATGGGTATTTCACGAGCTGGAGACATATATCTTTCGGTTGTATGAAAACCATTTTCTCTAGGAGGAGTTATGCTTCTGATTTTGGGTACTATGGGTGGTTCTGCAGGTGATTTGCTGCGTTTATTTTGTAGCTCTTCTTCATAATATTTGCGTGTTTCTAGGCCTAAGCCTTCATCTTCATCGCTGAGATTACGGGGTGACAATTGTTGCCAGGGTGAGGGCGAGAAAGAGCCACCTATATGTATGGTGGTGGTACCATTTGCGGTATTGTAATTGGGAGAGTATTGATTTCTACCTGTGGCATGACTAGCTATAAAATCAGTTTGATCTTCTGATCTACGATGGTGGTTATTATGTAAAATTTCTCTTTCGGGTGTAAAAATATCTCTCGAAGCCGAACGATAGTCGCGGGCTGGAGAACGATACTCTCTTACCGGTGATACTCTTTGTGTATAATCTCTTCTGGTCAGTGTAGAGCGTTGAGGTACAATATCATCTTGCAATTCTAATTGGGCATAGGTAATGCCCTCATTGGGTCGTATATAGGAGAAGGCGGGACCCATTATAGTGGGTGGTGGTGAAAATCTCTCCATAGACAAACGTTTCACCATGCCGTTGACAGTTTGCCCCTTGGTAAGGGGCAACTTTTGGGCTGGCAACTGGGAACTGTGCATGTTTTCTTGTGACTTAGCTTGTAGGGTTAAAATTTTCTCTTTTATATTCTCCGATATGGGGTTGCGTACAACGTTACCATCTAGCTCTGTCTGCGAACGACTACGAGCTATTAGTTCTTTAAGGCCACTTTCATGTTTTTCTCTATCCGTTATAGCATCAGATTTGCGACGTTCACGATTGAATTGTTCTTCGAAACAGTCTTCTCTAGAATCGTTTTCTATAATGGGACTAAGTTGTGTGTGTTGTAGTTGACGGTTAGAACCCGAACTGCTAGCAGTTGCTGGTGCAGGTTTGGAATCTTTTAAGACTTTCTTTAGTTTATAAGAAGAAGAACCCACATCACTTTTACTTCTTACCAAACGTCTACCACCGCTATCTTCAAAACGAGGATCACGATCAACGGCCTGATTAAGATTACTGTCACTTTTGCGACTGAAAATACTAAAAATTGATGGTCTTTTGGTGGGTTTCTTGGCAGCAGCGTCGCTATTGCTACGACTTACTGGCTTGGAAGTGGTAGCTTTCTTCTTTCTTAAGGGTAACGAATGAAATTTTTTGGGGTTGGTGTCTCCACTACGTTTAGTTTTCACTCTAAATGTGGGTATATTTTCACCATTCTCTGCTATGCTCTTGTGACGCTTGGCCTGGGCAAGTACTAATGCGGCTTCTTTTTGTATGCTTTCGGTTGATAGATCGGCTGGTAGCTGATGATACGGCTGTGTATGTTGGGGTGGCTGTAGATTTGTAGTTTCGTAATTCGTTAGATCATTGGAACGTTTTCCTAAAAACAGAGAGAGAACAAAAAATAGATATTAATTGATTATATCTTAAGAAATAATTAAGTGTTTTAAGCTTGTAAAGTTCTTAAGATTTTAAAAGCCTATTTTAATAACTGACATTAAATTGATTTAAGAGCTTTAGTTTTTATACATTTTTTTTAGTTTCTGCTGGCATTACAAAAAGATGAATTAAATCATTCCCTTAAGCGCCTACTTTATACACAAAAAGAAGGTTGGTTGGTTGATGTCTTACAATGTAGACAAACACTTGTTGGAATAGTTGAAACAGTTCAAAAGAAACATCATCATTTGTCTTAAATTACTAAATGTAAGACTCTAAAGATGACTTTGGTAGAAACAACAACTTAATCTGATGTTAACAACATGTACAATTCGTAATAGTGAAACAGCTACAACAAAAAAATCTATCAACAACACCAGACCTAGTATATTCAGAGACGCCTTATGAAGAAAGGCAGGGAAATAGTTCTTAGGAAATAGAATTAAAAAGTTTTTTCAAAGTCTTTAATTAATTAAAGGTTATGTATGATAAAACGGAAATAGCTATAACTATAGAATAGGATACAGACTAGATTATAGACTTGACTATAGACTAGATTTTAGCCAAAAATCTAGACTAGAATATATACTATTTATTATATACTATATAATAGAAAATACACTAGACTATAGACTTAACTATAGACCAGACTACAGACTAGACTATATACAAGACTATAGACTAGACTGTAGACTAAACCAGAGTATAGAACAGACTACAGACAAATCTATAGATTAGCCCTTATAAACAACATGGGCTAAACAATAGACTAGACTAGAGTCTAAACTAGGCAATAGACTAGACTATAGACAATAGACTATAATATAGGCTAGACTTTAGATTAAACTATTGACCAGACTATAGACTAGGCTATGGAATTGACTATAGACTACATTTTTGACTAGACTTCATACTAGACTATTCTCTAGACTAAACACTAGACTAAATACTAGACTATAGACTAAACTATAGACTAGACTGTATACTAGACTAAAGACTAGACTAAAGACTAGACTAAAGACTAGACTAAAGACTAGACTATAGACTAAATTATAGACTAGACTATGTAAAAGACTATAGACTAGACTATAGATTAGACTATAGACTAGACTATAGACTAGACTATAGACTAGACTATAGACTAGACTATAGACTAGACTATAGACTAGACTATAGACTAGACTATAGACTAGACTATAGACTAGACTATAGACTAGACTATAGACTAGACTATATACTAGACTATGGACTACACTATAGACTATACTATAGACTACACTATAGACTACACTATAGACTACACTATAGACTACACTATAGACTACACTATAGACTACACTATAGACTACACTATAGACTACACTATAGACTACACTATAGACTACACTATAGACTACACTGTAGACTACACTATAGACTACACTATAGACTACACTATAGACTACACAATAGACTAGACAATAGATTAGCCTATAAAATACACCATGGTCTAGACTAGACTATAGTCTAAACTAGACTATAAACTAGACTTTAGACAATACTATAAACAATAGACTATACCATATACTAGACTATAGACTATACTTTAAACTACTCTATAGACCAGACTATAGACTAAACTATAGACTTGACTTTAGACTAGAACAAAGACTAGATTAAAGACTAGACAATAACTAGACTTTAGACTAGACTATAAGCTAGACATAGACTGGACTATGTACTTGACAATAGATTAGATTATAGAGTATACTATAAAGTCTATAGACCAGACTTGACTATATACTAGACTATAGACTATACTATAGACTAGACTATAGAAAAGACTATAGAATATGCTATATAATAGGCTATAGACTAGACTATAAGATAGGCTATATACTAGACTATATAGTAGACTAAAGACTAGACTATAGACTAGACTATAGACTTGACTTTAGACTAGACTGTAGACTAGACTTTAGACTAGACTGTAGACTAGACTGTAGACTATAATATAGACTAGACTATAGACTATAATATAGACCTGACTATAGACTATAATATAGACTAGACTATTGACTAGACTTTTCAAAAATGACAAGTCAACTTCAAAAGGGCTACAGTGATTAACTCCCACTTAGTTTCTAAACCCACTACTATCTCTGCACTCCAACAAAACCAACATTCTAACTCACTAGTTTGGCATTTAGCTTCCATAAAGTACTTGAACAATTTATACAATGAATACTAGACCTTAAACTAAGAACCCTTCTCATTCTTGTTCTTTTTCATTCACATCATCTAAATGTTATTTTGATTAATGTCAATGATTGCAATTTTAGTACTTAAGACCAACACTTTATGTGGTGGCCCTGGCCATAACATGTAAATTCATTAGGAATCTTATTGCTGTATGATGTGTGTGTGAGTTGATGGACCAGATGTATTCACAGTCGGTAATAAATAGTAAAATAGTTATTCATAAATTATTATGCATTTGACATAGAATATTGGTACATGTGTACATATGTATGTACATATGAGTAATAAATGTATGAGTAACCAATCAAAAAGTTATTAGCATTTGTTAAATGACGTTGCTGTTACATTGCACTGTTAGGGAATGTATGAGATATTTCTCAAGAATTGTTTCGTGGGTAATTAAACAGAACATTGTGTTGATCTATGGCATAGAAGAAGAATAGAATTGATATTTGAATAGAATGATCGATAGTTTATAAATATTTCCACAATATTTGTAACAAATTTTTTTAAATATCATAATTGATATATTTTTTTAATTATCTCCTTCTTAAAACCATTATGCAAACATTAAGAAAAAATTTCACTATAATTTACATTCCATAACGTTTTCCGTATACCTAACTTTCATATAACTTTAAATTTTTAAAAAATACTTAAAAATAAAAAAAAAATCCAAAAATAAACGAAGAACTGTTTCCCATTATCATTAAACAATTTGCTAATTTTAAAAGCTTTATTTTCTTGTTGTTCTATGTTTTTCTTGGCCTCCTCCCCACAATTCTTTATAATTATATAGAATTGCATATGAGTTTTTGATGGCCCCATTGTAAAGACCCTCTATTATTAAAAAAAACATGTTGTTGTAGTCGATGATAATGATGATGCTGTTGCTGCTGCCAAAGAGAACATAATGATGATGGTCGGTTGGTCAAATTTAAATTACTGTAAAAGTAGTTGTAGTAAAAGAACTAAATATTTATGGCAAAAAAATAAACAGCAAAATATTTAAACAAATATATGATTTACACTCAGATCTGGTGTACGCGAAAAACGTTCGATTAATTAAGAAATTGAGAGCAAAATATTGAGGGAATAAAGAAATTATGAAAACTTTTGACAATATATCAGCATAGAGATCAGGCAATAGTCTGACAATAGATCTGTCTATAGTCTTGACTATAGTTCAGTTTATAGTCTTGATTATAGATTAGTCTATAGCCCTGACTATAGATCATTCTATAGTATGACTATAGATCAGTCCATATTCTCGACTATATATCAGTCTATAGTCTAGACTATATATCACTCTATAGTTTTGCCAATAGATCGGTATAAAGTCTCGACTATAGATCTGTCTATATTCTCGACTATAGATCAGTCTATAATCTTGATAATAGATCAGTCTATAGCCTTGACTATAGATCAGTCTATAGCCTTGCCATAGATCAGTCTATAGTCTTGACTACAGATCAGTCTATAGTCTTGACTATAGATAAGTCTATAGCCTTGCCCATAGATCAGTCTATGGCCTTACCTATAGATCAGTCTATAGTCTTGGCTATAGATCAGTGTATAGTCTTGATTATAGATCAGTCTATAGTCTTGACTATAGATCAGTCTATAGTCTTGATTATAGATCAGTCTATAGCCTTGCCCATAGATTAGTCTATAGTCTTGACTATAGATCAGTCTATAGACTTGACTATAGATCAGTCTATAGTCTTGACTATAGATCAGTCTATAGTCTTGATCAGTCTATAGTCTTGACTATAGATCAGTCTATAGTCTTGACTATAGATCAGTCTATAGTCTTGATTATAGATCATTCTATAGCCTTACCCATAGATTAGTCTATAGTCTTGTCTATAGATCAGTCTATAGTCTTGGCTATAGATCAGTTTATAGTCTAGACTATAGATCAGTCTATAGTCTTGACTATATGTCAGTCTATAGTCTTGATTATAGATCAGTCTATTTTCTTGACTATAAATCTGTCTATAGTCTTGGATATATATCAGTCTATAGTCTTGCCTATATATCAGTCTTATAGTATTGAAACTGATCTTTAGTAAGAAACTAATAAGTGATCAACAGTCCAGACTATACCTTAGGTCTAATTCAAAAACCTTTGCTAATGTCTCTAGGAATAAGTTATGTTAATGAAAGCACTTTATAGTTTATACTAAATTTAATCCAGGCTTAATTTTTGACAAATTAATGATCTTTTTTTTTAAAAATTCTCTATCAACGTCTTTATCATAAAGTTCTCAAGTTACTCCTCTCAAAAACTCGTTAAATTATGTAAAGCTTCTTAGAAAATCCTAATAATTTATAAGCGCGAAAACAACACAAACTATTATTAAAGCAAAACAAATTAATTTAATAATAAAAATAATTTAAATAAACATTATGATTTAATCATAACGTTTATTAGTTAATTTCTTTAATTAAATTTATTATAAACGGTTTAGAATTAATTTGAATTCATTAAAATATTTTTTAGTTAACAATTCAGCACTTTAGCTAAAAGACAAATAAAGTAAGAACATAAAAAAGAAACTAAAAAACTTAAAATATTTAAAACAAATTTATTTAAATCTACGCCCCATATTTTCGTTAAAAAAAAACAAGAAACATAAAACTAGTTATTTTTACCATTTGCAAAAAAAATAACTTTAACAACAAATTAAAGTAAATGTTAAAATATTCTAAGATCAGTATAACCAGAACAACAACAAAATGTTATAAATTTAACTAACAATCATCAATCAAATTAAAAGAAACTTAAACAGACACATTCCGTTCTTTATGTAGACACCCCAGATGATGGCGATGATGACTATGATGGAAACCTTAACAAAAATTGTTAAGAAAAAATAATAAAAAATATTTTAACAACAACTACTCAAGTGGCAAACAAATGAACAAGAAAATAAATTAAATAGAAAAAATTTAGAACAATAATAAAAAATTTTTTGGTTAAAAATAAATGTTAACAATGTTTGAATGAATCATAAAATGTTTGCACAATTTTCCAAAAGCTTTAGCACGCCCTATAATTTGTTAATATGCTATAATGTTTATAAATATTAAAAACAAATTATTTTTCTTTCTAAATTATTATAATGCTAAAGATCACAATAGTATCAAGATTTTCTTTGTAATAAATTTAGTTTAGTCAAAACTATAGAGTGATCTATAGTCAAGACTACAGAGTGATCTATAGTCAAGACTACAGAGTGATTAATAGTCAAGATTATAGAGTAATCTATAATCAAGACTATAGAGTGTTCTATAGTCAAGACTATAGAGTGTTCTATAGTCAAGACTATAGAGTGATCTATAGTCAAGACTATAGAGTGATCTATAGTCAAGGCTATAGAGTGATCTATAGTGAAGACTATAGAGTGATCTATATTCAAGACAATAGAGTGATCTATAGTCAAGACTATAGAGTAATCTATAATCAAGACTATAGAGTGATCTATATTCAAGACTATAGAGTGATTTATAGTCAAGACTATAGAGTGATCTATAGTTAAGACTATAGAGTGATCTATAGTTAAGACTATAGAGTGATCTATAGTTAAGACTATAGAGTGATCTATAGTCAAGACTATAGAGTGATCTATAGTCAAGACTATAGAGTGATCTATAGTCAAGACTATAGAGTAATCCATTATCAAGACTATAGAGCGATCTGTAGTCAAGACTATAGAGTGATCTATAGTCAAGACTATAGAGTAATCTATAATCAAGACTATAGAGTGTTCTATAGTCAAGACTATAGAGTGATCTATAGTCAAGACTATAGAGTGACCTATAGTCCAGACTATAGAGTGATCTATAGTCAAGACTATAGAGTGATTTATAGTCAAGACTATAGAGTGATTTATAGTCAAGACTATGGAGTGATCTATAGTCATGACTATATTGTAATCTATAGTCAAGACTATAGAGTAATCTATAATCAAGACTGTAGAGTGATCTATAGTAAAGACTATAGAGTGATCTTTAGTTAAGACTATATAGTGATCTATAGTTAAGACTATAGAGTGATCTATAGTCAAGACTATAGAGTGATTTATTGTCAAGACTATAGAGTGATCTATAGTCAAGACTATAGAGTAATCTATAATCAAGACTATAGAGTAAACTATAGTCAAGACTATAGAGTAATCTATAATCAAGACTATATAGTAATCTATAATCAGGACTATAGAGTGTTCTTTAGTCAAGACTATTGAGTGATCTATAGTCAAGACTATAGAGTGATCTATAGTCAAGACTATAGAGTGATCTTTAGTCAAGACTATAGAGTGATCTTTAGTCAAGACTATAGAGTGATCTATAGTCAAGACTATAGAGTGATCTATAGTCAAGACTATAGAGTGATCTATAGTCAAGACTATAGAGTGATCTATAGTCAAGACTATAGAGTGATCTATAGTCAAGACTATAGAGTGATCTATAGTCAAGACTATAGAGTGATCTATAGTCAAGACTATAGAGTGATCTATAGTCAAGACTATAGAGTGATCTATAGTCAAGACTATAGAGTGATCTATAGTCAAGACTATTTTCAAGACTATGGAGTGATCTATTGTCAAGACTATAGAGTGATCTATAGTCAAGACTATGGAGTGATCTATTGTCAAGACTATAGAGTAATCTATAGTCAAGACTATAGACTGATCTATAGTAAGGGGTACATACTGATCTATAGTCATGTATATAAGCTGATCTTTAGTCAAAACTATAGACTGATCTATAGTAAGGATCTATAGTCATGAATATAGACTGATCTATAATAAACACTATAGACTGATCTTTAGTCAAGACTTTAGACTGATATTTAGCCGAGTCCAAATACTGTTTTATAGCCGACACCATACACTTGTCTTTACCTAAGACAATAAACTGATCTATGATCAACACAATATACTGATCTATAGCCGAGACTATACACTGATCAGCACTGTAGACTGAAGTATAGTACAGACTTTATTCTGATCTTTAGACAAGACTGTAGACTGATCTTAAGTCTAGAATATTCTATAGACCTATCTGGCCAAAAATATAGACTGATATAGTCAAGACTGTAGACTAATCTATAGTTTAGACTGTAGACTGATCTATAGTTTAGACTTTAGATTGATCTATTGTTTCGACTATAGACTAATCTATTGTTAAGACTATAGACTGATCTGTATTGTAGACTATAGACTGATTTATAGTTAAGATTGTACACTGATCTTTAGATGCAGTTTCTAATTCCTCCGCTTTAAATGATTGATCCCACATAAATATTTCTTCCACATAACCTACCTTTCACCCAAAAATGCTTTTAACTCGAATTTATGTTATAAAAGATTAGATCATGCTTTCCCACACCAATCCTCCTGCAAGTGCACAAGTACAGCAACTACAACAACAAAACTCTTAACAAGAGTAGTTTTAGTAAAACAAAATTTAAAGGCTGCTACCGTGTTTAAAACAATTTAGTACTCTCGTGTACACCTTTAATGTAAAATTAATTCGGTTGTTTTGGTTTCAGCTGATAACAGATCTGGTCTAATTTATGTTAAACTTTAAGTCTTTTTTTTTTGCTCTTCCGAATAACAACAACCATAGCTTGGTTTACAGCTGTTATGGGTTACAGTTTCAATGCTTCAGTATGTGTTTATGTTGTCGAATTAATTTTTATATTTATTTTGTATTTTTTCGGTTTCTATAAAATGCTCTACATAATTTTTTCTAAAGATTTTTAGCCTGTTTGTTAGCTTTGTGAAAAAAAACAAGAGTTAAGCAGCCTCAAGGTAATCTGTTTCTATGGATTTTTTTTCTTCAAATTTTATCAATAGGCTGCAGTTGATTTTTTTTTTTTTGTTTGTTAGTGACCACAAAATGTTTAATGTTAGTTTTGCAAAAATTACAAAAACAAAATGTAGATTTCTTTTAATGTTTTTGTTTTTGTTTATGTGGTAGATAATTTATTACAACACTTAAAGAAACAACTTGCTGACATGTGATATGCGTTCGTTCGACTTTCACTGATGTTTTGCTGTGCTGTGCTGCGGTGTGGTTGGTTTCAGCTTTTAACTGCTGCTTAGCATTTATAATGCTAAAATAGTAGTTAGTTAAAGAGTTAACAAAATCTTATCAGATCTTGGGGAGAAATACACAACATCTAACTATTTGCGATTTTTATATGTCTTTTTGTTTTCATTTTTCCTTTTTGCTTTATTTCTACACTAAGGAGTATTTTATGCTGGCTTGGGCGATATTTATTTTACAACCTCGTCTGTATATATTTTTTTCAAGTTGTAAAATTTAATGGCCAATAAAAATTATAAATAAAAAACAAAACTAAAGCAAGAATGTTTGGTTTTTGTCACTTTGAAATTTTGAATTTCTTGTTTGTTTTTGGTGAAATTATAAGAGTTATTGGATTTTTTCTTTTATTAGACTATAACATTAAAATTTGGAATAAGGATATGACAGACCAGTTTTGATATTTAATCACTTTCTAATTTGTTAAGGAATTAATAATAATTAAAAAATATTCATTTTAACTTAAAGTGGTCTATAGACAAGGCTCTAGATCATATACAGACTACAAAGTCTGGACTATAGATTAGTCTATAGTCTTGACTATAGATTAGTCTATAGTCTTGACTATAGATTAGTTTATAGTCTTGACTATAGATTAGTCTATAGTCTTGACTATAGATTTGTCTATAGTCTTGACTATAGATTTGTATAGTCTTGACTGTAGATCAGTCTATAAACTTGACTATAGATCAGTCTATAATTTTAAATATAGCTCTGTCTATAATCTTGACTATAGATCAGTCTATAGTCTTGACTATAGACCAGTCTATAGCCTTGACTATAGATCAGTCTATAGTCTTGACTATAGATCAGTCTATCGTCTTGACTATAGATCAGTCTATCGTCTTGACTATAGATCAGTCTATAGTATTGACTATAGATCAGTCTATAGACTTGACTACAGATCATTCTATTGTCTTGACTATAGATCAGTCTATAGTCCTGACTATAGATCAGTCTATATTCTTGACTATAGATCAGTATATCGTCTTGACTATAGATCAGTCTATAGTCTTAACTATAGATCAGTCTATAGTCTTAACTATAGATCAGTCTATAGTCTTGACTATAGATCAGTCTATAGTCTTGGCTATAGATCAGTCTATAGTCTGGACTATAGATCAGTCTAAAGTCTGGACAATAGGTCAGTCTATAGTCTTGACTATAGATCAGTCTATAGTCTTGACTATAGATTAGTCTATAATCTAATGTAAAGATTAGTTTATAGTGTAGAATATAGTTCAATCAAAGTCTCGACTATTGATCTACATTATATATAGTTCAAAAATCTCTACTATCGATCATCTTATAATATTATATATGGATCAGACAATAAAACAGTCTAATAACAATAATTTTTTACTTATAACTTATACAGTCATGTTATCACCATTATTAACACACATGTATATTTATGTGGGAAGTTTTTCGTTTGTAGACCAAAACTCCCATAACATTTCTAAGATATAAAATGTTCTAAAATCTTAAAAGTGATGGCTGTCAAAATAACAAGTCATATAAACCAAACAACAAATTACATAAAAAAGTATCTGTTAAATTCTAAACAATAATGTAGGTGTTTCATGACCAAAAAACAACAAATTTAACACAAACTAAAAAAAAAAAAACTATAAAGTACCAACAAGAAACTTTCAATATTTTATTCCCTCCAAAGAGGATTAAATGTTTGATACTTTAAAACCATGAAAAAACTGATACATAAACGTTTAAAAAACAATTGATTTGTCTTTAATTCGTTTTTTGGCAACTGTCGAAAATTTTCAATTGCTTTAGTTTTTGTTTTTTCGTCGCAATTTTTTCACAGTTTGTTATAGATTATAGTCGTCATATAATTGCGATAAATGTAACAATTTTTTATTTGCAATGTTCACATTGTTGTAGTCGTTGGGACGTGTCTTTCAAATCAAAGTGTAATTCATTGTTATTTGTTCATTTATTTAATTATATATAAATATATATCAGGTGGGCTGTGATGTGTGTTGAGTCGAAATGAATTGTTGTTTGTATGTTTCAAGACATATTGACTTTAGAGAATTATATTCGGTTTTTTTTAAGATTTTATTGGCAAATTTTTGACATTAAGGGTGTGTTTAATGACAATTTGTTTTTAATTATCTAATAAATTTTTTTTCAGTGCGCCAAATAACAACAACGCAATCCAACAAAACAAAAGACTTAAGAAACATACATGTAATAGTTAAATAAAACTTAAAGATCAAAGTTGATGGGAGATTAAAGTAAAAATAGAATTTAATTTAATTATGATTAGAAACATTAATTTTTAGATAAACCATGTAATTTATTAAGATTTTCACTTGTCAATTAAAAAAGAGTATTCAAAGTGGGTCACCAGCAATGTTGCCAATATCTTTCTACTATTTCCCAATAAATCATGTGAAAAAAAACATTAGCAACTAGAGTATGGACTAGATATAACATGACAATAGACTAGATTATGGACTATACTAGACTATAGACTAGACTATTGACTAGACGATAGACTAGACTATAGACTAGAATATAGACTAGACTATAGACTTGACTATAGACTAGACTATAGACTAGACTAAAGGCTAGACTATAGACTAGACTAGACTATAGACTAGACTATAGACTAGACTATAGACTAGAGTAAAGACTTGACTAACGACTAGATGAAAGACTAGACTATAGTCTTGACTATAGACTAGACTACACACTAGACTAAAAACTAGACTAAAGACTGGACTAAATACTAGGCTATGGACTAGAATATAGACTAGACTATAGACTAGACTATAGACTAGACTATAGACTAGACTATAGACTAGACTATAGACTAGACTATAGACTAAACTATAGACTAGACTATAGACTAGACTATAGACTAGACTAGACTAGACTAGACTAGACTATAGACTAGACTATAGACTAGACTATAGACTAGATTATAGACTAGACTATAGACTATACTATAGACTAGACTATAGACTAGACTATAGACTAGACTATAGACTAGACTATAGACTAGACTATAGACTAGACTATAGACTAGACTATAGACTAGACTATAGACTAGACTTTAGAATAGACTATAGACTAGACTATAGATTAGAGTATAGCTTTTACTTTAGACTAGACTATAGATTAGAGTATAGACTATACTATAGACTAGATTATATACTATACTATAGACTAGACTATAGACTACACTATAGACTATAGACTAGACTATGGACATTAGACACAAATTTTCTCAAGCAGAAGTGTTATCATCAGACACAATGTTCTTGACTCTGTAAAACACTTTCAATCGTGTGACTCTATTTATATAGTCTTCCTTTTAAGTAATTGTTTTCCTAATCTTAACTGATTGATAACTTTTTTACAATTACAAGGTTATAACTCATTTTATAAAACACTTTGATCTTTCGCCTTTAATCAGTCAATCAATAATAACAAGTTTCCTTCATAAGTTTTTTGTTTCTTAAACTCCCATCATCATAATTACCTTTATTGCTAGTATGCGTGTACTTATACTTGCCAAAGATAACACTTCTGATTAGTTTGTAGATTTTTTTCCTGTTGCAACTTTACAATCACTTTAGAAACGTCTACTCATCGCACATCATCGTAAGTGACACATTTGATACAAAAGGAAGCACTTGTTGGTTTTTATGTTTAGGGTTTTTATTTTAAACATATCTTAGCCATTTATAGACAGATTTAGTTTTAGTTTTGAGTTTTTGTTTCTTGCTTATCATTCTGTTAAACATGTCGTGCCACATGAAGCAGACGTTAAGGAGGAGAATAACAATAACATGATACAACCTTATTTGGCTTGAAAATGAAACAACTGATGAAGACAAACAACATTTACATAACAATTCGACAAAAAGTTACAAAGCATTCAACTAGACATGTGTGAGGAGTAGGAGAAATCTTGATGAACCAGCCACACATACTCAATCCGAATGGGATGGAGTTAAGGACATAATAAGTTAGTTACCTTGACATATATTTGGTTTATTTTTATAAAAAAACAACAATTTGTTAAAGTTTCTTCTTTGTTTTAAGAATGACATAACTTTATAAACTTTAAAAAAAATTGTGTAAGTTTATGTACAAAATGAAAAGGCAACATTTTTTCTATAGAAAAACTGTGTCTAATGACAATACTTTTTCTATATAAAACTTTTGTCTAAAGACAAATACTTTTTCTATATAAAACTTTTGTCTAAAGACAAATACTTTTTCTATATAAAACTTTTGTCTAAATACAAATACTTTTTCTATAGAGAAACTGTGTCTAATGACAACACTTTTTTCTATAGAGAAACTGTGTCTAATGTCAACACTTTTTTCTATAGAAAAACTGTGTCTAATGACAACACTTTTTTCTATAGAAAAACTGTGTCTAATGACAACACTTTTTTCTATAGAAAAACTGTGTCTAATGACAACACTTTTTTCTATAGAAAAACTGTGTCTAATGACAACACTTTTTTCTATAGAAAAACTGTGTCTAATGACAACACTTTTTTCTATAGAAAAACTGTGTCTAATGACAACACTTTTTTCTATAGAAAAACTGTGTCTAATGACAACACTTTTTTCTATAGAAAAACTGTGTCTAATGACAACACTTTTTTCTATAGAAAAACTGTGTCTAATGACAACACTTTTTTCTATAGAAAAACTGTGTCTAATGACAACACTTTTTTCTATAGAAAAACTGTGTCTAATGACAACACTTTTTCTATAGAAAAACTGTGTCTAATGACAACACTTTTTCTATAGAAAAACTGTGTCTAATGACAACAACTTTTTTTCTATAGAAAAACTGTGTCTAATGACAACACTTTTTCTATAGAAAAACTGTGTCTAATGACAACACTTTTTCTATAGAAAAACTGTGTCTAATGACAACACTTTTTCTATAGAAAAACTGTGTCTAATGACAACACTTTTTCTATAGAAAAACTGTGTCTAATGACAACACTTTTTCTATAGAAAAACTGTGTCTAATGACAACACTTTTTCTATAGAAAAACTGTGTCTAATGACAACACTTTTTCTATAGAAAAACTGTGTCTAATGACAACACTTTTTCTATAGAAAAACTGTGTCTAATGACAACACTTTTTCCATAGAAAAACTGTGTCTAATGACAACACTTTTTCTATAGAAAAACTGTCTCTAATGACAACACTTTTTCTATAGAAAAACTGTCTCTAATGACAACACTTTTTCTATAGAAAAACTGTCTTAATGACAACACTTTTTCTATAGAAAAACTGTCTCTAATGACAACAACTTTTTCTATAGAAAAACTGTCTCTAATGACAACACTTTTTCTATAGAAAAACTGTCTCTAATGACAACACTTTTTCTATAGAAAAACTGTCTCTAATGACAACACTTTTTCTATAGAAAAACTGTCTCTAATGACAACACTTTTTCTATAGAAAAACTGTCTCTAATGACAACACTTTTCTATAGAAAAACTGTCTCTAATGACAACACTTTTTCTATAGAAAAACTGTCTCTAATGACAACACTTTTTCTATAGAAAAACTGTCTCTAATGACAACACTTTTTCTATAGAAAAACTGTGTCTAATGACAACACTTTTTCTATAGAAAAACTGTGTCTTATGACAACACTTTTTCTATAGAAAAACTGTGTCTAATGACAACACTTTTTCTATAGAAAAACTGTGTCTAATGACAACACTTTTTCTATAGAAAAACTGTGTCTAATGACAACACTTTTTCTATAGAAAAACTGTGTCTAATGACAACACTTTTTCTATAGAAAAACTGTGTCTAATGACAACACTTTTTCTATAGAAAAACTGTGTCTAATAACAACACTTTTTCTATAGAAAAACTGTGTCTAATGACAACACTTTTTCTATAGAAAAACTGTGTCTAATAACAACACTTTTTCTATAGAAAAACTGTGTCTAATGACAAAACTTTTTCTATAGAAAAACTGTGTCTAATGACAAAACTTTTTCTATAGAAAAACTGTGTCTAATGACAACACTTTTTCTATAGAAAAACTGTGTCTAATGACAACACTTTTTCTATAGAAAAACTGTGTCTAATGACAACACTTTTTCTATAGAAAAACTGTGTCTAATGACAACACTTTTTCAACACTTTAACGACAACACTTTTCTATAGAAAAACTGTGTCTAATGACAACACTTTTCTATAGAAAAACTGTGTCTAATGACAACACTTTTTCTATAGAAAAACTGTGTCTAATGACAACACTTTTTCTATAGAAAACTGTGTCTAATTACAACACTTTTTCTATAGAAAAACTGTGTCTAATGACAACACTTTTTCTATAGAAAAACTGTGTCTACTGACAACACTTTTTCTATAGTAAAACTGTGTTCTTGACAGAAAAAAAATTAGAATCTCCTCTTTCTATAGAAAAACTGTCTTTAATTATGATATCTGTTTTTTATTTTTATGCCTATAATTATGAATATAAAATTGACATTTATAATTGATTAATAATAAAACTAATACATTAAACAAAACACGCAAATTTTAAAACCAAAGGAACATGTTTAATTAGTTATTTATTTATAAAATAGTAAATTAGTTAAATTTTCTTTTTAAATATTAAAATTAAAAACAAATAATTTTTTGTTTTAGTTTTAAATATTAAATCAAAACACTGTTGTTTTTAAATGTTTAAGAGCGAGCTACTGCAAAGCCTCTCAATAATACAATGACCTCAAGGCTATTTTTTTTTTGTTTTCCAAAGAATTATTGAAAACAAAATCACACTTTTTTGAAAAAAAATTAATTTATATTTGTATGTATGTGTAAAAAACCTGTATATAGAATAAATTAAAAATACATTTTATATAAATTGAAATTATCTTCTCTATACAAATAACAACATTTCAGTGAACAATTAACACCTTTAAGCAAAAAAAATTTTTTTTTTTGAAAATAACAACAAATGTAATGAAAAATGATTTTAAACTGAAAAAATTACGTCATTGTTTTTGTAAAAGAATGAAAAATTTGGAATTTAGGCCTAAAAAGAGGAAATTCATTTAAAAGTATTCTTTGCACATAGAAAAACAGATTTTCTATAAAAAAAGTGTTGTCATTAGACACAGTTTTTCTATAGAAAAAGTGTTGTCATTAGACACAGTTTTTCTATAGAAAAAGTGTTGTCATTAGACACAGTTTTTCTATAGAAAAAGTGTTGTCATTAGACACAGTTTTTCTATAGAAAAAGTGTTGTCATTAGACACAGTTTTTCTATAGAAAAAGTGTTGTCATTAGACACAGTTTTTCTATAGAAAAAGTGTTGTCATTAGACACAGTTTTTCTATAGAAAAAGTGTTGTCATTAGACACAGTTTTTCTATAGAAAAAGTGTTGTCATTAGACACAGTTTTTCTATAGAAAAAGTGTTGTCATTAGACACAGTTTTTTCTATAGAAAAAGTGTTGTCATAGACACAGTTTTTCTATAGAAAAAGTGTTGTCATTAGACACAGTTTTTCTATAGAAAAAGTGTTGTCATTAGACACAGTTTTTCTATAGAAAAAGTGTTGTCATTAGACACAGTTTTTCTATAGAAAAAGTGTTGTCATTAGACACAGTTTTTCTATAGAAAAAGTGTTGTCATTAGACACAGTTTTTCTATAGAAAAAGTGTTGTCATTAGACACAGTTTTTCTATAGAAAAAGTGTTGTCATTAGACACAGTTTTTCTATAAAAAAGTGTTTGTCATTAGACACAGTTTTTCTATAGAAAAAGTGTTGTCATTAGACACAGTTTTTCTATAGAAAAAGTGTTGTCATTAGACACAGTTTTTCTATAGAAAAAGTGTTGTCATTAGACACAGTTTTTCTATAGAAAAAGTGTTGTCATTAGACACAGTTTTTCTATAGAAAAAGTGTTGTGTTTGGACACAGTTTTTCTATAGAAAAAGTGTTGTGTTTGGACACAGTTTTTCTATAGAAAAAGTGTTGTGTTTGGACACAGTTTTTCTATAGAAAAAGTGTTGTCATTAGACACAGTTTTTCTATAGAAAAAGTGTTGTCATTAGACACAGTTTTTCTATAGAAAAAGTGTTGACATTAGACACAGTTTTTCTATAGAAAAAGCGTTGTGTTTGGACACAGTTTTTCTATAGAAAAAGCGTTGTGTTTGGACACAGTTTTTCTATAGAAAAAGTGTTGTGTTTGGACACAGTTTTTCTATAGAAAAAGTGTTGTGTTTGGACACAGTTTTTCTATAGAAAAAGTGTTGTGTTTGGACACAGTTTTTCTATAGAAAAATTATTGTGTTTGAACACAGTTTTTCTATAGAAAAAAGTGTTGTGTTTGGACACAGTTTTTCTATAGAAAAAGTGGTGTTTTTGGACACAGTTTTTCTATAGAAAAAGTGTTGTGTTTGGACACAGTTTTTCTATAGAAAAACTGTTGTGTTTGGACACAGTTTTTCTATAGAAAAACTGTTGTGTTTGGACACAGTTTTTCTATAGAAAAACTGTTGTGTTTGGACACAGTTTTTCTATAGAAAAAGTGTTGTGTTTGGGCACAGTTTTTCTATAGAAAAACTGTTGTGTTTGGACACAGTTTTTCTATAGAAAAACTGTTGTGTTTGGACACAGTTTTTCTATAGAAAAACTGTTTTCCTATAGAAAAAGTGTTGAGTTGAGTTACAGTTTTTCTATGGAAGAAGTGTTGTGTTTAGATTCGATTTTTCTAAAGAAAAAATGTTGTCTTTAGACATAGTTTAGAGACAAAACAAGAATCAAACCTAAACCCGTAGTTCAGTTACATTTTTTCTTAAAATCTTAAGATTATTTACATGGACTTTGATTCTTTTTCCGTTTTTATCTCAAAGTGTTTATTGTTAACATTGTAACATAATTTTTTGATGATCACTTGTTTTTCAGCATATGAATGAAGATCTTTGGAATACGTTTTATTTTTTGTTGTTAATTTTAGACTTAAACCCTCATATTTTGCTCTTATTTTTTATTTTTCGTAATTTTTGTTAACAACTTTGTTGTGTTGATGTTTAAGAGTTCTTAAAATTGACCTTGAATATATATATTTTTTTATATATTAAGACTTTTATATATAATTTAGTTATTGTTGGTGTTGTATTTAACAATTTTGTGTTTTGTGTTTTGTGTTTTTTTTTGCTTTTTGCAATGATAGTTATCATTTGTATTTTATTTTATTATGATTATTATTTGGTTGTAGTCCATACGCCAAAACGTGACTACATGATTTCGAAAGTAAAATTAAGGTTTTTTTTTTTTGAAAAGTAAAAACAAACTAAAGAAACTAAAAGGAATTAACATTTCATTGTAAGATTGAGTGTTAAAGTTGAAGTCTAAACTGACATGTCGTAAATTGGAGTCATTAACTGAGAACAAAATAACAAAAAAAGTGTTATAATTCGGCTTTAAATCATACTTAATGAAATGAATCTTTTCATTATTTGATTAATTAATTCTAGGAAATAATTATCTTAATTTGTTTATTTGGATTTTAGTTAAAAATAATTTGTTGTTAATTTAAGATCTTTAAAATGTAATTTAGATTAGTTTTTATACATTAATTGTTATTAGATCTTGCTTTTCAAGTTAAACGATTATTGCTAAATTACCCCAATGGCTAATGGTCCCCCAGCTATTTTATAAGAAGGAAATCATAAGAAATTTAATTTGTTGTTAATTTTGCATTTTAAACGTAATTTAGATTTGTTTTATATAAATACCAATAAAATCTATTTCTTGGTTTTCAGGTTTTATGGAAGAAGTGACCTTATGGCTTACGGTCCCGCAACTATTCTAAAAGAAAAAAATTGATAAGAAATTGTTAATTTTATGGGTTTTAAACGTCCTTTAGATTTGCTTTATATAAATTGTAATAAAATTTTCTTATCGGTTTCAAGTTCAATGATTATGACTGCAGTAACTCTATGGCTTATGGTCCCCAAGCTCAAAAGAATTCAAATTTTCAAAGTAAAATTTTCTTTTTACATTCTTGTGTTTTAAGTTTGACAATTTCAGCTGAAGAGCCCCCATGGCATAAGGTCGCCCTTTACCTTATATTGAAAGATTTTTTAAATTTTCTTTTATTTAAAGAAAAATTTTTTTAGCTTTAAAATAAAATGATTATGACTGAAGTACTCTATGGCTTATGGTCCCCCAGCTATTTGTATATGAAGAAAAATTCATAAGAAATAGAATTTTCAAAGTAAAATTTTCTTTTTGCAAACTTGGATTTTAAGTGCCCCTGTGGCTAAGGGTACTCCTGTTGCCTTATATAGAGAAATTTTTAAATTTTGTTATTTAAAGAAAAATGTCCTATTACTTTAAAATTTAACGATTTTGGGTGAAAGTAACCCTATGGCTTATGGTCCCCCATCTATATTTTTGCATTCTTGAGTGTCCCTATGGCTTATGGTCCTCCCGTTACTTTATTTAGAGAAAATTTTTTAAAATACAATTTCCTATTTCTTTAAAATTAAACGATTATGGTTGAAATAACCCTATGGCTTATGGTCCCCCAGCTATTCTTTATGAAGAAAAATTCATAAGAAATTAGATTTTTAAAGTAAAATTGTTTTTTGCATTCTTGAGTTTTAGGTCAAATGATTTTGGTAAAAGTGCCCCATGGCTAATGATCCCCCTGTTATCTTTTATAGAGAAATTTTTTCATTTAAAAAAATTTTTATTTTTTCATTCTTGGGTTTTAAGTTAAATGAGGGTTTATGATCCCCCCGTTACTTTATTTAGAGATTTTTTTTCAATTTTTTTTTTTTATTTAAAGAAAAATTTTCTATTGCTTTGAAATTAAACGATTTGGCTCAAATAACCCTATGGCTTATGATCCCCAGCTATTCTTTATGAAGAAAAATTCATAAGAAATTAAATTTTTAAAGTAAATTTTTTTTTTGAATTCTTGAGTTTGTATATGGCTTATGGTCCTCCCGTTACTTTATTTAGAGAAAATTTTCAATTTTTTATTTAAAATACAATTTCCTATTTCTTTTAAATTAAACGATTATAGCTGATATAACACTATTGCTTATGGTCCCCCAGCTATTCTTTACGAAGAAAAATTCACAGAAAATTTTCTTTTTTGCATTCATGAGTTTTAGGTTAAATGATTTCGACTAAAGTGTCTCAATGGCTCATGGTCCCCCTGTTACCTTTTATGGAGAAATTTTTTCATTTAAAGAAAATTTTCCTATTATTTTAAAATAAATATTTATAATTTACTTATTTGGTATCCATATTATAACATTGACATAAATCTTTAATAAAACATATGAATAAAAAAAACTTGCATACAAATTTCAAATTTACTCAAATTGCGGAGGATTTTCAAGTAAATAAAAAACCGCAGCTTAATATAGTTATAATTTTTTTCACATAACGTTGAATTAAAGTTCATAAAAAGTTAATACAACAATTTAAGTTTCATAAATAAAATACAAAATAAATTTTTAAAATTAAACAAAGATGAGATGAGCTCATGCAGAGTTTGAGAAAAAAAATAATCATAATAATGAAACTAAAACACAGCAAAAGTAAATCATTAAACAGAAAATAACTGAAAAAAAAACTTTAAACAAAATGACTTAAAATGACTCGAAATCAGATGAAATGACTTAATGTTAAATAGCACGCGTATTTGCACAATTTCCTGTGGATGCAAAAAAACAAAAAAAAAAAACAGACAAAAGATTTTTTGCAAACAACACAAAAAAAATAAAAAACCTAATTTGAAATGGTAAAATCTTGAAATGTAGCATCTTGATTAAACACATGATTTCTTAGGCAAGACCACCTGCTTTAATGTAGATTATTATGAAACAAATGATTGAGATTTAAACATGATATAAGAAAATAATTAGAGTATTAGGAAATTGATTAAAAACTACTACTTAGTTTGGGAATTACTAGCAATGATTACGTTACGGGTTTTATTAAAACTACATTCATCCAACTTAAAACCTTGGAACAGTTAATTGGCATTATGTTCAAAAGTATAATAACAGACAAAGATCTCAACCGTATATAATATGCTTCCAAATGTAAAGGGTAGATCGGTATAAATCGTATTTCCTATGGAATCCTATACAAACCTTAGACCTACATATAAGTTAACCAGGAAGTCAATTATATGCTAAGGAACAGGTCCGTGACTGGACCAATGAAATGCTAAAGAACAGAGGTATAAGATAAGAAATGAACAATAAAACTCTTGCCTACGTTAGACGATAACATGTTGAAAAGTAGAATATACCCGACAAAGATCGCAACTGTAAACAAGTAAGAAGTTATAGTCGGGCGAGACCGACCATATAATACCCTACACCTGTATACGAATGCAATGTGATTTAGTTTTCATAATAAAGCATTTAAGTTGAATCGTACAGATATACTAAAGCCATTTACTGTTTCATAAAACTATGGATATTTAAGTAAAATTTTGATGAGGCTTTTTAGAGGGGCTTGAGTCAAATGAGGTCCTATAATTATAAAGTTCATCAGGGTCAGGACTAGTATAGAACGTTTTGCAGCTTTTTGTCGAGATACGAGTATATTATATATAATTATAAACTTAAAAGCCCTATTTGGCGGGTTCAGTTCTATGGGGCCTAGGTGAAATAATGGACTGATGTTAACTATTTTCAATAAGCTTCGTCTACAGTACCATAAAATATCATGTGTCAAATTTCATTGAATTATCTCCAAAATTTCGACCTGTAGTTTGATTACAAGCTTTACAAGCCCTATTCGTGGGTACAGTTGTATGGGGGCTAGGTTAAATAAAGGACCGATCTAAACCATTTTCAATATGATTCGTCCTTGGGACAATAGAAGATTACGTACCAAATTTCATTCAATTATCTTCAAAATTGCGGCCTGTAGTTTGATTATAAGGTTTACATGGACGGACAGACGGACGGACATAGCTAAATCGATTCAGAAAATGATTCTGAGCCGATTGGTATACTTTAAGGTGGGTATAGGACCAATATTATTGTGCGTTACAAACATCAGCACAAACCCAATATACCCTACCCACTAAAGTGGTGTAGGGTATAACAATATACTTATGTATATGTGCAGAGGGCAGATCGGTTTAATGAAGTTGTTCCCAATATAAGCGAATCCAACTATATTGTGGTATGCATCGACAACCAAAATGATGTTGACCGGACGATTCGTGATTGGATCAATCAAATGCTGAGGAACAGTTGATAACATGTTAAAAAGTATAAAGGATAGATCGGTACAAATCGAAGGCGCCTTCACGCGAACATTGAACACACTTATCCAAACCTCAGATCAATATCGTGTTGACCGTATGGTCCATGACTCTATCAATTACATGCTAAAGAACAGACAAATAAGCTAAAAATGACCGAAATAACAGGGAAAATATTTATAACGATCTGCAAAAGGGTGGCATCTTGTCCTCATTATTATGGGTGAGCACAGCTAATAGACCCCTGATGACGCTAACGAATAATGAATTTAAAATTGTTTGCTATATAGACGATGTCGTAATACTTCTAAGGCGAAAGATTTAAATTAAGAATGAGCAAAATGTTGAGAGCTAGAGAGTGAGGGCAAAATATTAATCCGACGAAGACTAAAATCTGTCTTTTCAAGTGAAAATCACATATAAGGCGAATGATCTAAATTAAGTCTGTACAAGAGTTGAGCATGTACTGAATATGAACTACAGAGAGGGGGAGAGACCAAAATGTTGAGAGAGAAAGAGAAAGATAATGAGAACAAAATATTAACCTGACGAAAATTAAAATCTGACTTTTCAAGTGAAAACTATATATCATACATTCTTGACATGACTCAATAATCTCATTAGACTTATTTTAGAAAAAATTTTAAAAGAAAAAATTATAGAGCGTTCAGAGATGTCATGACAGGGCAAAGCTCACGATGTAAGACTGCACAAAACATTGAACAAGCCCGGTTGTATATGTATATCGGAGATAGATCTCTTCATTTCTTTAAAGCGACTAAGTATGTGTCTTGTCATAGTCGCTTTAAGACTGTACAGAATATTAGACTCATTCGCTAGTATATCGGCGACAGAACTTGTCTATAACTTTAAGGCACTGATTCAAAATAGAACATCATGAACATGAGAGTAATTACTCATACGAATGGCTCTAAACTTTGTAAACAAACCCTTAGAAGTCAAGAAGTAATTATTCGAGCCGATGACCAAATTAAACAAAATTGATTGAAAAAAAACTTGTGATGTTTTTTATTTCAGAACATTTTTCTTGCAATATTTGTTGAGATTTTGGTCGCTAATGCAAAATTCTTTTGACACTCACTGTATTCTAGAAAATTGTTAATTAATGAGGGAAATAGTTTTAAAAATTCAATGTTTTAAAGCTTTATAAGGTTTTGCAAAGAACTATTTGACACTCACTGTACTTAGAAGAAAGAAAATTGTTAAAGAAGACATAATTTTTGTCAAGAAAAATATATATATTTTTTATTTTGGTAAAACTTTTTGATACTTACTGAAGCCTAATCTAAATTGAATTAAAGAAAATTCTTAGAAAATTGCATTTTTCTATAATTTGTAACAAAGATTGTGGCAATGCATGCAAATATTTGTTGACATTCACTGTATCTTGTACAAACAAAAAAGTAAATAAATTAAAGAAAATTATATAAAAAATTGCCATAATTTTTGTTGTGGCTGCTAAGGAAAAACAGCAGGTTACTAAAAATTTTCTCAAAATATTTGTAACAGTATTTTTCTTTTCAATTTAAACACCGAAACTCCTAAAAAAATTACAAATTTATAAAATATTTAGTTTAAACTTTGCTGCCTGTGTGTATTTTGTTAAACTCACTATGGGGCTTTTTGGATTGGCAAAAACCCTATAGGGCACAAATGAAATATTCAAATTAATCATGATCATTTTAATATTAATATAAACCACTAAAATTATTTAAACTTAAGCTTAATTTTTGTCTTAAACTAGGCCAAAAATGTTGGTTAAAGATTAAAGTATTATGAAAAAAAATTTACAAAATTTGCCTAATTCCTGCTGTTTTTTAAATTTCATTTCTTTACTTTCTCTTTAAATTGATTTTGATTTTTACTTTATGGGATACGAGAAAAAATAGTTTTGAAGTTTAATAAAAAAACATCATGCTTAGATATTTAGAAACACTTGTTTCGTGTTGTTTTAATTAGTTGTTGCTTGGAAGTTGTTTTTTTTCTTTTTTCATATTAATGAAAATAAAATTAATGTTATTAAAGTTTTGTTTCATGTTTAATATGACTGATAGACAAAAAAAAACATATTTGAATAGTAAACATATTAGGGTTTCTGCAGTCACACACAACAATTTCTATAGTCTAGTCTATAGTCTAGTCTATAGCCTAGTCTATAGTCTACTCAATAGTCTAGTCTATAGCCTAGTCTATAGTCTACTCTATAGTCTAGTCTATAGTCTAGTCTACAGTCTAGTCTATAGTCTAGTCTATAGTCTAGTCTATAGTCTAGTCTATAGTCTAGTCTATAGTCTGGTCTATAGTCTAGTCTATAGTCTAGTCTATAGTCTAGTCTATAGTCTAGTCTATAGTCTAGTCTATAGTCAAGTCTATAGTCTAGTCTATAGTCTAGTCTATAGCTCATCGTTAATCTTCTATACAATGCTGTCACGTATACAATCTTATTTAGAGTTAAGTATCTGTAGACTTATATACAGTCTTATCTATAGATATGTTTAAACTTTCATTTTGCGTTTCTTCTGCTGCATCGTTGATCTGATGTTTCAATTAAAAGTTAAGCATTATTTTTATCCGTGAGTTGCCCATCATTGCCGTCAACTATAAGTATTTAAATGTTTATATTTCGTGGAAAAATAATTAGCATATTTTTTCCTACAAATCTCTTCTTAAAATTCTCCTCTGTTGATATTTCTTATCTAGCTCTTTCTCTTTCTTTTTGTCTTATCAAAACATCTCCTGTTAATCTGTTTATAATTGATATTTTTTTTGCATAATTATTTAATATTCATGTCCATACTTTATAAACATTAATAATTTTCTAAAAACGTCATTTTAAAACACAAATAAATTTCTATTTTTTTATAAATTTTATTGTCGTTACTTTAAATATGGTGTTTTTTAATGCTGTTAAACCAAGATCACTCCTCCCACTTATAAATTGAAAATTTGCCGCCTTTTTATTCACTAGAAATATGAACAGTGATATTATGATTGATAAGTTAATTGCCTGACAATGTCAGAAATGGTAAGAGTTGTGCAAAGGTGACTGCAACTAATGAGTGTTTAAATTAGCATATTGTGTTTATATAAATATTAGGGAGGTGTATGTTAATAGCAATAAATATTATATGGTTAGCAGGAGTTTTTGGAATTTGTAAATAATTAAACGAACACTATGTTTTAGTATTAGAAATAAATAGATTATATATTAGAGAAGACCTGATTATAAACAAGACTATAGAATAGATAAAAGACGAGACTATAGATAAAACTATAGACTATACTATCGACTAAACTATAGACTATAATGAAGACCATATTATAGCCTATGCTAGAATAGACAAGACTAAAGTCTTAACTAAAGACTCGACTATATACTAAACTATTCAATAGTCTAGTTTATAGTCTTGTATATAGTCTAGTCTATGGTCTAG
>NC_060954.1:16266232-16280042 GCF_022045245.1 Lucilia cuprina
ATAGTCTAGTCTAAAGTCTAGTCTATAGTCTAGTCTAAAGTCTAGTCTATAGTCTAGTCTATAGTCTAGTCTATAGTCTAGTCTATAGTCTAGTCTATAGTCTAGTCTCTAGTATAGTCTATAGTCTAGTCTATATCCTAGTATGTATTCTAGTCTATAGTCTATAGACTAGACTATATACTATGCTATTAACTAAACTAAAGTCTTCGAAAAATTTGTATATAGTCTAGACTATAGTAAAGTAGATAGTCTATACTTCAGTCTAGTCTATATTCTAGTTCTAAAACTAGTTTATAGCCAAGTCTACAGTATAGTAGATAGTCTATACTTTAGTCTAGTCTACAGTATAATATTTAAATTCATCACTCTATCTATTCATTTCAACATAAATACTCGACCCGTTATTTTAAACTATTATTATTCATTGATGTGAACGCATTTAAATATTTCTGTTGACATTTTGTATAGATTTTTTTCTCGACATTGTGTATTAAACAATTTGGTCTAATGGCTTTAATTCGCTTAATAATGTGTCATTAACCAAGCATATTGTTAATTTAACAAATAATATTGAAAAATAAAAAAAAACATTTTAATTGATTTATTGTTATCTCATTAGCTAGAAAACCCTCCAAATGCTTGCACAAAAAACCATCAGGTATTTAAAAACCTTTTAAAATGAAAAATGCATTAATGACATTGACACTGATCTTTTGAGTTTAATTTTTTTTTAAAGTTTTTTCTTCTTTCAAAAACTATTTGTCTTTAAAAATCTTTAATGTCACCGTAAAATAGCCGCCAACAAATTACGCAAAAACGCACATGCAAAATAAACAAGTTATTTTTTTCTATTTTTTATGATTTTTTTTTTAAAGAATTCTTTATTTTTTTAGATTTTCCCTACAAAGAAAATAATCATCCATTAAATGATGTTAAATAGTTAAACATGTTTGTACATGCAAAAATAGTTAATAGCCTTGAAAAATTGCTCAAGGACTCTTTATTTGTTGTCAGCAGTTGAGCATAGGAAAGGCAAAAGAATTAGGAAAGAGGGGAAATCCTTAACAACTGAAGCCACCATCATTGCCATACTTAGTGTAAATGTTTAACTACAACTTTGTATTCATAACTTATCTAGTTCATGAAGGCATGAAGGTTTAATAAAAGAATAAATAATTGAAAAATAAGGGCCAAACAAGTTAACTAAAGTCAAAAGCTTAAGAGGAGCTACTTAAGCCTGCCTCCTACTAAGTTTAAAGATTGTTGACGAAAAACAATTTACAATGTAAAATTAGAATTTCTCAATGAAAGCTAGTTAGTACTGCAAGTAGACTGATAATTACCGACAAGACTGGTATATTATAGACTAGACTATGAACTAGACTATAGATAAGACTATAGACTAGACTATAAACTAGACTAGACTATAGACTAGACTATGGATAAGACTATAGACTAGACTATGAACTAGACTAGACTATAGACTGGACTATGGACTAGACTATATATAAGACAATAGACTACACTATGAACTTGACTAGACTATAGATTAGACTATGGACTAGACTATAGATAATACTATAGACTAGACTATAGACTAGACTATAGACTAGACTATAGACTAGACTATAGACTAGACTATAGACTAGACTATAGACTAGACTATAGACTAGATTAGGGGCTAGACTATAGACTTGAATATAGACTAGACTACAGACTAGACTATAGACTAGAATGTAGACTAGACTATAGACTAGAAAAGACTATAGACAAGAATAGACTATAGACTAGACTAAAGACTAGACTATAGACTATAGACTAGACTATAGACTGGACTATAGACTATTTACTAGACTATATAATAGACAATAGACTGGACTATAGACTAATCTATAGTATATAGTCTAGTCTATAGTCTAGTCTATAGTCTAGTCTATAGTCTAGTCTATAGTCTAGTCTATAGTCTAGTCTATAGTCTAGTCTATAGTCTAGTCTATAGTCTAGTCTGTAGTTTAGTCTATAGTCTAGTCTATAGTCTAGTCTATAGTCTAGTCTATAGTCTAGCCTATAGTCTAGTCTATAGTGTAGTCTATAGTCTAGTCAATAGTATATAGTCTAATCTATTGTCTAGTCTATAATCTTACTCTACTATAGACTAGGCTATAGACTAGACTATAGACTAGACTATAGACAAGACTATAGACTAGACTATAGACTAGACTATAGACTAGACTATAGACTAGACTATAGACTAGACTATAGACTAGACTATAGACTAGACTATAGACTAGACTATAGACTAGACTATAGACTAGACTATAGACTAGACTATAGACTAGACTATAGACTAGACTATAGACTAGACTATAGACTAGACTATAGACTAGACTATAGACTAGACTATATTCTAGACTATAGACTAGACTATAGACTAGACTATAGACTAGACTATAGACTAGACTATAGACTAGACTATAGACTAGACTATAGACTAGGCTATAGACTAGACTATAGACTTGACTATAGACTAGACTATAGATTGGACTATAGATTGGACTATAGTTTGGACTATAGATTGGACTATAGAAGTATGTAAGAAACTTCACTAAAGAATTAACTATAGATTAAGTACAGACTAGACTGTATAGTAAACTAGACTATAGACTATAGTATGAACTATAAAGCGATCGTTTTCGTGTAATTCCTTTTATTAACCATTTGAACAACCAAAACATATTTATTCATAGATTTAAAAACAATTTATAATTCATTTTTTTTTTTTGCAACTTCTCTTAATTTCAATAAAAGTTAAACCGCCTTTTTGTGGCTCATGTGTTACTCTAGACTTTTAGACCCTTGATTTGACTTTTGTAAATAACTCTGCCATACGAATGTGTTGTTTTTGCTATTAAAGGGCTCTTAGAGAAAGAGAGAAAAAAAAGAAGAAAAAAATAAGTAGAAAAGTACACCCGTTGTGATTAGGATTATCGGTGTTTAGAGGAACAGCAATGACTTTATCATTAAAATTCGCGTATATAAATACATATGTATGTACTTTAATATACTTATAGGTCTTTTCTCATTTTGTTCATTTTTTATTTTTTTTGTACTTATTGCTGCTGAAAATATGCATACTTGTATAAACTATTCTTAGTTATAAAGTTTTCAGAGGTAATTTGCCGCTTGTTCTCATTATTTGTTGTTGTTCTTTTTTTGTAATAGTTGGTTAAGGGCTTTAAGTCAAGGTTATTCGTATTAAGAAGCCTTTAACTTCTTAAGTGGTTGATTCAGTGGTTGGTTGGCTGTTTGACTGTCGGTGTATGACTTTAGTTGGATTTATTTTGTTTAAGTAGTGACCACTAACTGCGGCTGCTGTGCCAGAGATAAGTGGAGACATATTTACATACAAATATTTTATATTAGGGCTAATAATACCATAAACTATATAAAAACAAGGCAAACAAAAAATAGACTGAATTAAGAGCAGGATATTATGATAAAGTGCCTGGAAATTGTATTACACGCTTTTTGTAGGCTGAAGGGCTTAAATGGCCGGCCTCATTAGTTTATCTTGAAGATTTAAATATTATTCTTTTAAATTTAAATTAATTTATTTACATACATTTATATATACGTATGTATGTAGCGGTTTGTTTTATTTATGTAAAAATTCTTTATTTCCAGTTAATTATTTGCAAAAGGATATCAATTTCATTGGCGCTTATTGTTTATTTATTTGTAGTGGCGCCAAAAATTAACTGAGTCTTGGTCTACAAGTCAAGTTTAAATTTATTCTCAGCTGTTAGTTAAAAGAAATAAGTTTTGATTTATATTAACTATTCTGATGGTTGACATTACTATTAAATAAAAAATATTTTTTATATCAAACAAAAGAATGCTTAAATATGGTTGGACTCTTACTGAGGGAAATCATATTACATCAGTGGTGGTTACAAAAATAATTTTTAAATTAAAGCTACTTTTTGAGCTTTACAAAAAATTATTTTAAAATACATATGAACACATGCGTATAAGACCAGAGTAGTCTTGTCTACTGTCTAGTCTATAGTCTAGTCTATAGTCTAGTCTATAGTCTAGTCTATAGTCTAGTCTATAGTCTAGTCTATAGTCTAGTCTATAGTCTAGTCTATAGTCTAGTCTATAGTCTAGTCTATAGTCTAGTCTATAGTCTAGTCTATAGTCTAGTCTATAGTCTAGTCTATAGTCTAGTCTATAGTCTAGTCTATAGTCTAGTCTATAGTCTAGTCTATAGTCTAGTCTATAGTCTAGTCTATAGTCTAGTCTATAGTCTAGTCTATAGTCTCTAGTCTATAGTCTAGTCTATAGTCTAGTCTATAGTCTAGTCTATAGTCTAGTCTATAGTCTAGTCTATAGTCTAGTCTATAGTCTAGTCTATAGTCTAGTCTATAGTCTAGTCTATAGTCTAGTCTATAGTCTAGTCTATAGTCTAGTCTATAGTCTAGTCTATAGTCTAGTCTATAGTCTAGTCTATAGTATTGTCTAGTCTATAGTCTAGTCTATAGTGTAGTCTATAGTCTAGTCTATAGTCTAGTCTATAGTCTAGTATATAGTCTAGTCTATAGTCTAATCTATAGTCTAGTCTATAGTCTAGTCTATAGTAGTCTAGTATTTAGTCTAGTCTATAGGCTAGTCTATAGTCTAGTTTATAGTCTAGTCTATAGTCTAGTCTATAGTCTAGTCTATAGTCTAGTTTATAGTCTAGTCTATAGTCTAGTTTATAGCCTAGTCTATAGTCTAGTCTAAAGTCTAGTCTATTGTCTAGTCTATAGTCTAGTCTATAGTCTAGTCTATAGTCTAGTCTATAGTCTAGTCTATAGTCTAGTCTATAGTCTAGTCTATAGTCTAGTCTATAGTCTAGTCTATAGTCTAGTCTATAGTCTAGTCTATAGTCTAGTCTATAGTCTAGTCTATAGTCTAGTCTATAGTCTAGTGTATAGTCTAGTCTATAGTCTAGTCTACATTCCAGTCTATTGTCTAGTCTATAGTTTAGTCTATAGTCTAGTCTATAGTCTTATGTATAGTCTAGTCTATAATCTAGTCTATAGTCTAGTCTATAGTCTAGTCTATAGTCTAGTCTATAGTCTAGTCTATTGTCTAGTCTATAGTCTAGTCTATAGTGTAGTCTTTAGTCTAGTCTATAGTCTAGTCTATAGTCTAGTCTATGGGCTAGTCTATTGTCTAGTCTACAGTCCAGCCTATAGTCTAGTCTATAGTCTGGTCTATAGTGTAGTCTATAGTGTAATCTATAGTGTAATCTATAGTCCAGTATATAGTCTAGTCTAGTCCATAGACTAGTCTATAGTCTAGTCCATAGACTAGTCTATAGTCTAGTCCATAGACTAGTCTATAGTCTAGTCCATAGACTAGTCTATAGTTTAGTCCATAGCTAGTCTATAGTCTAGTCTATAGTCTAGTCTATAGTCTAGTCTATAATCTAGTATATAGTCTAGTCTATAGTCTAGTATATAGGCTAGTATATATTCTAGTCTATTATAGTCAAGTAAGTTCGACTGCTTTTGCTTTATAAATAAATATAAATAACCATGTTAATTAACTCTTAATTTGAAAATAAAATTTCCTAATGCTTTCCACTTTTAATTTCATAATATTTAAATAAATTATTTTCCTTAAAATTGTAAATGATTTCTTCTTCATCATAACTAAGCAAAATTGTTTATGGTGATTTTCTTCTTTAGCTAAGCCTGTTAGTAGACTTTAAATAACGAAAACTGCAAAAACTACCATCACCGACAGAACTAACACACTTGACTTGTCTTAACTTATTTGTCGCAGCAGTCCTTCAGCAACGTACTCTCAGTCTGTTTAGATTGACTTCAGCTTATTTCAAAGACTAAAAACCATTTATAATCGCATCAACATGTACGCAAAAGCAACGAAAACACCTTAAAGACCCTTTAGTTAAAGCTTTAAGTTAAGCTTCCAAATACTGAGAAAGAAACATGAGGCTTGAAATAAACACAATACAAAGTTGTAGACAAATTCAACTTACTAGACATTTAGTCTGTCTGTCTAGGAATGAGCTGAAACTTAAGAATACAAGAAGTAAATAGAATAATCAAGAAGTCACTCACTGGGAACTGAAGAATAAAATTCTAAAACAACAGTCATGTGTTTATTTTGTTTACACAGCTTGTTGAATTGACAATGTTTATCACATCTTAAACGTATGTAAAAGAAAGGAAAGAAAAAAATGTTTTTCTGCCAGTTGAGTCCAGCTATGCAGTCAGTCATTCAGCGATTCAGTCAGTCTACGAGTTGAGAGCTGTCAACACTAAGAAATAAATACATAATAAACCTACTGTCAAAGTTTAGGTGACATTTGGTGTTAAAGGGAGTCCCATCTCTTTATCTACTACTGGCAACTACTGTCTGTCTGTTTGTGGTTTCTTTTCTTATTTAGACAGTCTGTCCTCGTTCTTGTTAAAATCATTAAATAATGTTTATGAATGATGTTGTTGTCACACTGGCAGCCTGGTATGGCTGCTGTTGTTTGTCTGTTATTATTGAGCTGATTATAATTCTAAAATATGAAGTGGAAATAAAGGCTGTTTAACAGCAACTTAATGTATAAATTGTTTGATACAACCAGACATTTCTATGAAGTATTTAAAGGGCTTTACTGTTAATATAGTTTTTTTAATATATAATAAAATTAATTTAAATTACGGAAAGATATTTTTCTTAATTTATACGCTGCAATATATACTTAACTCTAGATTAGTCTATAGACTAGAAAATAGACTAGACTATAGGCCAGACTATAGACTAGGCTATAGACTAGACTATAGACTAGACTATAGACTAGACTATAGACTATACTATAGACTAGACTATAGACTATACTATAGACTAGACTATAGACTAGAGACTAAACTATTGACTAGACTATAGACTAGATTATAGACTAGACTATAGACTAGACTATAGACTAGACTATAGACTAAACTTATGACTAGACTATAGACTAGACTATAGACTAGACTTTAGACTAGACTATAGACTAAACTATAGACTAGACTATAGACTAGACTATAGACTACACTATAGACTAGACTATAGATTAGACTATAGACTAGACTATAGACTTGACTATAGAATAGACTATAGACTAGACTATAGACTAGACTATAGACTAGACTATAGACTAGACTATAGACTAGACTATAGACTAGACTAGACTATAGACTAGACTAGACTATAGACTAGACTATAGACTAGACTATAGACTAGACTATAGACTAGACTATAGACTAGACTATAGACTAGACTATAGACTAGACTATAGACTAGACTATAGACTAGACTATAGACTAGACTATAGACTAGACTATAGACTAGACTATAGACTAGACTATAGACTAGACTAGACTATAGACTAGACTATAGACTATAGACTAGACTATAGACTAGACTATAGACTAGACTATAGACTAGACTATAGACTAGACTATAGACTTGACTATAGACTAGACTATAGACTAGACTAGACTATAGACTAGACTATAGACTAGACTATAGACTAGACTATAGACTATAGACTAGACTATAGACTATAGACTAGACTATAGACTAGACTATAGACTAGACTATAGACTAGACTATAGACTAGATTATAGACTAGACTATAGACTAGACTATAGACTAGACTATAGACTAGACTATAGACTAGACTATAGACTAGACTATAGACTAGACTAGACTATAGACTAGACTATAGACTAGACTATAGACTAGACTAGACTATAGACTAGACTATAGACTAGACTATAGACTAGACTATAGACTAGACTATAGACTAGACTATAGACTAGACTATAGACTAGACTATAGACTAGACTATAGACTAGACTATAGACTAGACTATAGACTAGACTATAGACTAGACTATAGACTAGACTATAGACTAGACTATAGACTAGACTATAGACTAGACTATAGACTAGACTATAGACTAGACTATAGACTAGACTATAGACTAGACTATAGACTAGACTATAGACTAGACTATAGACTAGACTATAGACTAGACTATAGACTAGACTATAGACTAGACTATAGACTAGACTATAGACTAGACTATAGACTAGACTATAGACTACACTATAGACTAGACTACAGACTAGTCTATAGAATAGACTATAGACTAGGCTATAGACTGGACTATTGACTAGACTATAGACTAGACTATAGACTAGACTATAGACTAGACTATAGACTAGACTATAGACTAGACTATAGACTAGACTATAGACTAGACTATAGACTGGTCTATAGACTAGACTATAAACTAGACTATAGACTGGTCTATAGACTAGACTATAGACTAGACTATAGACTAGACTATAGACTAGACTATAGACTAGACTATAGACTAGACTATAGACTAGATTATAGACTAGACTATAGACTAGACTATAGACTAGACTATAGACTAGACTATAGACTAGACCATAGACTAGACTATAAACTAAACTATTGACTATACTATAAACTAGACTATAAACTATACTATTGACTAGACTATAGACTACACTATATACTAGACTATAGACTACAGTATATACTATAGTATAGACTTCACTATAGTCTATAATATAGTCTTACGTCTAGTCAACAATTCTAATAACCACCCAATTTTCTTTATGTAAATTACGATATGTAATATTTTATTTTTAAACTAAAACAAGAACAAAAAATCAACAACAAAATTAATGCCACATGATTAATTTTGTATGTTTTCTATAACATACAAGAATTGTCTTAATAAATATGTATTGAAATTTCAAAGAAAAATCTACATAAAAATAAAATTATAATAAATATGACGCCATCATTAAAAAAATATAAAATTATAAAACTATATACAAATATACAAACATACATATGTGCATGTATTTAGATATACATTTATAATCAAAACAAAATAACAACTTTGTGACAATAATGTGTTGGTATCGGCAAAGCAAGTGTTGAAAGTAGCCGTAAGACGAAACGAAAGACTTAAGCTACAAACTTGTTTTACAGATTATAAAAAGCGAAAAAAAACAGCAACAAATTTTGAATAAAAGCAAAATAAAATTGCAATTTTTTTAAAAGCAAACTAATTAAACTAAGTAAAGTTTAATGGTTTTGAAAATAAATAAAATTGTGGCTTTAGACAGCCGGAAGAAAAATTTAGAACGTTTTTGTTAAAAAAAAGTTTTGATTCTTTTTTATTGTTTATTTAATAAAATTTTTTTAATGTATTAAGTTAATTTAATAACAATTACCTGTTTTTTCCAAAATTTAATAGATCACTTGTTAAGCATTTGTTTTTTTTTCTCCCTCGCTGTTGGTAGATTTTTTTTGTGTTTTTTAAGAATTTGTATTTAACTTTTTGTTGTTGTTATTGTTTTAATTGGATTTTTATATTTGTTGTTCACTTTTAATAATTTTGTTTTAAAAATAAAATGCGCAGTTTTTTTTTTGTATAGATGTTTTAATTCTAATGACATTTGTTTGGATTTTTCTAAATAGTTTTTTAATTTGTTTAGTTTGAAAATTGAAATTATAGAAAAAAAATTATTGAAATTCTTAGAAGTTTTTTAAAAAATTTATAAAAATCAGTTTTTTTTAATTAAAATTAAACAAATTTTCAAAACAATACAATTATAACATTTTTTTATAATTTTATTCAAATCCGGTTATTTTGTATGGATTAACCTGCCACCTCATAAGAACTTGTTCTTTTGAATTTTTTTTGTACAATTTGAATTCATTAGAGATAAATCAAATTGATATACATTAAGATCATTTATAAAAAGTGAAGAGAATCAATAAGCAGTTCAATTTTAGTGTATTTTGAAGATATATCTTGAACACTGGGTTGTTTTTCTTTAGATTATGTCTATCAAATTAAAGGTCTTTTAAATACCTTTCCATTGATATACATACATATTGCTTTCAACACATATCAGATATATTTCGAACACAGAGTTTTTTTTACTTAATATTATGTCTATCAAATCAAAGGTCTCTCGAATACCTTTTCCCTGATATACTCAAAAAGGTACTTTTATATCAAAATATTATATAAAAGTTTATTCATATAATATTGAATCTAAAGACATAAAATTTAACAGACAAAGAGTGAAAGAGAACCTATAGAAAAAGGACTTTCTGGTACTTTTTCTTTCCCCATACGGTACTTATTGAATTTTATGAACATGGAGTAAAACGATTGAATATATAAATATATATAAGAGCGGCCTATGGTGTCTTTTGTAATTTTCTTTAAGAAACACACGCACTGAAGTTTAAATAAAAACTTATAAAAGGGTACTTTTTTTGTACTCAAAAAGGTACTTTTTAAACTTTCCTTTAATATTGATCCTGAAGACATAAAATTTAACATTAAAGAGAACCTATAGGAAGGGGTCTTTCTGGTACTTTTTCATACGGTGCTTATTAAACTGTAAGTTTGTATTTCAATTATCTACTATCTTGCTTACAAAGGGTACGATAAAGTGACGATTGTCTGGAATCTAGTTAACAAAAAGTACTTCGATGACGAAAGAATAGAGCCCACCAAGTGGTTAGATGTAAATCACTGTCTTTTAACTTAGGTTTGAGGATGTCATAGATTACAAAGTGGCAACAAAAAGCTTAAGTCTCCACTCTCTTGCTTACAGAGGCGACAATGAAGTGATGACTATCGTTAACCACTTTTACAAAGAGTACATCCGTGATGAAATAGCATCAACCAGGTGGTTAGACATAATTGGAAATGACTGTCTTTTTACGAATGCATTGATTCTTTGCGAAGTGTTGAATATATATTGATTGGATATACATTTAACTTGTAGAGCTTTAGGAGAATATGATTCCATAAGAAAGGTCCTCTTTGGGTACTTTTTTACTGCACATTGGGTACTTTAGAAATTCTTCATAATATTGCTTAAATGAGAATTAGAAAGAAGAAAGTTTTTTTTTGTACTTTTGCCTTTATTTAAATGTTACTTTCAGAATTGCTTTATTAAATTAAACTAAATTCATCACTATACCCTACATCCCTATAGTGGTGGAAGGGGCTAATATGCGTTTGTGCTGATGTTTGTAACACTTAAAAATATTGGTGCTACACCCATCTTAAAGTATAACAATCGGCTTAGAATCACTTTCGGAGTAGATTTAGCTATGTCCATCTGTCTGCCTGTCTGTCTGTCTGTCTGTCTGTCTGTCCGTCCTTCTGTCTGTGTGTACATGTAAATCTTGTGCTAATGCTACAGGTCGCAATTTTCAAGATGATTTGATGAAATTTGAAACATGCTTTTCTTTTGGTTCAAGGACGCATGTTATTGAAAATGATTAATATCGGACCACTATTTCGCTTAGCGCTCATACAACTTTACCCACGAACAGGGCAAAACTGTGATTTATAGAACTTTTAACGACACTACCGATTTTAGTGATAATCGGGCCTCATTTGACTCCATAGAAACTCCCCTTCTGAAAATGACTTGAAGGTCAAAATTCACTTATAAACACTAACATCACGATTAAATTCTATACAAAATTTGTAAGATAGGTCCATATTTACCTCTACTGCCCTATGAACCTTCGTGTAGAAAATCTCTTTTTTTCATCAAAAATAAGTAAAAATATTCCGGAATAAAGTGAAAAAAACAAATAAAATGCTTTATTTTATTGTAGGGTATCATAAGGTAGTCGGCTATGTATCCATACTTGTTTCTTATGATTTTAACAAAATTTCCTATAATTTCAACAATTTTTTTTTTTATTTTCAACACATTTAATTTTTTCATTTTTTAAATAAATAATTATTGTTATTTAAAAATAAATATATAGATAATTAATAATAATTATTGCTTTTTTAGTTGAAATTTGTTTTAACACTTTTTCTTTTGCAACAACAAAACTTTACTCATTTAGCTTTTTTTCTTTTTTATTTTGAAACCAAAATATTTATTTATTTCATTTAAAACTTTATTTTTGCGTTACGGTGGTTCAAGGTCGTTTGAATGAATTTATTAGATTTTAAAATTTCCCATGATTCAAAAGTAACAAATAAACAAACAACATGTTAAACATATATATGACATGATTTATATAAATAAATAAAAATTTTCATTATTTATAACATTTGTTATTTTTTTACAAAATTTATTTACAACACGCACTTTTTTTAACAAAAGTCTGGGAACAACACTTTTTATAAATTAATTAGTTTTAAAATTATTTTTTTTAAATATATCCGTGTTTATTTAAAAGGCCATTTGTTGTTGTTTTATATTAAAATAAAACTTTTTCTCATAGCACCTCTTTTTTATGAATATTATTATTTGTTATTATTTATTATTTTTGTATTAATATTAATATTTTTTATTTTATTAAACATTATAAAACTCGTGCAAGTGTGCTGGGACTTGACTACACCGTAAGAATGTGACTAAATAACTAAAAAATCAAATATATTTTACACCGGTCTTTACACAAACCCCGTGTGTTAAGTCGTCTTTAGTCAAAGTTATAATAACAATTTTACTCTTAAATTTACTCCAACAACTTAATGTTTACTAGTGAAATCTCTTAAAGAGCTTTAGCTTACTCTCTAAATATATAAAGAGAGTAAGATGCTAAACAATAACCCAACTTGGCTAAGATGCTTATAAGTAGTAGTAGAGCTATAGCTAAACAACTAACACCACTTGATCTCACAGCCAACCAGTCATTAGGTTAGACAAACAGTCATTTAGTCAGTTAGTTTGTCTGATCGATATGATGTTGTTGCTGTTAAAAATTTGCCCTCATCATCTGGTTTTAGTTTGTATGTCTCTTAGCTCTTCTTTTTAACCAAAAAAGGTCTCTTTTTATTTGTCATAACACATATTAGTTATTTATCTCAAATGTACAAAAATCTCTTTTAAAACTTTGTTATAACTACACCCCCCTTATCATCAAACATAATAAAATCCACCCTCTTTCCCCTCTCTATAACTTTATTTATTTCAATCTTAATTAATTAGTTAATTTATATGGTTAATCTATCTCTATATTCTAAATAACAATAGATATTTGGTTACTTTTTAGCATATATTTTTTTACTATTGAAAGACTTTTCTTTTGGGTCCAAAAAAAAAAGGTGAAAGTTCTTAGTTTTGGCAACAGAAATTTGCATAATAGAACTATATTTAAGTTGAAATAAATATCAAATCAAAATTCTTCATCATATAAAAGATTTTTAGAATTGTTGCTTACTTTAAAGATCTTTAGATTTCTATAGATCTTTTTGAATCAGAAAAAAGAATCTGAAAGTAAAATTTTTTAATTAAGCAAATAATGCCAAAAACTACGAGGGCAAGATGAAAACTTTTTTAAACATTTTAATAAAGCAATTGCGAAGTTGCATTCTGCCAATAGAACAACTCATGTCTATAGTTTTTTCTAAGTCTAGTCTATAGTCCAGTCTATATCGTAATCTATGTTCTAGTCTATATCGCAATCTATATTCTAGTCTATAGTCTCGTCTATAGTCTAGTCTATAGGCAGTCTATAGTCTAGTCTATAGTCTAGTCTATAGTCTAGTCTATAGGCAGTCTATAGTCTAGTCTATAGGCAGTCTATAGTCTAGTCTATAGGCAGTCTATAGTCTAGTCTATAGTGTAGTCTATAGTCTAGTCTATAGTCTAGTCTATAGTCTAGTCTATTGTCTAGTCTATAGTCTAGTCTATAGTCTAGTCTATAGTCT
>NC_060954.1:16280142-16282365 GCF_022045245.1 Lucilia cuprina
AGTTTAGTCTATAGTCTAGTCTATAGTCTAGTCTATATTCTAGTCTATAGTCTAGTCTATAGTCTAGTCTATAGTCTAGTCTATAGTCTAGTCTATAGTCTAGTCTATTGTATAGTCTAGTTTATAAACTAGTCTATAGTCTAGTCTATACTACACTATAGTATGGTCTATAGTCTGGTATATAGTTTAGCCTATAGTCTGGTCTGTAGTCTATAGTCTAGTATATAGTCTAGTTTATAGTCTAGTCTATTGTCTAGTCTATAGTCTTGTTTATAGGCTAGTCTATATTTAAGTCAATGGTCAACTCTAAAGTCTAGCCTATATTCTGTTTTATTGACTAGTCTATAATCTTGTCAATAGTGTAGTCTACAGTCTGGTTTATAGTCTAGTCAATAGTGTCTTATCTATATTGTTGTCTATAGTCTTATCTATAGTCTGTAGAATAAATAGTCTATTCTATAGTTTAATCTATAGTATATTTTTTGTTTAGTCTAGTCGGTAGTGTAGTATAAAGTCTAACATATATTCTAGTCAATATTTAGTTTCGTTAGTAATTGTTAAAATTTATATATTCCCAAAAATCCTGCATCTTTGAATCTTAGTCATATATGTATATTATGAATATTTCCCCTAATAATTATACTAAATTTAGTCATGCTGACTAATTTTTTGTTCAAATAAACTTGTACCCAAAATTAAACGTAATATGTTTCCCTTTCTTTGTAGTTTAGCTCCAGGCACTAAAAATCTTTGATCGATTACGTAGGTGTCATCTATATGTATTTGAGAATAAAATTCTCAAATTCTTATTTAACTACTTATTCACACTAAGCATTTTAAAATAAAATGTTAAAATTCACATAATTTTTATAATTTACCGCCAACCAGATAAAGTTTATGTTTTTTTACGTTAAAACGAAAAAAAAGTGAATAATAACGTCATTGTACTATTAAAAGACTGTTAAACTCATTGTTTCTTCTTTTATATTTCGTATTTTCGTTTTGTTTTGATTTTTCAAATGTCACACATTTAATTGAAATTTACATTTAATTCAATAAAAAACCATAAACAAACAAACAAAAAAACATCAAATAAAATTAAAACGCACGTTGTTTAAATTTTAATAGAAACAAATAAAGAAGACTCCAACACAAGATTCTCCCCCTTGAAACTAAATATTTGTTTTTGGTTTTTTTTTCGACGAAGACTTCTTTAAGACACTTTAATGTGGTGTTGAATTATTATAATTTTTATTTTGTTTATATTTACTTCTCGATCCACATTGTTAAAGAAGTACTTTATTTCTTTTTGTTTATTTATTTGTGACTTGTTAATGTCATCGACTAAGAATTGTGCAAATACTCTTGTTACTCTCTGCCAATACAAAATAAAGTTTTGAATTGAAAATTAAATTGAATAATTTTTTTTCTTCATTAAATTTGAAATAAATTGTTGCTTATTTGCATATAAATCTAAAAAGATTGAGTCATTTTTGTCAGCGTTAGTTATTGTCTGTACATCTATGTACTTATATTATTCAATAAACAATAAAAAAAATATCTTTAGTCATTTAAGAGGTTCTCTTTTAAATTTGGGTTAAACTATATTTGGTTATAACTAGGGTCAATACAGGCTGTTTGTTTTACCCCAAAAATATCTTTTATTAAAAAACTAATTTTTTTACCATAATGGTAATAACTATATTAGGCAAGCCTGCTAGTTTGACTTGTTGTTACAACTATAAAAAAAAAAATCCGAAAAAAGCGCATTCATTTGTTAACAACAAAAGAAAGAAAAAAGTCTTTAAATCAATTGTTATTTAAAAATTGTTGTTCAAATTTCAAATTCTTTAGAAACGAATTCCAATGAGTTTTTTTCAAAATTAAAATATTTGCATCTTGTGTTGTTTAAGTTTTAAATATCAATGTTGTTGCCTTATTTCGAATACAATGTATATCAAAATATTCAAATCGCAGCAAGTGAGAAAATTTTAGTGCAATAAATATGTCACATTTTAAAAAATGTCATTGTAAAAATATCCAAGAAGACTACACCATAGACTAATCTATAGAATAGAAAATAAGAGAGAAGATATAGTAGACTACAGACTAAAATATAGATTAAACTATAGACTAGACTATAGACTAGACTATAGACTAGACTATAGACTAGACTATAGACTAGACTATAGACTAGACTATAGACTAGACTATAGACTAGAC
>NC_060954.1:16282465-16286019 GCF_022045245.1 Lucilia cuprina
TCTAGTTCTGTTCTAGTTCTGTTCTAGTTCTGTTCTAGTTCTGTTCTAGTTCTGTTCTAGTTCTGTTCTAGTTCTGTTCTAGTTCTGTTCTAGTTCTGTTCTACTTCGTTCCAGTTCTGTTCTAGGTTTTTTCTAGTTCTGTTCAAGTTCTGTTCTAGTTCTGTTCAAGTTCTGTTCTAGTTATGTTCTAGTTCTGTATTAGTTCTGTTTTAGTTTTGATCTAGTTCTGTTCTAGTTCTATTCTAGTTCTATTCTATTATAGTTCTGTTCTAGTTTTGTTCTAGTTCTGTTCTAGTTCTGTTCTAGTTCTGTTCTAGTTCTGTTCTAGTTCTGTTCTAGTTCTGTTCTAGTTCTGTTCTAGTTCTGTTCTAGTTCTGTTCTAGTTCTGTTCTAGTTCTGTTCTAGTTCTGTTCTAGTTCTGTTCTAGTTCTGTTCTAGTTCTGTTCTAGTTCTGTTCTAGTTCTGTTCTAGTTCTGTTCTAGTTCTGTTCTAGTTCTGTTCTAGTTCTGTTCTAGTTCTGTTCTAGTTCTGTTCTAGTTCTGTTCTGGTTCTGTTCTAGTTCTGTTCTAGATCTGTTCTAGTTCTGCCTTAGTTCTATTCTAATTCTGTTCTGGTTCTATTCTAATTCTGTTCTAGTATTGTTCTAGCTTTATTCTAGTTTTGTTTTAGTTCTGTTATGGTTCTCTGCTAGTTCTTATTCTTACTTATTTAATTAGTTTACAGTATGATTGATGTCTACAAAAACTTTTCTCCTTGAACTTTTACAGCAATTCTAAGTGATGTAAATTCATTTTACAAGGTACAAATCTTTCAAATTACTTTAATTGAAATTATTGATTTGTTATTTAAAATTAAATAAAATTCATTTTAAATGTCGTTCTATACATAAATATAATTGAGGTGATTTAAATGTAAAACATATAAAACAAAAGACTTAAGCAACAAACTTTACGAACAGGTACAGTCAACGATTATTATCTAGATATAAACAAATCGTCTTTATTCTATTTTAATAAATTTAAATTATATTCTATACATGTAAACAAAGAAAACAACAACAAAAACAAATTCAATTAAAAACACATTGTAATCTGTTTCAATTACTTCATCTTATGCTTGAACAATAAAAATTATATAGATAATTTTGCTTTGAAAAGCTAGAAAATCACTTTAAAATGATTTAGTTTTAGCAATAGTTTTTTTTTTTTTTTTGCTGTTTCAACAACCTACATAAAAAATAACATCATTTTATATTGTTGGTGTTATTAAAAAAAAGCAAAACTTAACAAATTATATCATATAAGAGCTGGAATAAAAGTTGTTCTAAATTAACAAACTTTTTGTGGCATTATCAAGGTTGTATACACAGTATGAATTGTTGTTATTAGAAAAAAATATATAAACAATTTAAAAAAATTAGAAAGAAAAAATACAAACAAAATCTAATACTAAGAAGACTTCAGCTATAAGTTTATTCTTCAGCTAATGACACCTGGATTACCATTTTTGAAACAAATGAAAAAATTAAAAAAAAATAATAATAATAAAACTGAAATTCTTTATTTTAAAATTAAGCTTTAACGATTTCGCTAACCGAGTTTTTTTATTTATATGGACTTGACTTAATTTAAACATAATTACAAATTAGTCAAGAAAAAGCAAAAAAAAAAAAATAAATAAAAATTATAAAAAAATATATTAATGAAAAAACGCTCACACATATTTATCCGTTTATGATGAGACATTCATTACGTTTGGTTGTAGTGTGTGTATTTGTTTTTTTTTTTTTTTTGGTATTGACCAAAATCGTTTCTGACCACTTTTGAAAAAAAATGTTTTTGGTTTCATTGATAAATCGCATTTTAGCTGTTATTTTGTTAAAATTTTTTGTAGTCAATCAATTTCATTTCATTCATTCCCCTCATTCATTGATGATGTTATTTGCATATAGTAATCTTTTTTTTTCTATATTCATTATGTGTAACCAATTTTTGTTTTTTTTTTTTAACTTTTTGTCAAGTTTAAATGTTGTGTAGGTTTTAGTTGCCATTGCTAAATTTGTTTGTTAAAAATTAAAAAAAAAAAACTACAATACAGCTGTCAAGTTGTGTTATTTTGTTAGTTTGTTTAAATGTTAATTGGCTCATTGGTCATAGTCAAGTAGTTTTTACTACAAATACATTAGAATTTATGTAGAATTTTATCGATAATGTGTGGGATTTTTGTGGTGTTATTTAATATCAATATATAAATTGTATTGAAATGTCAATCTAATTAAGTTTAAGTAATTAAAAATTTTAGTTTTGTAATTAACTAGTTGGAAGTGCTACAGGTTTAAAGTCAATATTCGTCGTTTTATTATTGGCTATTTATTTAAAACAATTAAAAAAAGAGTTTTATACCTGTTGCTCTTATAATGCTCCTTGTCGAGAATTTGTTTAAAAAGACAGTTTTAATAGGCCTAGTTGTAGTCATACATATTTAGCAAAATATAGTTGATTAGAGAATTGGACGGACAGAAAGACACTTAGGCTCACGGATATACAGATGGACATACAGACTCACAACCAGATAGGTTATCAGACAGAAAGACAGACTGACAAATAAACAGGATTACAAACATACAGACTGTCGAGAGTTTTAACGTGAGCACCTGCCGTGTCGGCCTTATCTCACGGTGGTCTTTTTCATCCACAGGGTAGAATTGAGAACGGTCTACCGTCGCCCCTTTGTCTTCAATGAAGACTCAGGTGGCAATTTTTGCACATTGGCTATGACCGGTACCATGCGCAAGTACTTTGCTGGAGTACTCGAGCTATCTAATCTCATGCCAAAGTAGTCACGTTGTAAGACAACCACACTACTATGGCTCTGTTGATTCGGCAACAGCACCTAGAGACGTAACCGGTGGACCGAAGCACGATCCATCAATAAGCCGTAGACATCGTTCTTACTCACAGTGACACGCTGTGGTAAGTCTGATATGAACAGAGTATACTCTGAACACATCTGGACAAGGAAGGAAAATTAATTGGTATCACTTGTATATGATACCTTTCATCCATCATCATTCAACCCAGCACACATCTCATTTATTCGACACATTCATAGAGAAAAACATACGACACATTCATTTAGGTATACGGGTGGGGTAAGGCCCGCATACCTCTACATTCATTCTGTATCATATACAATTGACACAAACCCAGATTGGAGGTATTGGGCCCTCTTTATACCCCGGGATTGCAATAACACCAAGGCGGAGGTCTCGCCAAGGTATCATGCCCCAGGGGGGAGGATTACAAACAGACAGAGAGACAGACAAACAGATGGACAGACAAGATTATACACAGACTCTCAAATCTAACTAGATCAATTAAAGTTCAGTTCTAGTTCCGCTCCAGTTCAGTTCCAATTCAGTTCCAGTTCAGTCCCAGTTCAGTTTCAGTTTAGTTCTAGTTCAGTTCTAGTTCTGTTCTAGTTCTGTTCTAGTTCTGTTCTAGTTCTGTTCTAGTTCTGTTCTAGTTCTGTTCTAGTTCTGTTCTAGTTCTGTT
>NC_060954.1:16286119-16295056 GCF_022045245.1 Lucilia cuprina
TTTTCTATAGAAAACTTGTCCTGACCACAGTCAACTTTTCTATAGAAAACTTGTCCTGACCACAGTCAACTTTTCTATAGAAAACTTGTCCTGACCACAGTCAACTTTTCTATAGAAAACTTGTCCTGACCACAGTCAACTTTTCTATAGAAAACTTGTCCTGACCACAGTCAACTTTTCTATAGAAAACTTGTCCTGACTACACTCAAATCAACTACACTACAGTCAACTTTTCTATAGAAAAGTAGTCCTGACTACAGTCAACTTTTCTATAGAAAAGTAGTCCTGACTACAGTCAACTTTTCTATAGAAAAGTAGTCCTGACTACAGTCAACTTTTCTATAGAAAAGTAGTCCTGACTACAGTCAACTTTTCTATAGAAAAGTAGTCCTGACTACAGTCAACTTTTCTATAGAAAAGTAGTCCTGACTACAGTCAACTTTTCTATAGAAAAGTAGTCCTGACTACAGTCAACTTTTCTATAGAAAAGTAGTCCTGACTACAGTCAACTTTTCTATAGAAAAGTAGTCCTGACTACAGTCAACTTTTCTATAGAAAAGTAGTCCTGACTACAGTCAACTTTTCTATAGAAAAGTAGTCCTGACTACAGTCAACTTTTCTATAGAAAAGTAGTCCTGACTACAGTCAACTTTTCTATAGAAAAATAGTACTACCTGCAGTCAACTTTTCTATAGAAAAGTTGTCTTGACTACAGTCAACTTTTATATAAAAAGGTAGTCCTGACTACATTCAACTTTTCTATAGAAAAGTTGTGCTAACTACAGTCAACTTTTCTATAGAAAAGTAGTCCTGACTACACTCAACTTTTCTATAGAAAAGTAGTCTTGACTGAAATTAACTTCTTTATAGAAAATTTGCACTGAAAATAAAAAATTACATTGATTACAGTGGAAAGTTTTAAAAATTAATCATTAGTTTAAGTAGATTGTAAGTTTTGTGTAAAACTTTTAGTTTGAATCTCGTTTTATAGGATTTAATAATTAAATCAATATCAAAATCTTTGACACTCTCATATCGAAACAGAAATTCATCAATAATCTTATAACAAATTCATTAATTTTTTTTTAATAAATTTATGAAAATTTTACAAAATATATGTTACTTTTGTTGAAATATTGCCTTAAATGTATGCGAGAAAGTAACAAATTTAATAAAGAGTTTTGTAAAAAATTAAATGGCTAAATTGGTTATAATTATTAGACAATAACTTGATCATAATTTCCTAATAATATCTGATGTTTAACATTGCTTTTCTGGGCTATTTTCTAAATAGATTTTGACCAAAGGCAAATTAACCCAAATTACTTATTTCAAAAATTTAAAAATCTTTTCAATAACATTTTGCTAACATTTAAATAAAAAAAGCAACTGGCTAATAGTTTAACTCAATTCACTTAAAATTTGTTTCTGTTAAACAAAATAATTAACTACAAAATTAACCATTAAAATATTAAACACTCTCACTTAATAATTCATTTTTTTCTTGCTTAATTTAATTTTTCATTTAATGAAAATTATCAAAAAGACAATTTCTAAAGTGAAATTTTTTTTTCGTTTTCTAAAATTTTCAGCTTATAACTACAAAAAGCCAAACACTTCCCACACCATCCCCCAAAAAAGAAAATTTTTATAGAAAAAGCCACAATAAATTGCCATTTACAAAAAAAAAAAAAAAAAAAACACGAAATGAAATGAATTTGAAATGAGTGAGAGTGCTAAAGATCTGCCAGATAAAAGTAAAGAAATTAAATATTTTTTCAAAATTATTTAAGAAAACGAAAACACAAAAACAAAGCCAACATAATGCCAGTAATTAATTAATAAAAAAACAACAGAAAAAACAATAAGCTAAATAGACAACTAGTAGCCATTTCGAAACCGTATTGGAATAAGTTTATTTTCAACTTTATTTTTTTTATTAAAAGTCATACAAAATTTTAAAATTTTGCAAAACAATGGCTGTACAAAACCAAAGATTACCAAAAGATACTAAAAAATCGGACACATCAGCGCCAGCACAAGCGACTACGTCATCAGCATCAGTAGCTCAAGCTAATACCTCATCACAGCCTACGAAAACTACACAACATGCTTCAGCAGCAGCTGCAGCCGCATCATCAACAACACCTGCACAACAATCACAAGTGTCATCTGCAGCACAACCGAATGCTAATGGTGGACCTAGAGTGTCATTTAATCGAGATGTACATGTCAAACGAATTGGTTAGTGTGATCTTTTCTATTGATTTTTTTTTTTTAATTTTAAATTAAAATTATTACTAATTTCTAACACTTAAGAGTAAGAACCAAGCAAAAACTTTCATTGTAATAGGAAATGAGTTAAAAGCTAGAACTGAAAATAGGTTATATTTCACTTCTGCTACATTGCTAGTTTAGCTCATTGTTTAAATATAGCAATGAAAATAGAAGCAAGTTCTTACCAATCTAGCTGACAAATAAGGAGTTATATAAGTCATTTAAAAAGTTATTTAATTTAATTTGTATTGTTTTACAATTGTTTTCTATAAGACTTCTCGATCAACATGATTTCTTAGTCGATTGAGAGAAATATTTTATTGACGGTATCAGTTCACTCTTTTTAATTAGAACGTCCTAAAAATTTCCAAATGAATCTTAGGAAGATTTGGTGAACATTTACTTAAAACTTATATCGATTGAAAAAAATCTTCATTTTTAGTGAAAGTGTACAAACGAATCCGCAGAACACCACTCAATTTTCCACACACCTTAAGATGGATATTGTTTCAAGTTTCTATCTGTTAGGACAGATTTTTACATTAGGGGTTAATTCTTCCTAATATGTTTTTTTTTTTTAGGAAAACCAGTCTATTTTTGATTCTTGTCTTCTAGAACACAACATATACCAGAGTATTTTATACATATTGGTCATTTTAATACTCCTTAACAAATCTTATTGTTCCGAAAACATATCATTTGGTCCCTTATAAAGCCCTTTATAAAAGCATATTGTTGAAATTATGAGGTCCCTGAGATTTCTCTAAGAGACTATTCCGGGACACTCATTTGATTTTGTGGTCGAATATCGCGGTAGTTCACTAATCACAGTTTCCTGTTCTGCCTTTTCTAGATAGAATCTGACGAATCGTTGTCGTAGTATCCATGCCGAGGGATCCAGTCTTTACAGGTTACTATATAGTCATTTGAAAGGCAAAGTGAGATTTTTATCTCGAATTTATCGATGAATACTCCAGAATCACAATCAGAGTTTACTTCCTAAATATTTCAGTCTTTAAATATAATTTTTAGAAACATTCATATTAGATTCTTATCTTGGATTTATGACACAAGACTTTAGAAGCAACTTAACATAACAGTCCAGATCATGAAGAAGCTTTAGCTATTACATATATTTTAGTCTGCTCTCTCATAGAGAGTTGCAATTCCATGGATAACATTGTACAGAATCTATCAAGTCTTCACACATTCATATCAAGAATAAAGCATTTGAAGATCATTTTCAGAGAATTTTTAATATTCTAGAAGTAAAAAAAATTGATTAAAAACATTTTATTCTTCAGTCTATTAGCCATGACTGTCTAACTGTTTATTTTTAATTTCCCGGAATTCTCTTATGATCTCAAACTTGCCTAATTTAGCTTTACTTCGGATTTCAATTTAAGATCATTTGAGATCTCTAATTCAGCTTTTGTTCACTGATAGAGATTTCTAAGAGCATCTCAATTTTGGTTCTAAACACATCGTTCGAGACAAGGCCAACATCTGGTATGGAGACTCAAACTGTTCGAACTTTGTTTTGTAATTTAATTTATGAAGTAAGTCTCTGATAAGTTAGATATTACGTTAAATATTTAACAGTCAAAAAAAGTTATAAGATAATAATAATAATTCACAATGGTATTCATTTACTTGCAGAGCTAATAGCTTTTGGAATGTGTAATAATTCACAATAATATTTCTTCCTAATAAAGCTTTTGAAAGCAGACTTAACCTGTAGGAGTTTTGCTGTGGGATATTGTTCAAAATAAGTATTTCAACTGACAGATATTTTTTGTAGTCTAAGGAGATGTAACATGCAGAAGTTGCATAATACTTAAACTTCCAGAGAATTTAATCAAAAGAGTTTTGCACTGGAGTTGAAATTCTCAGGTTTTAAGAGCAAACTCAACAGGAAACGTCAAATTAGTTAGACAGTTAGTTAGTTAGTTAGTTGGTTAGTTAGTTGGTTAGTTAGTTAGTTCGTTAGTTAGTTAGATAGATAGATAGATAGATAGATAGATAGATAGATAGATAGATAGATAGATAGATAGATAGATAGATAGATAGATAGATAGATAGATAGATAGATAGATAGATAGATAGATAGATAGATAGATAGATAGATAGATAGATAGATAGATAGATAGATAGATAGATAGATAGATAGATAGATAGATAGATAGATAGATAGATAGATAGATAGATAGATAGATAGATAGATAGATAGATAGATTGATACATATATAGATAGGTAGATCTTAACAGACTGTTAGAACTTTTGAATGCCGGCTCCATTTTTACTATCAAACCGATCTATTTAATCGCAAAAGGGGACTTACACCCTTACAAGGAGGAGAGTAAAGTTCGACTTCTCTTTCAACTTACTAATTGGAAAGTGTCCATTTTATAGCCGAAGTTGTTTATTTATTGCAGTTTGAATTATTCTACCCTAATTGGAAGTAGAGTTTAATTAATTTTCATGCTTTTCTCCTTTCTCACCTTGAGAAAAAAACTAGCAATTAGAAGCATAATAAATATTTCCTAGTTAAAAATTAACAATTGTAGTCATTCATAATGGATTGGTGTACAAAGCAATTTATTACCAGCTTCTGTGTAGGTGGTGTTGCTTAATTGCTATGGCTTTCAACTTTTATAATTCGCTTAAACTATTTCTATTTTTCAAAGTTTGAGTCATGTTTAATAATAGCTAAATTTTGCATAATTTAAATTGCATTGCACTATAAAAAGAAAAAACACCGTGAATTAGTACAATGACTTAATTTTGTCAAAAGCAATTTTCAAAGTTAAGCAATTAAAATCACAGTGGTAGTGGCATCTTTTGAACAAACAAATGTTCCATATTAACGGTTAAAACTAATGATGTTACTTAAGAAATTTGTGTTGTTTAAAACTCTCTTGCAAAACAATCCGTTAAATTAATGGCTTTTACAGGAAAAAAAAAAACAATATTAATACACAAACAAACAAACCTTTGAAATTTAAAAACAAAATTTTTTAAATATTTTTCTAGTTCTTAAAACATTTAAAACTAGTTTAGCATGGTTTTGTTTTAAATACAGACCAATCCCAAAAATAAGCTGAAATAAAATAAAGACTTAAACTAAAATTATAATGATTTAATTACACTTTTTCTTAAAACCCCATGATTAAAGATTAATTTTCTTAATATAAATTAAATGTATAATTTTTCTTAATTAGTTTAACAAAAATGTTAAATTAACATTTTTTGTTTTTTGTTTTTGCTCACAGAGACAATCAAAACACAAAATTGGATGGATGGACGTAGATATTCACATGCAAACAATTTCAGTTTGTATGAGACAAATGACAAAGATGTTCACCTTGAATTGCAATTTTATAAAAATAATACGTTGCTTAATGAATTGAAGCTTCTCGTACTCATACGATCGCAAATATGTTTTTCTACTTCTATGTAGAAAATCATAAAATTAAACTATTAAAACCACAACAAAATTAAAAAATAACATAGTAAATGCACTTTTTGTGCCCTACACAATTTAGGAAATCAAACTTTTAAAAACAGGAAATCAAACTTTTAAAACTGTCAACTTTGTGGTCATACTTCCCTTTAGTATGTATTCAAAACCTGTTTGTGCTCAAACGTCTAATCTAAGTAATTTGGCACCACACGACAAAAAATAGAGAGATCTATACTAGAACAGTTTATAAGGCGAGAGAGAGAGAGAGAGAGAAAGAGAGAGACCATAAGATCAGTTAATTACAAATACACAATAAAGATTCTCTTGATTTCAAAGACGAATAGCTATTCACACAAAAAATCTTCTGACATAATGATGGAATTTACTTTCTCAAATCATTTTTAGAAACTGTATATATGATTTTTTAGAAAAATCATTTTGAGAAATCGTTGCTAGATATTGACTACAAATACCTTCAGCTTTACCAGATCCTTTTTAGTTAAAATCCAGTGGCTTCTAACAAAGTGCCATTCCTTAAGTCTGCCAACATTTGTGGCCATCCTACCCCTTGTTATGTAGATACTTAATCTTCTTTAAAACTCGAGACATTGAATGATTTAACATTACTTGGCGATGCCAAGTCTATACTAGAACAGTTGACCCAATCCATCTTATACAAGAGACTACAGACTACTCCAGAGGTAACAGCAACTAGATAATCCAATGACATATTGACCTTGTTTCATTATGTTATTTCAAATGCTTGACGATTTTGGGAATTGTGTTACACGTCTGACACTTCAATTCCCTGATCATCATTTGAACGCTTTTGATTAATATTTGTATCACCAGTGATCACAAGCAGTGGGTACGAAAGAGTCAGCATATTCTTTCCTCACGAAGGAAGTGAGAGAAGAACCAGAGCTTGAAATGAAAGAAAAGTTCTTCCCAAACACATCCACTTTTAACTTATGGGCCGTAACATGCAATAATCATAAACCTGAACCAGTACTAGAATTGAACTAGAACTGAACTAGAACTGAACTAGAACTGAACTAGAACTGAACTAGAACTGAACTAGAACTGAACTAGAACTGAACTAGAACTGAACTAGAACTGAACTAGAACTGAACTAGAACTGAACTAGAACTGAAATAGAACTGAACTAGAACTGAACTAGAACTGAACTAGAACTGAACTAGAACAGAACTAGAACTGAACTGAACTAGAACTGAACTAGAACTGAACTAGAACTGAACTAGAACTGAACTAGAACTGAACTAGAACTGAACTAGAACTGAACTAGAACTGAACTAGAACTGAACTAGAACTGAACTAGAACTGAACTAGAACTGAACTAGAACTGAACTAGAACTAAACTACAACTGAACTAGATCTGAACTGGATAAACTTGTCTACCAGAGCCCTGAAAGTCTGAAATTCTATAAAAGACGAAATGTAACGATCAACGACCAGATCGTAATTTGTTGTTATAGTAAATTCAGAATTTCGATAATCAGTCTTCAACACCAATACATTACCTCAACAATCACAGCGGAATAAGTACATCCTGGATAAAAAAAAATGATATTAACACTAGTTCATTAAATAAAAATCGGCTGCAATGTCTGTCTACCTTAATTAAATCTATGTTGCTGCAACCTATACAAACAATTGTAAAACATTCAACTCGTGTCATAATGTCCATGGACTTGATGTTACGCCCTCGATTTAGAGTACAACGACACCGTTCTTTACCGTTCGAAAAATAAAAAACGCTTTTTTATTTAATATTATTATTTGTTGTTATTGTTATTGTTGTACGGTTATTGCTCATGGTTGTTGTTTTGTTGCAATTTCTATAATCTTAAACGCATCAGTTGCATGCTTATTATTATGAGTTTTTTTATTATTGTTATTGTTGTTTGTATTTAAGCGTTTATTTCTTAAGATCTGTTTATGTCGTTTATGGTTTCGGGTTTTTTTTTTGTTTAGATTTTGATTCTGATTTTTGTTTTATTTTACGAGTATTTAGTTTTTGTTTAGCTCGTTTTCACTATTGTTTATGTCTGGTTTCAGCTCAAAGGCTGAAGTTTTTATAAGATTTTGTTGTTGTTTTTTCTTTTTAAATACTAAACGAGAAGAGTTAGTTGTATCTTTATATCTATATGACTTGTTGCAATATTTGTCTGTTGCATTTTTTTTAAATATGTAGATAATATAAGAGATTGCAACTGTAGTGTGGCTGCGGTTGCGTTAGCGGCTGTGGTTGTGTTTATGTGCGATTGTTGTTATTTTAAGCCGCTTTTAATTGTGGTGAAAAGATTTATTTCATTGTTGCATTGAATTTATAGTTTTTTAGTTGCACATACAACTGATTGTTAAAAAAAAAATGTGTTTGGTGGTGGTACCTTGGTTTTTATTGTTAAATGTGTTTTTGTTTCAAGCCTACTGTTGTTATTGTCGTGTTCGTCGCCGTTGTCTACTGCCACAGCAGTCATTCAATAAGTCCAAGAACATGAACACAGGCCTGGACATTGTGGCAACAAAATAAAGAAATTAAAATCACAAAAGCTGAACGGTGAAAAAAAAAACGAAAACAAAACTAGACGTTGTAGTAAAATGACAAACGTTTAGTAATAAAAATTATTTAAATTGTTTTTAATGCCCGTCTAGAGTTTTAAGGTTTTTGCCAGTTATAAGAAATAAAATTTAAAAATTACGTTTTAATTTTTATGTTTATTTTTTTTTCTTCTGTTATTTGTAGGTTTCACTCAAGAATTTCGTATGATTAAGTTTTATAAATATTCTTGTTGCGGTCAAGCATTATTTTACTATGATCATTATATTACCGGGAATGTTTAGATTTTGAAATTGCGATTAATATTTATGAGTAAAAAAAGGAGCTAATGTTTAGAGTCTAGGCTCCGAAGTGGGTTATTGTTATTGGTAAAAACGTAAACCTTTTGGTGGGAAATGGTTTTTAAAGGAGTTAAGTTAATTTAATGTGTTATATAATTAAATTTCAGAAGTCTTTAATTTTAAATAGAATTAAATTTCAGGAGTCTAGAACAGAGCTGGAAAAGTGCTAGAACAGAACTAGAACAGAACTAGAACATAACTAGAACAGAACTAGAACAGAACTAGAACAGAACTAAAACAGAACTAGAACAGAACTAGAACAGAACTAGAACAG
>NC_060954.1:16295156-16297375 GCF_022045245.1 Lucilia cuprina
CTAGTTCTGTTCTAGTTCTGATCTAGTTCTGTTCTAGTTCTGTTCTAGTTCTGTTCTAGTTCTGTTCTAGTTCTGCTCTAGTTCTGTTCTAGTTCTGATCTAGTTCTATTCTAGTTCTGTTCTAGTTCTGTTATAGTTCTGTTCTAGTTCTGTTCTAGTTCTGTTCTAGTTCTGTTTTAGTTCTGTTCAAGTTCTGTTCAAGTTCTGTTCAAGTTCTGTTTTAGTTCTGTTCAAGTTCTGTTCAAGTTATGTTCTAGTTCTATTCTAGTTCTGTTCTAGTTCCGTTCTAGTTTTGTTCTAGTGCTGTTTTAGTTCTCAACTTTCATTTAGATTCTTATTATTTGTTTCATTAATTATTTGTCAACCTGTAAATAGTATTTATTTTATGTATTTTGAAGATAAAGGTGCTGCTGTTGAGTACTTTGGTGATTTATTTAATGATGTCTAGTTTGTTGTTATTGCTTACATGCAACATCATTTTGTCTACAACATTGTTGCTGTTGTAGATCTTTCAATGATCTTAACGAATGAGTCTTCTGCTCTTTAACAGATTTCTTTTGTATTTTTTTTGTGCTACAACTTGTTTAGTTTAAATTGTAAATTAACGTGTGTGTGTATTTTAAATAGTGTTAAAAAGTAATTTAATGATGATTTGGTTTATAAGCTTTTGTTGTTGGTGATGGTGTTTTATTGTGTTAAAATAAATTTATTGTTGTACTTGATTTTGGTAATCATTAACATACAATTGGTTGATTGTAGACTTCAGATGTTTGCTTGCCCTTTCATGCCCTGACATGTTTCTTAAAAAAAGATCTTTTGTAATAATCACTGGTGAGAAAGAATAACATCATCATTAACATGATTTGTGATGATTTACAATATTGTAATTACTTAATCGAAATCACTTAATTGTCGTTAAGAGACCAACCACCAACAACATCATATTGTTTTTTTTTTAATTATGTCTTTTAATTTGTTAAAGTTTTAGCATACATACATAATGATTAATTTGTTTGAGTATCTTTGTTTAAAATGTAAATTTCAATTTATTTCTACAAATTTGTTAATAATACATACGTGATTTCCTTTGATTTATTTTGTTTTGCAAAACCTGTTTTAAATATTTATCAATGTAATAAGGGATTTACAACGTTTAACATACCTGTAAAGAGACAGAAAACAAATGAAAGGAAATTAATATAAATATTGACAATTAATTATAATTAAATATGGAATTTTAATACGATATATTGTTAAATTCATTTGCTTATTGATAAATTTGTTGGGGTGTGATTTTACATATATTACAGATAGCAACTAATTTAAATATGTCTATTTTTGTTTAATTTAATGGAATTTTAAAATACGTATGTTGATAAAGATGATGCTAAAACACAACATCGATTTAAAACAATTTCTTTATGGATAAGGGGATTAAAAATGAAAGCCTTTTAAGTAACTCGATACCATTCCTGTATCAATTGTGTATGTCTCAATCCATATCAACATTGTCCACAATCTTATAAGTAATATTGCATTTCTCTAAATAATTTCTGGGGGAAATCTTTGGACAAAAGATTATTACTACAGGAAGTTAAAAGTACACATTGGTTGGTTACAGCTATTTGCTAATGCAACGAGCAATACATCAAGCAATGTTTTTGGAATATTGGAATCCCTTTCCCCATACGTTAGGCTGTCCTTGTATGTGTCTGCTATGCGTCCGTCTTTTTGTATGCCCTCCTGCGCATGTCATATATGTGGCATCCTTTAGTTTAGTGGTAAGTGTTCTAGTCTGGTAGTCCGGAGGTGGTGGGTTCGATTCCTACCTTTGGCACTGGTTAAGGAGCGCACAACAGGCCCGATAGAGGTCTAAGTGTATTTCTTTGAATTTGATGTATATATGTACATCCTCCTATCAAATAAACTAACTAACTAACTTACTAACTAACTAGAACTTTAGTTCTATTCTAGTTCTGTTCTAGTTCTGTTCTAGTTCTGTTCTAGTTCTGTTCTAGTTCAGTTCTAGTTCTGTTCTAGTTCTGTTCTAGTTCTGTTCTAGTTCTGTTCTAGTTCTGTTCTACTTAGTTCTGTTCTAGTTCTGTTTTAAGTCTGTTCTAGTTCTGTTCTAGTTCTGTTCTAGTTCTGTTTTAGTTCTGTTCTAGTTCTGTTTTAGTTCTGTTCTAGTTCTGTTCTAGTTCTGTTCTAGTTCTGTTCTA
>NC_060954.1:16297475-16299880 GCF_022045245.1 Lucilia cuprina
AGTCTATAGTCTAGTCTATAGTCTAGTCTATAGTCTAGTCTATAGTCTAGTCTATAGTATAGTCTATAGTCTAGTCTATAGTATAGTCTATAGTCTAGTCTATAGTCTTGTCTAGTCTATAATCTAGTCCATAGTCTGGTCTATAGTCTAGTCTATAGTTTATAGTTGCTGTAGAGTACCAACAAAATTATAACAATTAGATTAATAATTTTATTAAAAAAACATGAATAAATAAACCAAATTTAAAAAAATCCACACATACGAGCAAATAAAAATCATATTAATTTTCTAAACAAACAATTATTTAGCAAATTGTGGGTGGGGTCCACCGATATAATATATATAATACAAAAAACGTATATTCAAAATAAATTATGAAATTAAAAAAATCCATTAACAACAACTACACGTACAGCAGCAATGAACATTAGCACATCATGAGCAAAATTAATGAATGAGAGTTTAGCAAATAAATAAAATAAAAAACAATTACAAAATCTAAATAAAAAGCAATTGTTAAGCTAAATGTGTAGAATAATTGTAACAAGTCGAAAGCTTTTTAATATAATAACTCAAAGCTAAATAAGTAAACTTAGTGTAATATATAACACGTTTCTTGCTTAAGTCTTTTGTTTGGTTGCATTTTGTTAATAAATAAACTAAAATAAATTGTATTAAAGTAAATTTTATTTGATTTAGTTGTTTTTTTTAGTGAATTTCAATACAAATGCTAAAAGGTTAACTTAAGCATTATTGTTTTAATTATGAAACATGATATTAAAATGACTTTTTTTTTATATATTTAAAGCAATATTTCACTGTTTGCTTTAATTTAGTTTTTTTTTTAATTTATATTCATTTCAATTTCATTAGTTTTAGCATTTTGTTACAAAACAACATGTCGTGAAACGTGTCTGTGTTATTAAGATTCTAAAAACTGAAGCATATATTCTGAAATAAGAAAAATCACGCTTGACCATTTAATAAACAAAAATATTTATTACTTAAATAACAACAAAATGTAAGAAATACATAAACGTAATATATGAAATCAAACTTTATTAGCCAAAAAAAAGTGGCATTCAATATTCTTGAACCGCACCCAAAGAATGTCAACTGACCCCCCCCCCCCCCCTCTCCTTTTACAAACAAACATTTTATTTATATTTGTTTCGCTTAAGGTGTATTTTTTAATATAGAAATAAATGCTGAGACAGGTTTATGGACAGTCCATCAAAAATATTAAGCCACAAAAAAACCCCTTTAGCGTATTTTGGAGCCTAAAAAATATTTTAGTTTTTTGTAGTTAGTTATATTTTCAAAACAAAGAAATAAAAGTTGTTTTTAAAATAAATGATAAATTTATCAAATTTTTTTCTAAAAAAGGCTAAGTATTTTTTTAAGATTTTAAGGCTTGATGCTTTTGGTTGTCAACAATAATATTCTCATTTTTATTGTTTCAAAAATTTCGCAAACAGTTTGGTTGCCAAAAAAGGAAACCCGACAAAGGAAGCAAAATTGCTCTTATTACAATTCTAGTGAATAAGTACGTATTAGTCATTTTTATAAATATGGAATTGATTGCAATTTAAGACAGTTTTCTACGGAAATGTAATGTACTTTCAGTAAGCCTTGATCAACTTTTCTAGAGAAAACATGCGATGACTTTTCCATTAATAAGATGCCTTTTCTATAGAAACTTGGCAATGACTACAGTCAACTTTTCTGTAGAAAACTTGTATTAAAGCTGACCTCAAATTTTCTATATATAAAACAGTGCTTGACTAGAGACATTCTTATAGAAAACTTGTCCTGGCCAAAGTCAAATTTTTATAGTAAACTCGTCCCACCTTTCTACTTCTTTAAAAATTTTTTCTTGACTACAGCAAAACTTGTCCTAACTTGTCACTTTTCGTGTCAACTTTCATAGAAAACTTGTCCAGACTGCAGTTAATTTTTCGATAGAAAACATGTCCTTACCACAATCAACTTTTTTATAAAAAACTGGTCTTGCTTACGTTTAACTTTTCTATAGAACATCAGTCCTGACTACAGTAAACTTTTCTATAGAAAAGTAGTCCTGACTACAGTAAACTTTTCTATAGAAAAGTAGTCCTGACTACAGTAAACTTTTCTATAGAAAAGTAGTCCTGACTACAGTCAACTTTTCTATAGAAAAGTAGTCCTGACTACAGTCAACTTTTCTATAGAAAAGTAGTCCTGACTGCAGTCAACTTTTCTATAGAAAAGTAGTCCTGACTGCAGTCAACTTTTCTATAGAAAAGTAGTCCTGACTGCAGTCAACTTTTCTATAGAAAAGTAGTCCTGACTACAGTCAACTTTTCTATAGAAAAGTAGTCCTGACTACAGTCAACTTTTCTATAGAAAAGTAGTCCTGACTACAG
>NC_060954.1:16299980-16301869 GCF_022045245.1 Lucilia cuprina
CTATAGACTAGACTATAGACTAGACTATAGACTAGACTATAGACTAGACTATAGACTAGACTATAGACTAGACTATAGACTAGACTATAGACTAGACTATAGGCAAGATTATAGACTATAGACTAGATTATAAACTAGACTATAGCCTATAAAAAAGCTTTTGAAAGTAAAATTTATCGAATTATAAATTGAAGTTAAACTTGCAGTTAGTACGATATTTTAAATTCATTCAATCTTAATATTTTTTCTGTTCAATTACTTATTATTTTTAACCAAATAACTACTTAAACTCGCCAAATTGTTTACGTATTTTTTAAATTACAATAAACAGTTTTTTTTTGCCACTACACTTTTTGGCTTCTTTTTTCTGCGATTTTTTTTTTGCATAATTCTCTGGATAATACAAGTTTCAATTTCATTAAAAAAAATTCAAAAGCTTAAGCCGCTTATTTTGGCTGTTGTGTCGAAGTTATAAACATGACTTTAAAAAAAGCCAAATAATGTTTTTTGTGTTTTTATCAGAAAAAAAGAATAACTAAACATGACTACTGTCGTGATTTGAATAATTCTGTTTTTTATCTGTTTTTTTTTTCTTAGTTTTATTATTTTGCTGAGACACCTACAATTGTTTCTGCATGCCACTTAAATACTATTTATATGCTGTGTTGTAATGGCGGCATTTTTTTTTAAATTTTTATTTAACGATAATATTAAATTAAATAAAAATGAAAACCATTTTTAGATTGAGACTTGAGTATGGATTAGTCGGCAAGAATATAACAAAAGAGTTCTAAAAAGCTTTAAGATAAGTACAAACACTTTAAAGTTTCTACCAATTTTTAACTGGAATTTGGCATTTCAAAAGTCAAGTGGTTGGAATTATGAAATTATTAAATTCAATTTGATGAGATGTTTTGATATAAAGTTTAAATTTAATAATTAATTAGGTTCCTATTAAATCTAGCATTATGCTGATCGATCTTGTGAAATAAGCTTTAACCTTTAATATGATATTCTATAATTTTTTCTTTTTAAACTAAAAATCATTTTAAATTTAATATACATTTTTTATTGCAAATATCAATTTTGAAAAATCTCTACTTTATTTGTTTTCCTTTAAAAAATCTTAACACATTTTTCAAAACCAACTTGCGAATTACTTGAAGGTCAGTTTGTTTGGCAACAGAAATCTTGGACAATTGTATCTGTTGCCAACAATCACACACAATAAATACAAACTAATTTTATTTATTATTTGCTAATGAAAGTAAATTATTATATAGATTTTGATTTGTTAATAAATAAACTGAGTCTGAGTTGAAATTGACAGTTGAGACATTTAAAGAAAGAAATAACAAATGTACTAAAAACTAATTGAATTTAAATCATAAAAAAATTGGAAAACTACGTGCAGATTTATTGGCTCTCAAGTATAAATGTAGTTTAAAATATCAGTATAATATTTATATAAAAGCATTTATGAAGAATACTGTACAGCTTTTGGAAATTTTTATTGATTGCAGTACACCTTCTATAGAAACGCTTTACTTATTTAATAGCTCTTTAAAAGTGCATTCTTGATTTCAGAAACTTTACTGATTTCTGTAAACTTTTCTTTAGAAAAGCTTTACTAATGCCAGTATACTATTCTTTATAAGTCTAGTCTATAGTCTAGACTATAGCCTAGCCTTTAGTCTAGTCGTTAGTCTAGTTTATACTCTAGTCTTTAGTCTAGTCTATAGTATAGTCTATAGTCTAGTCTATAGTCTAGTCTATAGTCAAGTCTATAGTCTAGTCTATAGTCTAGTCTATAGTCTAGTCTATAGTCTAGGCTATAGTCTAATCTATAGTCTAGTCTATAGTCTAGTCTATAGTCTAGTCTAAAGTCT
>NC_060954.1:16301969-16304274 GCF_022045245.1 Lucilia cuprina
TATAGACTAGACTATAGACTACACTATAGACTACACTATAGACTAGACTATAGACTAGACTATAGACTAGACTATAGACTAGACTATAGACTAGACTATAGACTAGACCATAGACTAGACTAGACTATAGAATAGACTATAGACTAGTCTATAGAATAGACTATAGACTAGACTAGACTATAGACTTGACTATACACTAGACTATAAACTATACTATACAGTAAACTATAGACTAGACTATAAACTAGGCTGTAGACTAGACTATAAATTAGACTATAGATCTGAGATTAATCTAGCAATAAAAGCTATTTTTAGATTGTGTAAAGCCATAAGGTCTACATTTAAACTGTGAAAAGTTTAAAACTTTCGAAAAGCTAGAAAAAGCTTATAAGAAAACTATGCTTTGACTAATAACGCTTTACCATTTAAGCTCTATAAGAACTACATTACCTTCGGAAAAATTCCTAAAAGCTTTCAATATTTATATCATTTTTAAACTACCATGAACTCTTTTTTAAAAGCTTTAATAATATATTCCAATAAGTGCTTATAAAATTCACCTGGCTACTAAAACTAAATCAATTTTATAACCAACAAGTATTTAGGCCTGAGGTTTAAAACTTTATTAACATAGTGCAACAAAGTATTGCAAACTTCTATTAAAATGGCAGAAGCGACAAACCAAATAAGAGGCTCAACATAATTTATGAACTGTAAAAGGACAACTTAAACAACATAAAAGTAAAAACAAAAACACTTCTTAATTTGTTTTGAGCATAAATTTGGCAGTTGGGAAATTGTGTTATGAAACCTTTTGATAGTTTTTCTATAGAGAAACTGAAGGATATAGGAGAAGATGATGTTGTTATTGTTAACATTTGTTATTGTTTATTATTTGTTTTTGTTGTTGTTGTTATTCTTTTGGTGGTTTAAAATGTGCTTAATTGCATTTCGATATCTATGCTTAGGCATCACACATCTATAGGTCCGCCACAATTCTACTTAAAGCCAATTCGTAAAATGCTGCAAAAACTTGGCCATTAATCTGTCTGTCCGTCTGTTTATTTGTTCATACATATGTTTGTTTACCTTATACTGTCCAGTTATTTGCGTGTTTTTTTTTGTGTAATGCCAATACTCAATATTACATTGTAACACTGTAACATGTAACTAAACAACAACCAACATATATGCCCCACTTGCCATGCCTCATCAGCAACATTTTATATCCAAAGAATGAAATACCTGAAAACTACCAACTAGAATTGAACAAATATTTGCAGTAGGCGGCATTGTTAGAGAGATAGAACAGAAAATCGATTTTGTTTTTCACTTAGAACAACAAGAACAACTTGCTGCCATCGCAACACAACAACAACAGAAATTGTTGCTGTTTACACAGAAAAAGACTAATTGTTGCCACAAAACAAAAGCTCTAGGTGGGAATTTGTGTAAAATGTTTTGTTTTTGTTTTTGGGTTTTTAGTATGTAGTACCTTCTGCCAACTACAGCAAAATGTTGTTAATGTTGACGATCATAATGTTGATGATGTTGTTGTTGTTAAACTATTTTTGTCTACAACTTTTAATACTTATTTACCATTATGTTTAATGTAAAGTTGAAGGTTTTCAATTGCAGCAAAAATAATTTAATAAAAAAGTAACAAATTGCTTGAAAATAAAAACATTTCATAACAATTTTTTCTTGAAAAAAAGCTTTATTTTAAATTTTATATTCGGAAATGCTGAAAGGCTATTTAAAGAAGAGTCCAATTTAAAAAGTCAAGTTGTTCTCAGTTTAAATTTTCCGTATGATATCCAGCAAATATTTAACACTTAGAGATCCAACACTAGAATTTAGGCAAGATAAGGCTATAGACTAAACTATAGACTAGACAACAGAAGAGTATACACACTAGACTAAAGACCAAGATATACACAAGACTATAGACTAGACTATAGACTAGACTATAGACTAGACTATAGACTAGACTATAGACTAGACTATAGACTAGACCATAGACTATAAACTAGACTATAGACTAGACTGTAGACTAGACTATAGACTAGACTATAGACTAGACTATAGACTAGACTATAGACTAGACAATAGACTAGACTATAGACTAAACTATAGACTAGACTATAGACTAGACTAGACTATAGACTAGACTGTAGACTAGACTATAGACTAGACAATAGACTAGACTATAGACTAGACTATTGACTAGACTATAGACTAGACTATTGACTAGACTATAGACTAGACTATAGACTAGACTATAGACTAGACTATAGACTAGACT
>NC_060954.1:16304374-16329751 GCF_022045245.1 Lucilia cuprina
CTAGTCTATAGTCTAGTCTATAGTCTAGTCTATAGTCTAGTCTATAGTCTAGTCTATAGTCTAGTCTATAGTCTAGTCTATAATCTAGTCTATAATCTAGTCTATAATATAGTCTGTATTCTAGACTATAGTCTAGTATATAGTCTAGTCTATATTCTAGTCTATAATCTAGTCTATAGTATAGTCTGTATTCTAGACTATAGTCTAGTATATAGTCTAGTCTATAGTCTAGAGCTTTATCAAAAGCTTAAAGTATTAATGAAAGCAAAAAGCTTTTATTAAAAAAAATTAAAGCAAAGTAAATATCAGCCACTGGATAAGCTTGTATCAAAGCAAACAAGCTTTTAGCCAAGGGCTATAATTAAGGCAGAAAAAGCTTTGATAGCTTGTGTTTAATCAAACAAACATTAATAAACTGAAGCATTAATAAAACAAAAAGCTTGAATAAATTTAAAATGCTTTAATAAAAATCGCTTTAACGAAAGCATACAAAGATTAATGAAAGCAAGAAGCTTTATTTAGAGCAAAATATTTTGTTTAATGTTTCTACTTTAATCAAAAAACGTTAATAAGTGCAAAAAGCTTTAATCAAAGCAAATATATTTTACAAAACAAAAAGCTTTAACCTTTATTTAAACTAAAAGCTTTAACCGAAATAACTACATGTAATAAGAAAGCTTTTGCTTAGTTTAAATTGCATGATCTTATCTTATTAAAATTGGATCATCCATTAACACCAACTGTAGAAGATAAAGTTTAAAAGCTTTAAGCAAGGCCTTTGTTTAATATAAAATGCATTATCTTTTTTAGAGTTTATTTAACTTTAAGTATTGATTTATATCAATCGTAAAAACTTACAGTTCAACAGCTTTTCGCCGAAGCCATGGGCATTTATATATATAATTCGTAAGACCTAAAAGTTTTGATGTTTTGATCAAAGCTTTTTATACATAAGAATCACAAGCTTTTGTACAAAGCCTATTTAACTTCGTTTGCATTCATAAGTTTTAAACAATTTCATGATTTCTATTTTCATAACTTTCCAATCCCATTTCCCCTTCTCTACCAAATTGGTTAACTGGGTTGCCTGCTGCTATGCACTACATGCTCAAACCTAAATATCTTAACAATTTTTTTGAATGACTTTGCTAGAACTTTTTATTTTTATTGTGTAAAAAAAATGTACAAAAATAAATAAAAACCTCAACAGACAAACTGAGATCCAACATTCAGTTACGAAATGTGAAAAAAAACTTAAAAATACCATTTGAAAACGAAAGCTTTGAAGGTATGCAGACGGCGCTAAAGATACACTACTCTCTCATAACAGCAAACGAAACAATGTACAGAAAATAGAAGAAAAGAACAAAAACCACAACAGCTTCTTTTTTTCCGACTTGTGTTTTGAAATTTCTTGTTTTAAGTTTTCCTTTCTTTTCAGGTTACATTGGTCTTTTGGGTTTGAATAAAGAAGGGCTTGTCGTCGTTTTTGTACTTTGATACGTTGCATTAAGTAAGAAGGAGACAGTTGTTTAAAAGGATTTAAACTTTTAAGGAGAAAGTTTTGCTTTTAGTGATTGGGTTATAGTTTCACCAAGGAAATGCCTTGACTGACTTTCATTTTTAAATTTTTGACTCACCTTTGACTTATTAAATCATTTTGCAAAACAAAAAAAGCTCTACTGATTACCTTACACATCACTAGTAAACTATTATATAGACAATTGTCCCGTATACTGCCGTTTAAGCTACTGCTAATGGAAAAAGCTTTTATTTTGAAGTTGTCTAACTTTTAAAACTCTGTTTTATTGGTAACAGAAAAAACAAATACATGTTACAAACAAATGCCATTTAAAACAAATTGTAATTTTTCTTAACGTTTTTTTTTCTTCTTCTTTTTTGTTCATACACAATTTAATGGTTGTCATGGTGGTCACTCCGTTTAGGTTTTTTTCTCGATTTTTTTGTTTTGTCTTCGTTTTGTGTCGATTTTAACAAATTGAGCTTCATTGTATTACACGTTTAATACACCTTCTTGTTCTATGTTTGATTACACAGGACAACGAAAAGAATTTTCTCTTCAAACGTATAGGTATCACACAAATTGACGATTTCGTAACGCCAGTTGAACTAAAGTCCTGACATTTTCTGAGCATTTTACTTACAACGTTGTAAGATCTGACAACCGTGTGCACGGCCTTTAAGCCTTCACAGGAAGCTAAGGTGCTAGTTTAGAATGTTATGTGATCGCTTAAAAGTTTATAAGCTTGCGTATAAGAGCAAATGAGAGAGCTTTCTGCTAATGCCTAAACATCTTTATATGTTTCTGTAGCCCTGTGTAATTTACTATTGTTGTTGCTATTATTTAATGTTGTTTTCATTTTCATTTGAACATTAAACTAGCAACAACTACAAATCAAACGAAAACTTTAAAAAATTATTATAAAAAAGAAGGCCTTATGGCGGCATTTTTATGAGCGTCCACCTTTATAATTCTTTTGTTTTGATTTCTGATTTGGATTTTTTTTCATTTGGACGATCGTCCGGTTGTTGTGTGTTTGTTTATTTATTTGTCTATGACCTTAAAGGTCATCATTAAGTAGCCACACGCCTTTTTTATTTATGTTTGTCTGTGTGTTATGTTGAAGTTAATGTTAATAAAGTTTAATGCAGTAAATTCATAAGTAAATTTTGTGCTGAAAATGAATAAACAAAAAAATAAAAAACTTTAATTCAGAACAAGCCACACACAGTGTTTTTGGTAAATTTTCGCGCAATTTTTGTTTGTTTTAGAATCGATAGGGTGGTGGTAATAAACAATTATTGGGGCTATAAAACAATAAATTATGTTAGCACTTAAGCGCGATGTGTGTGGTCCACAATTTTTAACAACAAAAAAATTTTAAGAATTTAACTCATTCCCAAAGAAAGTAGAGAAAGGTGCATTGTGAACTAATTGACTAACTAGCTAGCTAGCTAACTAACTAACTAACCAACTAACTAACTAACTAACTAACTAACTAACCAACTAACTAACCAACTAATTACCTAACTACCTAACAAACTAACTAGCTAACTAACTAACTAACTAACTAACGAACTAAATAACTAAATAACTAAATAACTAAATAACTTAATAACTAAATAACTAAATAACTAAATAACTAAATAACTAAATAACTAAATAACTAAATAACTAAATAACTAAATAACTAAATAACTAAATAACTAAATAACTAAATAACTAAATAACTAAATAACTAAATAACTAAATAACTAAATAACTAAATAACTAAATAACTAAATAACTAAATAACTAAATAACTAAATAACTAAATAACTAAATAACTAAATAACTAACTAAGAAATATAATGAAATTCCATCCATATAACAAGATTGGTATTAAACAATAACAAAGTAAGATGGAACCAGCTGTTTCACTTTGTATTTGTTCACATAAAAATATATCTTTTTAAACGCTTCACCTTCGTGAGAGGATATAAGTTTGTCATTCCGTTTGTAATTTCTATAATATAATTTTCTGACCCTATAAACTATGTATATTCTGGATCCTTATAGATAGCGGAATCGATTAAGTCCGTCTGTCTGTCTTTTGAAATCAATTTTCTGAAGACTCCAGATATATTCCAGATCCAAATATTCAATAATTCTGTCAGACATGCTTTCGAGAAGTTTCGTATTGAAAATCAGCAAAATCGGTCCACAAATAACTGAGATATGGGTAAAAATCTGAGACTACCTCTGAAGATTTACTTAACAAATTATAAAAAAAGCATAAAAACAACAAGGAGATAAAGCATTAATATTTTGGTAATGCAGCTCATATTTGTTTTACAGTTTGGTTATACAGTTTGACGGTGGTAGTACAGTACAACGGTTAATATTTCTTTCGGCTACAGTTTATATTTGTTTGTGTGTATGTTATGTGTGACATGTGTGCAGAGATACAAAATAAATAAAAACTGTTTTTTAAAACATACTTGGTGAAGGGTATATAAGATTCGGCATAGCCGAATATAGAAATCTGACTTGTTTTTTTTTAATCTTTTCAAAAAATGAAGAGAGCCACACGACTGTAAAATTTTCCATCCGTATTCTCTCTCAATGTGTGATGGTTTCATTACATATTGTGATTCCATCCGTACTCTTCTACACAAAAATTTAGACAGTTCATATTACTTGTGTGATCGTGTAAAGCCGATCACACAAGTAAGCATGTTTCCTTCATGAACGACCCTGATCTTGGTGAATTGCAATCCAGGGGGAAAAGAGGTGCAACCAGTAAATCTTGCCTGCCGAAACTATAAACTGGTGATGTCACTTCACTCCACAGATTTTACTAGGAATAATTTGACATGTGATCGAACCCCACAGAGAAGTGAATGTGGGACTAAGCATTTATGTTAGATGGTGTTAGATGTATATGATACAGTATGATGTAGGGGTGTACATATATGTTAACAGCCCGTATACCTAGAGTGAATGTGTCGGATGCATGAGAAGAGTGCGGGGTTGAAAGAAAGGTGTCTTATAACTTTCATCCATTGAGTTTCCCTTCCTTGTCCAGATATGTTCTGCTCATACCAGAACTCCAGCGTATTATCTGTAAGTAAGAACGAAGTCCTCGGCATTTTTGATGGATTCGTATTTGGGTCTAACGGTTACGAATCTAGGTGCTCTTAGTGACTTAGCAGAAGCCATCCCATCTGCTTAGTTGTAAATAGAAATTATGTTTTTTTTCAGAAATTAAGCAAAGGAGCAGCAATGAGAATTTATATAGTTCAAGTACATGAGCAAAGTGTACGCATAGAATGGAAAGACTTGACATAGAATCAAAACTCACAGAGGTTTTGAATGTGGGACTAAGCGTTGAAAATGAGTTGGTGTTAAATGTATATAATACAGCATGAATGTAGGGTTGTACGTATCTTAACAGTTCGCATAACTGGATTAAGTGTGTCAGATGTTGTTCTCGATGAATGTGTCAAATGCAAAGCAAGTGTGCTGGGTTGAAAGGAAGGTATCTTATAACTTTCCTTCTATATAGTGTCCCTTCCTTGCCCAATTATGTTCAGAGAAAACTTTGTTCTTAACCGATTTAACACAGTGTATTCTCTGTGAGTAAGAACAAAGGCGTCGGCATTTTCGATGGATTCGTACTTGGGTCTACCGGTTACGACTCTTTGGTGTAATCCTTGAAGACACCACACACTACTCACTGGTGTAAGCTATCATATGGTCGACCATGCCCATCGATACATTCTTACTTGCTCTATGTATGCTTTGCTTAATACATAAGCAGATTTAAGTATAAAAACTTTTTTTTGTAAAAAAACGAAATTCAATAATTCCCCTAAAAATATTCATATAATATAAAAATTTGCATTCTATTGATTCATATAACGATTTCGTTGATAAATGCCGCCAACAGTTAAAACGGCCTTTAAACCACAAGGAAACGCCTCTGATTCTGCATGCATGATATTTTGCAAGAAAAAAAGTAAAAAAACAAGCATTTATTGCCAAAAATAATCCAACAATGTTTTAAATAGAAACCATAAGTATGTTAAAGATTTATTGAAAATGATTAGAAAGACGAAAGCTGTTTTTTGGTTAATATATAATTGGCCTATTTAGAGAAAGACATACAAGTATGGCGAAGGCCGTTGGCGAAATATTGAATTTAAAAACATATCGAACCACAATAGAAATACATATTTAAGGAAAATTAAAACATAATCTATAGTTAAAGATTCTTGGGAATGGTTAGAAAATTTACTTAAAAAAAATTATAGAAAGTTTACTTAAAATGGGAAATTTCTAGAAAATTTCTTTGAAATAGGAAATTTATAGAAAATGTTCTTTAAATAAGAAATTTAAACAAAATTTTCTTAAAAAAAGAAAGTTTATAAAAAAATATTACTTCAAATAGGAAATTTATAGAAAATTTCCCTAAAATAGGAAATTTATAGAAAATTTCCTAAAAAACAAATTTGTAGAAAAATTATAGAAAATTTTCTTAAAAAAGGAAATTTATAGAAAATTTACTTAAAATAGGAAATTCAAAGAAATTTCCTCAAAATAGTAAATTTATAGAAAAATTCCTTAAAATAGAAAATTTCCTTAAAATAGAAAATTTATAGAAAAAAAGGAATTTATATCCCTAATAAAAAGCCTGAGCAATTGGATGTGAAAATTATCACTTTTTTGGGTAAGAACATGAAAGTGCATGCAATATCTCAGGGGGTCAAAAGAAAATAAAAGAACAAAACACAACACAATGCAAAAACTAACATATAATGGACTAGAGTAGAAAAAAATATGCGCTACAAATTATAATTTTTAATACACTCTTAATATAACATGTGTGTCTGTGTGTGTTCGCTAACAAATCACGTTCATAGAGATATGAAATTGCACTAGAAGACAACTAAATGCAAAACATGCAGCACAATTAGATTTACCCAGTTTCCAGAAACAAACCAAACAAACAAAAAAAATCCAACAACAAATTACAACTTAAGCCCAACTGACAAATTTTGGCCCTTTCATGCTCCTTAACTCCACTAGACACATGTCTGCAGATCAAACTTTAAAACAACAACAATCATACGCATAGCATCACGCGCTTCAATAAATGATTACGAAAAAAAGTACAGAGCACAAGTTGGGGAAAACACGAGCTTATTTAAAGCAGACTGGCGTTTGAGAGTTTAAGCTAAAATGTGTATACACGTGTACGTGTTCCTGACAAACGGACTGAAACACTATTAACTTAGTGTGCCCTATGGTGGCGTCGATGGTGGCATGCTTCCCATCATACACGTATCACTCTCCAACTTGACTTTGTGCAGTGAAGACGATGATCAGCTTGTCACAATTTACATGCAAACGTGTATATTTGTACATATACATATTTCTATAAGAAAAGAGTCTTAAAAGGACACTTTTCTACAAGAAAAGAGTCTTAACAAGACACTTTTCTAAAAGAAAAGAGTCTTAACAAAACAGTTTTCTATAAGAAAAGAGTCTTAAAAAGGCACTTTTCTATAAGAAAAGAGTATTAACAAGACACTTTTCTATAAGAAAAGAGTCTTAACAAGACACTTTTCCATAAGAAAAGAGTCTTAACAAGACACTTTTCTATAAGAAAAGAGTCTTAACAAGACACGTTTCTATAAGAAAAGAGTCTTAACAAGACACTTTTCTATAAGAAAAGAGTCTTAACAAGACACTTTTCTATAAGAAAAGAGTCTTAACAAGACACTTTTCTATATGAAAAGAGTCTTAACAAGACACTTTTCTATAAGGAAAGAGTCTTAACAAGACACTTTTCTATAAGGAAAGAGTCTTAACAAGACACTTTTCTAAAGGAAAAGAGTCTTATCAATACACTTTTCTATAAGAAAAGAGTCTTAACAATACACTTTTCTTTAAGAAAAAAGTCTTAACAAAACACTTTTCAATAAGAAAAGAGTCTTAACAAGACACTTTTCTATAAAAAAGAGTCTTATCAAAACACTTTTCTATAAGAAAAGAGTCTTAACAAGACACTTTTCTATAAGAAAAGAGTCTTAACAAGACACTTTTCTATAAGAAAAGAGTCTTAACAAGACACTTTTCTATAAGAAAAGAGTCTTAACAAGACACTTTTCTATAAGAAAAGAGTCTTAACAAGACACTTTTCTATAAGAAAAGAGTCTTAACAAGACACTTTTCTATAAGAAAAGAGTCTTAACAAGACACTTTTCTATAAGAAAAGAGTCTTAACAAGACACTTTTCTATAAGAAAATAGTCTTAACAAGACACTTTTCTATAAGAAAAGAGCCTTAACAAGACACTTTTCTATAAGAAAAGATTCTTAAAAGTCACTTTTCTATAAAAAAATAGACTTATAAAAATATTAGAAAAGAGTCTTAACAAGACACTTTTCTTTAAGAAAAGAGTCTTAACAAGACACTTTTCTATAAGAAAACAGTCTTAACAAGACACTTTTCTATAAGAAAACAGTCTTAACAAGACACTTTTCTATAAGAAAAAAGTCTTAACAAGACACTTTTCTATAAGAAAGGAGTCATAATAAGACACTTTTCTATAAGAAAGGAGTCTTAACAAGACACTTTTCTATAAGAAAAGATTCTTAAAAGACACTTTTCTATAAGAAAATAGATTTAACAAGACACTTTTCTATAAGAAAGGAGTCTTAATAAGACACTTTTCTATAAGAAAAGGGTCTTAAAAAGAAACTTTTCTATAAGAAAAGGGTCTTAACAAGAGTCTTAACAAGACACTTTTCTATAAGAAAAGAGTGTTAACAAGACACTTTTCTATAAGAAAAGAGTGTTAACAAGACACTTTTCTATAAGAAAAGAGTGTTAACAAGTCACTTTTCTATAAGAAAAGAGTCTTAACTTTTCTATAGGAAAAGAGTTATAACAAGACACTTTTCTATAGGAAAAGAGTATCACTTTTCTAAGAGAAAAGTGCCTTAAGAATACACTTTTCTATAAGAAAAGAGTATTAACAATATACTTTTCTATAAGAAAACAGTCCAAACAAGACACATTCCCATTAGAAAAGACACTTTCCTATATGAAAAGAGTCTTAACAAGACACTTTTCTATAAGAAAAGAGTCTTAACAAAGCACTTTTCTATTAGAAAATAGTCTTAACAAGACACTTTTCTATAAGAAAAGAGTTTAAACAATACGCTTCTCTATAAGAAAAGAGTCTTAACAAATCAATTTTCTATAAGAAAAGAGTCTTAACAATACACTTTTATTTAAGAAAATAGCCTTAACAAAACACTTTTCAATAAGAAAAGGGTCTTCACAAGAGGATTTTTTGTAGGGGTAGGTCCGAGGAAGACACTTCTTAAAGAGCCGTAGTAGACACTTTGGTTTGGACAGTTTTCTCATGAAGATACTCTTTAAAAAATACCGTTTTCTGTAGAAGTATTTTTAAGAATAATTATTTTTTAGTATTTTATATTTTTGAATTTTTTTACAACTAAGTAATTTGTTAAAAATTTTATTTGTTAAGTTTGTCTTCTAAGTAAAATGATTTTTTAAATTTGATGAATGAAAAATAGAAAAAAAATAATTTAATTTTTAAAACTTACCTTTTTTGAAAAATGTCAAATCTATGCAGCGTAAATATTCTGTAAAGAAAGAAATTTAAATTAATAAATGTAAAAAAATTAAAACATTATTTTAAATATTAAGTCCAAACTTTTAATATAATTTAGGTTATAGATTCGATCGTTATCAAACGCCATATAAAAATAATCCTGCTAACAAAATTCTTTTATTTTAATGGATTACAAATCAAACTCTTTATTGAAAGCTTAAAACATAATTTCCGCTTCCGTTTGTAAATATTTTTACAACAAGAGTTTTAAATATTTACTGATCATCATCATTATTATCATTATGTTTTTTTACTACATTTTTTGTTTGATCATTGACATCTATTTGATGTTTTTACTTTCCGGTCGTTAAAGTCATTGAAAAATAAATTTTATATATTATTTATAACTATAAAATTCTAGATAAATTTATGCCAAAACTAAACTGATGTAATTTTTTATTCGAAAAACACTCCCTATTAAATGTCTCATGAGAATTGTTAATGTTGTGTTTATACCCTACACCACTATAGTGGGGAGGGTATTATACGTTTGTGCTGATGTTTGTAACATACAAAAATATTGGTCCAATACCCACCTTAAAGTATACCGATCGATTCAGAATCATTTTTTGAGTCGATTAAGACATGTCCGTCCGTCCGTCCGTCCGTCCGTCTGTCCGGCTGGCTGGCTGGCTGTCAATGTAAACCTTGTGCGCAAGGTACAGGCCGCAATTTTCAAGATAATTTGATGAAATTTGGACCAAGCATGTTTTTTGGCACAAGGACGAAGCCTATTGAAAACGGTTGAAATCGGTCCATTATTTCACCTAGCCCCCATACAACCGTACCTCCCGATTTGAACTTTTTATGCTATAATTACGTCAAATATTCTTCTATCTTTCTAAAAATTGGCACAAATAAGTTTTATATAAGTATAAATGACACTGCAGATTTTCGTAAGGATCGGCCTATATTTGCCCCTAGCCCCCATACAAACCCCCCTTAAAAAAATGACTTAAACGTCTAAAATTGACTTGTAACCATTTGTATCGCAATGAAACTCAACAAAACTAACTGTTATTTAGAAATATATCCTTTTCCCAAATTTACCGAGGATCGGCCCATATTTGACCTATATAAAGCCTTATTTAGAAATTTAAGTTTTTTATCAATAAATGGCTTAAATATTTTGGAATTATGGTAATATTCAACATAAAAGTTTCTTTACAAAAAATAAAAATTTTATAAAAGTAAAAATTGTAAAAATATACTCATGGTGTAGGGTATCATATGGTCGGCCATGCCCGACTATACTTTCCTACTTGTTTTTATTTTACAAAATACTTATAAATGCTTTATTGAACAGAAATTTAAAAAAATACAATGTTGAAGGAAAGTGAAAAATTTATTTGACAGTTTTTATATAAAGAATTTCAAAAATCGGTGAACAAGGTGCGCAGAGTCAAAATAAACTGGAACAATGGGAATTTAAAACGAACATATTAACTTTTAAGGGACTTTTCTATAGAAAAATTTTTTTTAAGGAAAAGATTTCTATAGAAAAGTGTATTCTTAAGAATCTTCTAAGCGTTTGCTTTGGATAGAAAAGTATCAAATATCGAAGAGTATCTATAGAAAGTATCTTCTATAGACTCTTTCTAAAGAAGGTCTCGTCTTTAGATTCTTTTCTTTAAAAAGTGTATTCTATACATATTTTCTATAGACAGGGTTTTTTATAAACTCTTTTCAAAGAAAGTCTTGTCTGTAGGCTCTTTTCTATACAAAGCGTCTTCTATAGATTATTTTCTGTAGAAAATGTCGTCTATACACATTATTCTATAGAAAGTCTCTCTACAGATTATTTTCTATACAAAGCTGTTTCTATAGACTTTTTTCTATAGAAAGTGCTTTCTATAGACTCTTTTCTGTAGAAAGTGTTTTCTATGGACTCTTTTCTCTAGAAAGTGTCTTCTATATACTCTTTTCTATAGAAAGTGTTTTCTATGGATTCTTTTCTATAGAAAGTTTTTTCTTTAAATACTATTCTATAGAAAGTCTCTTCTGCAAATTTTTTTTCTATATATAGTAGTTTCTATAGACTCTTTTCTATGGAAAGAAAGTTGTATAGACTATTTTCTATAGAAAATGTCTTCTATAAGCTATTTTCTATAGAAAGTGTATTTTATAGACTCTTTTCTATAAAAAGACTCGTCTATAGACCATTTTCTATAGAAAGTGTTTTCTATAGACTCTTTTATAAAGAAAGTGTCTATTATAGACTCTTTTCTATAAAAAAATGTCTTCTATAGACTCTTTGCTATAGAAAGTGTCTTCTATAAGACTCTTTACTACAGAAAGTCTCGTCTATAGACTATTTTATATAGAAAGTGTCGTTTATGGACTCTCTTCTATGAAAGTGTCCTCTATAGAATCTTTTCTATAGAAAGTGTCCTCTATAATCTCTCTTCTATAGAAAGTGTTTTCTATAGACTCTAAAGAGAGTGTCTTTTACAGACTCTTTTCTATAGAAAGTGCCCTCTATAATCTCTTTTCTATAGAAAGTCTCGTCTATAGAATATTTTCTATAGAAAGTGTTTTCTATAGACTCTTTTCTAAAGAAAGTGTCTTTTATAGACACATTTTTATTGGAAATGTCTGTCTATGGACTATTTTCTACAGAAAGTATTTTCTAAGGACTCTTTTCTAAAGAAAGTGTCTTTTTAGACTCTTTTCTATAGAGTGTCTTCCGTAGACTCTTTTTTATAGAAAGTCTTGTCTATAGACTACATTCTATGGAAAGTTTTTTTCTATAGACTCTTTTCTATAGAAATTCTCGTTTATAGACTATTTTCCATAGAAAGTGTCTTCTATAAACTCTTTTCTATAGAAAGTGTTTTCTATAGAATCTTTACTATAAAAAACCTAGTCTATAGACTATTTTCTATAGAAGGTGGTTTTCATAGACTTTTTTCTAAAAAAAAAGTGTCTTTTATAGACTCTTTTTTATAGAAAGTGTCATCTATAGGCTCTTTTCTATAGAAAATCTCATCTGCAGACTATTTTCTATAGAAAGTGTCTTCTATAGACTCTTTTCTATAGAAAGTCTCGTCTATAACCTATTTTATATATAAAGTGTCTTCTATAGACTCTTTTCTTATGAAGTCTTTTCTATAAACTCTTTTCTGTAGAAGGTGTCTTTTAAAGATTCTTTTTTATAGAAAGTGTCTTCTATAGACTTTTTTCTATGAAAAATGTCTTCTATATACACAGATTCCACAGAGACACTTTCTATAGAAAAGAGTCTACAGTAAAAACTTCTCTATAGGCAAGAGTTTACAGCAAAGTATCTTCTGTAGACTTTTTTCAGTGAAAAGTGTCTTCTATAGAAACTTTTCTGCAGAAATATTTCTATTGAATAATTTTCTATAGAAGTGTCTTATTTAGACTTTTTTCTAAAGAAAACTGTCTTCTATAGACTCATTTCTTCAGAAAAATCTCTCTTATAGACTCTTTTCTATAAAAAATTGTCTTCTCTACACTCTTTTCAATAGAAAAGTGTCTTTTGTAGAGTGGTTTATATAGATAAGTGTCTTCTATAGACTATTTTCTATAGAAAAGTGTCTTCTAAAGACTTCTAAAGAAACATTTCTTTAGAAGAGTAAAATTTCAGACCTTTTTTCAATACAACACTTTTTTCAGAAAACTATTCTATAGAAAAGCGACTTCTGTAGACTCTTTTCTATAGAAAAGTATGACCAGTTTTTATAAAAAATGTATTGTATAGACTATTTCTATAGAAAAATGTCTCCTATAGACTCTTTTCTGTAGAAAATTATGTTCTACAGAATCTTTACTTTAGAAAAGAAGACAATTGTCTTCTTTATATAGAAGAGTGTTTTATAAGACCTCTCTCGATATCGATCAAAAAACTATTCTATAAGAAAGAATTTTCTAATGTATTATATCTTTCAAGAAACTTATCTAGAGAAGATGTTTTTACAGTTTTCTTTAAGTATGAAGTAATTCTTATAAACAGTTTTCCAACCCTGTAATAAAACACTTATCAAGTAAATAAAAAGCGGAAGTTTTAAAACCACAAATCGAGATTCAAGTTCAAATATGAATAGTTTTAAAAAACAATTTGACTGCTGTTTATTTTTAGACCACTGTATTTTATATATTTTTTTAAACCAATTGTATTGTTTATTTTATACATTTTATTTTTTTTTTTTTTTGTATTTTTACCTTTTTTGTCTTATATTGATTTATTTTTATGTATTTTACAAGAAGTTAAAAGGTTTTATTGTAAACAATTTAACACTTAAAAAATGAGTAAATTGTTTATTTTACCAAACAAATTATGGGTAATTTTCTTTAATTTTATACTGAAAGTGAATTTTAGAGTGCGTTGCATTATTTTATGGCAAAGAAAAAAAATTTTAAAAAAATGTTTGTGTTGAAAGGGTATAATCATAATAATCATAATCATCATTATTATTATCAGGTTCGTCATCATCATCATGGGTAAAGTCATCGTCATCATTGTTATACTCATAGTGCTAGAGAACTCAGATCAGAAGTGGTTTAAAATTAAAGTTTGTATTGCTTTTTTTTGTAGTTTAGTTCTTGCACGTAAAGAAAAAGCCATTAAAACCATGAGAACTATTTCAAAATTTTAATGATTGTATTTTTAAAAATGTAGTTATTTAGGAAATTTGAAGAAAACAATTGATTTTTTTCTTATTTAGGAAATACTTAAAGATATAGATTGAAACAGATTACATAGTGATAACATCTTATTAATGTGTTGAAGGAAAATCGATATCTAGAACGTAATTATTAAAATTTTTAATTATTTTTTTAATTTTTGTAACTATTTTAGTCAACTGTTTGTTATGTATAGTTTTAACTTTAACTGAATTAATTACATCACATTACATTTTAACGCCTCCTCTAGTACAACTTGTAAATATTTAAATCTACCTACAATACCACGCAGTCCTTGTAAAATAAAGTTTAACTTCCTTTATAGATAGAAAAAGTTTTAAAATTGATGGAACTGATTACAACCAACAGCTGCAAGGACATCAGCTAAAATAAAAGCAATAAAAATGGAAGTAAGGTATTTGTCATAACTATCAACGTATCTATTTATCTATTTATCCATCTATCTATCTATCTATCTATCTATCTATCTATCTATCTATCTATCTATCTATCTATCTATCTAACTATCTATCTATCTATCTATCTATCTATCTATCTATCTATCTATCTATATATCTATCTATCTATCTATCTATCTATCTATCTATCTATCTATCTATCTATCTATCTATCTATCTATCTATCTATCTATCTATCTATCTATCTATCTATCTATCTATCTATCTTTAAAAACTTTTATTTAAAAATGTGTCTTCTATACAATCTTTTCTATAAAAAAAGTGTCTTCTATACAATCTTTTCTATAGAAAAGTGTTGTATAGACTATTTTCTGTAGAGTGTCTTCTATGAACTCTTTTTCTATAGACACTATTCCTTAAAAAAGAGGGTTTAAAAGACTATTTTCTATAGAAATGTGTCATCTGGAGGAAGGTGCCTTCTGTAGGCTCTTTTCTATGGGAAAGTGTCTTCTAAAGACTATTTTCTTTAGAAATGTGACATGTGCAGACTTTTTTCTAAAGTGTCTTCTATAGAATCTTTTATATGGGTTGGGTTAGGTTGATAGGAGGGTGTATATTGCATCAAACCCAAACAAAATCGGGTTCCAGTACTCCAGAGTTTTACTTTCCTTTCCATTAGATCTTTTGGGATTGTCTTACCCATATTTGTAATTCAGTTTTTGTTGCTTCAAATAGTTTTGCATTTGTCAGGTTAACTACCTAAAGTTCCCTTTCCTTTGTATCTATTACATAAACCTCACCTCTGGGGAGTATTCATTTCAATCTTTTATATTGAGAATTCTTTTCTATAGACTTTTTTTATGGGAAAGTGTCTTTTACAGAATCTTTGCTGAAGAAAATTGACTTCTGCAATCTTTTCTATTGAAAAGTGTCTTCTTTAGACACTTTTCTATAGAGTCTTCTATAGACCACATCCGAGAGAACTGTGACATCTAGAGACCATTTCTATAAAAAATGTCATTCAAAGAATCTTTTATATAAAAATGCGTCTTTAAAAGAATATTTCCTGTAGAAATTTTCTAAAGAAGTATATCTTATAGACTATTTTCTATAGAAAAGTGGTGGTAATTCGAAAAGTAACCGACAAACAGTTCACATCTGTAAATTTTAAATGTGTAATTAATTACTCAAAGTAAAAGGAAAATTTAATTTAAACGAAAAAAACTTCCATTGACTAAAGACATATGACACAACCCTCGTACTTTAATGCAGCTGTAGGTGTTGCCATTGCCATTTGTTAAATAATATTTCCTCAGAAATATAAATGGAAATAAAATGTAAAAACCTGTTTTTTAGTAAATATCTATAACACGATTCTTAAAAGAAAAAAAGCCACTGAAAATCGTAAAGCAAAATATGTTTAATAGGGCTTAAGGCCGATTATTGACTTAATTTGTTAATGCCTCTACATATGAATTACACATGTGTAACTGCAACTGCAAGAAAACAACAACAACAAGAGCAATAAATAAAATCAAAGATCTATAACAAGCTACGAAAACGTAAAGCAATTGCAATTGTAATTTGTGTCGGCTATAACACACAAGAATTTTTAAAAAGTGAAATAAAAATACATAAATACAAGTTGTATGCAACAGCAGTAATAACAAAATGTGAAAACATATGTTGCAACATTAACTTAAAAAGTTGCATCCTCCCCCCAAAATAAAGTAAAAAAAAATCTATTAATATGTATTTATATGAGGATGGACGGACGGACTGGATGGGTTTATGTATTTTTTTTAAGAAAAACAAATTTTCTACATAAAATACTTAATACTTCTTGTTGTTAAACAATTCGGCTAACAATATAAAACATTTTAACATATGTTGTTTTAGTTGTGTACTTGTTGTTACAACTACATATTTTAACATTAAAACCACTGAAGTGTTAATAAAATAACAACAACTACATTGAGAGATTGTTGCATAAATGTTGCATGTAGTTTGTAGTGTTAATGTTTGTAAGTCTTGTATACAATTAACACATTTTAATTTTGTTAGAAAATTTTTCAGCCAAAATGATATAACAACAGACAACAACAAGTTAAAATAATGAAAGTTTAATTATGTGGTAATAAGGAAAAAGTGCTTATTTCAAGTTATGCAAAAACAAAGTTATCACAAAAGATCTAAACTGGAACAGAACTAGAACAGAACTAGAACTGAACTGGAACAGAACTAGAACAAAACTAGAACAGAACAGAACTAGAACAGAACTAGAACAGAACTAGAACAGAACTAGAACAGAACTAGAACAGAACTAGAACAGAACTAGAACAGAACTAGAACAGAACTAGAACAGAACTAGAACAGAACTAGAACAGAACTAGAACAGAACTAGAACAGAACTAGAACAGAACTAGAACAGAACTAGAACAGAACTAGAACGGAACTAGAACTTAACTAGAACAGAACTAGAACAGAACCAGAACTAAACTAGATAACTATTGCTATAAAAATTACTAAGTTGTAAAACCTTAAAACGTCTAAACACTCCCTACACCAATATACAAGAGTTTTCCCCACTAAACCTGCATCGACAACTAAAACCTTCATTAAACCAAACTACCAACTTCAAAGCCCCAGACATTTGATAAGTTTAATTCAAACAATGTCGTAAATCTTATGTAGGTTACATGCCAAAAAAATGCTTCAAAACTATAAAATAAAAACATTAAATATAAAAAAATCGTTTATCACGTTTTCTTTACGAAAAATAGAAAAAAATCGTATTAATTAAAATTCCATAAAAATATATAAAAAAATTTATAGCAAAAAATCTTGAGACATTTAAAATTGAAACAAACGCCCAAACAAGGATCTGATATAAAATTTACACTTGCTTAGAAAAGCAACAACTGCAACAATAATGCAGTTACAACATTTTACAAAAACCCAATGTAAAACTAAAATACAATTTCAAATAACAACAAAAACAACCAGGCAAGGTCGTTTCATTTTAACGAAACATTATATTAAATGGAAAAAAAGAAAACTAAAGGAGGAGAATGATACCAAAGAGGTGGTATTAATAGAAGGTTATCTACATATGTCTGTAATTGTTTAGTATATACATGAATATATATATATTCTGCATCCCTATATACTTATTAGTAGTCGATTTGTATGTTTTTTCTTCTTCATTTTATATTTTCATACTACAAAAGCAACAACTTGAAATTAGTTATCCTTCCCTTTAGTTGATTAAATGTCTAGCGACATTAATTTTTTTCTATTCCTCTGTTACCACTTTTAAAAAACAATTTGTCTAACATGCACATTATGTGTGTTAAATGTATGTTTTTAAATGTATTTAAACCATAAACCATACAAACTAACACACACACATACATACACATAACACAAAAAAAACACATAAATAGATATTTTCTTAAACAAATAAATTAAATAACACAAGTTTCGCATACAAGTGTGTTAAACGAAAAAAGTTAGGGGAACAATGCAACAATGCTGAACCCAATCCCCTCTCGCTGTAGTGATGTAAGGTTTTTAAAACAGCTGTTATTTATGAACTACCCGGTAGTTCTGTGTGTCTTGGTAAGGAACTAAAGGCTAAGGACCAGCATTGGGGCAGAAAGAGTTAAGTTTAAAAACTGAAAATACACTGCAATGAGAATAACGAACGAACTAACTAACTAACTAACCAACCAACTAACCGACTATCTAACTAGCTAACTAACTAACTAACTCACTCACTATCTAACGAAGTTCTGTTCTAGATCTGTTCTAGTTCTGTTCTAGTTCTGTTCTAGTTCTGTTCTAGTTCTGTTCTAGTTCTGTTCTAGTTCTGTTCTAGTTCTGTTCTAGTTCTGTTCTAGTTCTGTTCTAGTTCTGTTATAGTTCTGTTCTAGTTCTGTTATAGTTCTGTTCTAGTTCTGTTCTAGTTCTGTTCTAGTTCTGTTCTAGTTCTGTTCTAGTTCTGTTCTAGTTCTGTTCTAGTTCTGTTCTAGTTCTGTTCTAGTTCTGTTCTAGTTCTGTTCTAGTTCTGTTCTAGTGCTGTTCTAGTTCTGTTCTAGTTCTGTTCTAGTTCTGGTCTAGTTCTGTTCTAGTTCTGTTCTAGTTCTGTTCTAGTTCTGTTCTACTTCCGTTCTACTTCCGTTCTAGTTCTGTTCTAGTTCTGTTCTAGTTCTGTTCTAGTTCTGTTCTAGTTCTGTTCTAGTTCTGTTCTAGTTCTGTTCTAGTTCTGTTCTAGTTCTGTTCTAGTTCAGTTCTAGTTCCGTTCTAGTTCCGTTCTAGTTCTGTTCTAGTTCTGTGCTAGTTCTCTTCTAGTTCTGTTCTATTTTAGTTCTGTTCTAGTTCTTTTCTATTCTAGTTCTGCTCTAGTTCTGTTCTAGTTCTAGTTCTGTTCTAGTTCTGTTCTAGTTTTGTTCTAGTTCTGTTCTAGTTCTGTTCTAGTTCTGTTCTAGTTCTGTTCTAGTTCTGTTCTAGTTCTAGTTCTGTTCTAGTTCTGTTCTAGTTCTGTTCTAGTTCTGTTCTAGTTCTGTTCTAGTTCTGTTCTAGTTCTGTTCTAGTTCTGTTCTAGTTCTGTTCTAGTTCTGTTCTAGTTCTGTTCTAGCTCTGTTCTAGTTCTGTTCTAGTTCTGTTCTAGTTCTGTTCTAATTCTGTTCTAGTTCTGTTCTAGTTCTGTTCTAGTTCTGTTCTAGTTCTGTTCTAGTTTTGTTCTAGTTCTGTTTTAGTTCTGTTCTAGTTCTGTTCTAGTTCTGTTCTAGTTCTGTTCTAGTTCTGTTTTAGTTCTGTTCTAGTTCTGTTCTAGTTCTGTTCTAGTTATGTTCTAGTTCTGTTCTAGTTCTTATTCTTTTTTGTGTTACTGTTCTAGTTCTGTTCTAGTTCTGTATCTAGTTCTGTTCTAGTTCTGTTCTAGTTCTGTTCTAGTTCTGTTCTAGTTCTGTTCTAGTTCTGTTCTAGTTCTGTTCTAGTTCTGTTCTAGTTCTGTTCTAGTTCTGTTCTAGTTCTGTTCTAGTTCTGTTCTAGTTTTGTTTCTAGTTCTGTTCTAGTTCTGTTCTAGTTCTGTTCTAGTTCTGTTCTAGTTCTGTTCTAGTTCTGTTCTAGTTCTGTTCTAGTTCTGTTCTAGTTCTGTTCTAGTTCTGTTCTAGTTCTGTTCTAGTTCTGTTCTAGTTCTGTTCTAGTTCTGTTCTAGTTCTGTTCTATTCTGTTCTAGTTCTGTTCTAGTTCTGTTCTAGTTCTGTTCTAGTTCTGTTCTAGTTCTGTTCTATTTCTGTTCTAGTTCTGTTCTAGTTCTGTTCTAGTTCTGTTCTAGTTCTGTTCTAGTTCTGTTCTAGTTCTGTTCTATTTCTGTTCTAGTTCTGTTCTAGTTCTGTTCTAGTTCTGTTCTAGTTCTGTTCTAGTTCTGTTCTAGTTCTGTTCTAGTTCTGTTCTAGTTCTGTTCTAGTTCTGTTCTAGTTCTGTTCTAGTTCTGTTCTAGTTCTGTTCTAGTTCTGTTCTAGTTCTGTTCTAGTTCTGTTCTAGTTCTGTTCTAGTTCTGTTCTAGTTCTGTTCTAGTTCTGTTCTAGTTCTGTTCTAGTTCTGTTCTAGTTTCTGTTCTAGTTCTGTTCTAGTTCTGTTCTAGTTCTGTTCTAGTTCTGTTCTAGTTCTGTTCTAGTTCTGTTCTAGTTCTGTTCTAGTTCTGTTCTAGTTCTGTTCAAGTTCTGTTCTAGTTCTGTTCTAGTTCTGTTCTGTTCTAGTTCTGTTCTAGTTCTGTTCTGTTCTGTTCTGTTCTAGTTCTGTTCTAGTTCTGTTCTAGTTATAGTTCTGTTATAGTACAATTCTATTTCGTTTATAGTTCAGCTCTACTTGTGTTTTAGGTTTGCGGTGTATAATATCCATGAATGATATACTTCAAGAACTACTGGGTACTGTAGGACTTATTTGTGTTTGTATATGTTAATGCATGTTAAAAAGTATCTAGTTGTGTTTGGCTTTATCGCTATTGTTGTTTAAACCAAATAAACTAAATAAGGTATTTAATTTTTTTTTATATTTATCATGGTATTTTTTTGCTATCTTTCTTTTTCTCCTAGACTTAAAAAAAAAAACTTAAATTTAGTGGCGTTAAATTTTGATGCGGAAACATGATGCAGCATTTAATTTTTTTTCTGTTTTGCTATTAAATAGTACATTTAACTATGTACTATAATCTTTGTATAACATAAATTTCAACGGCAAACACTTTAGTTTTCCATAAAGCAAAGATTTCTATTCAAGAATACTTTATTAAATGTTGTCATTTTTACACGCCTTGCTAAACATCAAACTTTAAAAAAGAAACGAGGCAACAGAAAAAAAACTAAAAATTAATTTATAAATTTGTTTGTGTTAGAAGAAGGTTAAGCAGGCTTAAAATGAAGTGTGTTTAAGAAATAAAATATAAAATATAAAACAGCACATTAACGCCACAATTATGTTTACAGTTTTGCTATCTTAACTAAATAGACAAATCAGCAGTTTTGTTTATAATACAAAATGTATGTAAATAGCTTAAAACCACATGAGGTTTTCTGTCCTTCCTTTAATGTTTGCTGTTAACAATGGTGTTAAAAATTATAAGTAATTCAGTTTGGAGTACATATTACAGTTTTGTAGACTTTAATTTTGTCTTCAGATATTAACATTTATACCGTTAGTCCGTACGTTAATTTAAGTTGGTAATTAAAAAGTACTTTCAACTGTAACTCTACCGACTCGTTTCGGTCGCTGGAATGCCTAGCCCACAGTCTAGTCTATAGTCTAGTTTATAGTCTAGTCTACAGTCTAGTCTAGTCTATAGTCTAGTCTATAGTCTAGTCTATAGTCTAGTCTATAGTCTAGTCTATAGTCTAGTCTATAGTCTAGTCTATAGTATAGTCTATAGTCTAGTCTATAGTCTAGTCTATAGTCTAGTCTATAGTCTAGTCTATAGTCTAGTCTATAGTCTAGTCTATAGTCTAGTCTATAGTCTAGTCTATAGTCTAGTCTATAGTCTAGTCTATAGTCTAGTCTATAGTCTAGTCTATAGTCTAGTCTATAGTCTAGTCTATAGTCTAGTCTATAGTCTAGTCTATAGTCTAGTCTATAGTCTAGTCTATAGTCTAGTCTATAGTCTAGTCTATAGTCTAGTCTATAGTCTAGTCTATAGTCTAGTCTATAGTCTAGTCTATAGTCTAGTCTATAGTCTAGTCTATAGTCTAGTCTATAGTCTAGTCTATAGTCTAGTCTATAGTCTAGTCTATAGTCTAGTCTATAGTCTAGTCTATAGTCTAGTCTATAGTCTAGTCTATAGTCTAGTCTATAGTCTAGTCTATAGTCTAGTCTATAGTCTAGTCTATAGTCTAGTCTATAGTCTAGTCTATAGTCTAGTCTATAGTCTAGTCTATAGTCTAGTCTATAGTCTAGTCTATAGTCTAGTCTATAGTCTAGTCTATAGTCTAGTCTATAGTCTAGTCTATAGTCTAGTCTATAGTCTAGTCTATAGTCTAGTCTATAGTATCTATAGTCTATAGTCTAGTCTATAGTCTAGTCTATAGTCTAGTCTATAGTCTAGTCTATAGTCTAGTCTATAGTCTAGTCTATAGTCTAGTCTATAGTCTAGTCTATAGTCTAGTCTATAGTCTCTAGTCTATAGTCTAGTCTATAGTCTAGTCTATAGTCTAGTCTATAGTCTAGTCTATAGTCTAGTCTATAGTCTAGTCTATAGTCTAGTCTATAGTCTAGTCTATAGTCTAGTCTATAGTCTAGTCTATAGTCTAGTCTATAGTCTAGTCTATAGTCTAGTCTATAGTCTAGTCTATAGTCTAGTCTATAGTCTAGTCTATAGTCTAGTCTATAGTCTAGTCTATAGTCTAGTCTATAGTCTAGTCTATAGTCTAGTCTATAGTCTAGTCTATAGTCTAGTCTATAGTCTAGTCTATAGTCTAGTCTATAGTCTAGTCTATAGTCTAGTCTATAGTCTAGTCTATAGTCTAGTCTATAGTCTAGTCTATAGTCTAGTCTATAGTCTAGTCTATAGTCTAGTCTATAGTCTAGTCTATAGTCTAGTCTATAGTCTAGTCTATAGTCTAGTCTATAGTCTAGTCTATAGTCTAGTCTATAGTCTAGTCTATAGTCTAGTCTATAGTCTAGTCTATAGTCTAGTCTATAGTCTAGTCTATAGTCTAGTCTATAGTCTAGTCTATAGTCTAGTCTATAGTCTAGTCTATAGTCTAGTCTATAGTCTAGTCTATAGTCTAGTCTATAGTCTAGTCTATAGTCTAGTCTATAGTCTAGTCTATAGTCTAGTCTATAGTCTAGTCTATAGTCTAGTCTATAGTCTAGTCTATAGTCTAGTCTATAGTCTAGTCTATAGTCTAGTCTATAGTCTAGTCTATAGTCTAGTCTATAGTCTAGTCTATAGTCTAGTCTATAGTCTAGTCTATAGTCTAGTCTATAGTCTAGTCTATAGTCTAGTCTATAGTCTAGTCTATAGTCTAGTCTATAGTCTAGTCTATAGTCTAGTCTATAGTCTAGTCTATAGTCTAGTCTATAGTCTAGTCTATAGTCTAGTCTATATCTAGTCTATAGTCTAGTCTATAGTCTAGTCTATAGTCTAGTCTATAGTCTAGTCTATAGTCTAGTCTATAGTCTAGTCTATAGTCTAGTCTATAGTCTAGTCTATAGTCTAGTCTATAGTCTAGTCTATAGTCTAGTCTATAGTCTAGTCTATAGTCTAGTCTATAGAGTCTAGTCTATAGTCTAGTCTATAGTCTAGTCTATAGTCTAGTCTATAGTCTAGTCTATAGTCTAGTCTATAGTCTAGTCTATAGTCTAGTCTATAGTCTAGTCTATAGTCTAGTCTATATAGTCTAGTCTATAGTCTAGTCTATAGTCTAGTCTATAGTCTAGTCTATAGTCTAGTCTATAGTCTAGTCTATAGTCTAGTCTATAGTCTAGTCTATAGTCTAGTCTATAGTCTAGTCTATAGTCTAGTCTATAGTCTAGTCTATAGTCTAGTCTATAGTCTAGTCTATAGTCTAGTCTATAGTCTAGTCTATAGTCTAGTCTATAATCTAGTCTATAGTCTAGTCTATAGTCTAGTCAGTACTCTAGTCGATATTCTAGTCAATATTTTAGTCAATATTCTAATCCATATTCTATTCTATTGACTTATCTATAGTCTAGTCTGTTGTCTAGTCTATAGTATAATATAGTCTAGTTATAGTCTAGTTATAGTCTAGTTATAGTCTAGTCTATAGTCTAGTCTATGGTCTAGCCTATGTTCTAGTCTATAGTCTAGTCTTTTCCCTTCCTGTGATCTACATTAACATTATTAATGTTAAAGTTCGTAAAGATTTTTAGCAAAAAAACTCATTAGTTGTATTAATTTTCTTATAATTTTATATAAAAAATATTGCGAGCTTATAATACATAAGATAAGTTTGAAGAATACCCTACATGAATAAACACAAATCATTTGGCAGTTGACTAGAAATGTCGCAATAGCATAAATTGAAAATTCTTCTTAATTGGATATGACATCTTAGAAGGAATGGATGAATATGCAATATGGCAGCAAATATGACTCTTGCAATTACATTAAGTTTGTTATCACTTTTTACTATAAATTTGTTTCTAAATCTAATAATAATTCTTATATCTTTCAAATTAAGAAGGTGTAGGGTTTAAATACTCTATTGAGTTCTAAAGTTTTTAAGCTTATGACTTTTTAATACATTATTTTTAATTAAGAACTAACACACAGTCATTTGTGAGAACATCTTAGAAATCTTACAAAATTTACTATTCTAATTCATTATATTTTTTGCCTATTTTGTTGTTTAAACTTTTTTGCTTATTATTTCAGTTTTTAGTTTGTTGTTGCTCTTATTGTAATTGTTTTTTTGTTTTGTTTTTTTTTAAGTATTTTGTTTAATTTACAATTGTAATCCATTTTTAATTATTACAGGAAATGTATTATTTCAAACACGCACTCAGCAGCAGCACCACCAGCAGCAAAAAAAAAAAACAAAAGACTTAAACAACAAGCGCGGTGGAGATGAGATTTTTTTGTTGTTGTATAATAAGATGAATAATAGAATAGTTTTTTGTTTTGTTTCTTAAAACTTTTTTGTTGTTGTTTTTTATTGTAATTGTTAATATTATTATATTTCAAGTACAAAAAACATAAATAGTTATATTCACATTACGTGTAATAGTTTTCATTACAGAAAATCTAATTTATATTTGGTATTTTACAAAAACGGAAAAAACTACAATGTAAATGTAAAAAGCAGAAAATGAGTCATTTATCGTTGTAAACAGACAAGTCATCGCAATGTAATTTAAAATACTAATATGTTAATAATAAAAAAACAGAGAAAAAGTATTTGCAATAATTTCTTAAAGTCTAAGAAATTTTTTTAATTATTTTATAAAATTTTCTTACAACATTTTTTACTTTCATAAATTGTTACATACAGAACAAATTTACTAAACGTTTTAAGTTATAAAACTTATAGAAAGCTGCTTCAAACAAAATCATTATTAAATAGTTTGTATTAATTTACTTTTCTAATAATTAATGTTTTATAGAATACTTGAGTCATGTCTCAATTTCATTCAAAATTCATTTAGAATTATTACACTTTTCGTTGTTATGATTCATAAGAATTTAATTTAAAACAAGCTTTCAAATTAAAACATTATTATGAGAGATTATACTTATGATACAATAATAAATTTGTTAACAATGCAAAAATCGTTTTTATTGGCGTATAAAGTTTATTTTTTGCAATAAAAACAAATAAGTAAGTGTAGAGCATCAAGACCGACTTTATAAGACCTACAAAAGCATAAGAGATTTAATCAAAAACGACTAAAAGTGCTGCCAATTGGCACAAAACTGACTCAGTGGGGGCACATGTTGACCCTGTTATATTACCCGCCCTTACTATATAACATATTCTAGTTCTGTTCTAGTTCTGTTCCAGTTCTGTTCTAGTTCTGTTCTAGTTCTGTTCTAGTTCTGTTCTAGTTCTGTTCTAGTTCTGTTCTAGTTCTGTTCTAGT
>NC_060954.1:16329851-16331916 GCF_022045245.1 Lucilia cuprina
CTAGTTCAGTTCTAGTTCAGTTCTAGTTCAGTTCTTGTTCAGTTCTAGTTCAGTTCTAGTTCAGTTCTAGTTCAGTTCTAGTTCAGTTCTAGTTCAGTTCTAGTTCCGCTCAGGTAAGCTGGAATGGCGACTTCAGCTTCCAAGTTTACCTTCAGCATCATTCATATGCCTTTGAACAATTTACTCTATGTTTCTCCACAGTTCAACTTCAGGAGTTCAAATTTCAGGAGTTTTTACAATCCAGCTTTAGCTTCTATCGTTGATATTTGTATAGTCCAATTTTAGCTTCAATCGAATGGGATTATACAGTCAAACTTTAGCTTTATACACTGCAAATTAGTCTAATTTATATAGAGTTCAACATAAATTTATCTTGTAGGTCTTTACACAGTCTAACTCAAGATTGTTGTTTCTTATACGTTTCTACTTCAGTATCAGCTGCATATCCAAGAATTGCATCCATCCTATGTTTTAATGCTGTCTCACTTTAGCATCTATGGTTGTCCAAGCCCAATTTCATTTGCAATATTAAGTCCTGCATTGTTCCACATCAGTCCTAGTTGTGGTTCATTAATTTTCTTATGTATAAACTAATTATTTATTTACAACTCTAATAACTTAAATATTTCTATTTTATTTTGCAGGTCAAAATATAATTACTTCTAAGAGGTAAGAAATATTCATAAAAATTTATATTAACTGTAACAAGAAACCATTGTAATAATTTACTTTAAAGTATAAAAACATAAAATAAAATTACCTTCTTAAATTTTCATTAGGCTGATAATATGAAACAAACAACAAAAAATGTCATTATAACTTTATTTGATTTGTTGACATAATAATAAGAATGATTTAATTACTTGTTTTAAAACGAAAGACTTAAGACAGACACTTGATTTGCATACTTAATCGTATGATTATAAAAATTATTATGTGCTGATGATATTATGTGGATATTTTAAGATCAAGTTAAACTATAAAATTTAATTATTATTACTTGGAGTTATTTACAAAGAAAAATTTTTTTATATTTGTTTTTCTCAGGCATAATGGTGTTTTTTTTGTTTTCAAACTGTGTATGGCAATTGACCGTTTAATACTTGAAAATTAATAAAAAAATAACAAACACCAAAAGTATGTATAATTATATATACACAGTTAACCAAATATATGTATGGTACTCAAGTGTAAAGAAAAAAAAAATAAATTAATAAAAGTGCATAATTTTTTTTTGTTAAGTTGTACAAGTCAGTCGACAACCTTAAGCGAAACATTCATTATTCGTTAAAACTGCTACTTGAATATTTTACCATCATTTGTTGTTTATGGCATTTGTACAAGAACATGTACGTACATATGTATGTACTTGTTTGAAACATTTCAAATGTTTCAAGTCTTTTACACTGGAGGCAACATTTTAACACTTCAACACATTTGTTTGAGGTTTTTTTTTGAACTTTTTTTTTCATTTATCTGTAGTGTTTAAAGAGAGTTACAAAATTGAAAACATAAAATATTTAAAAACAATAAAGAAAATTTACATATGAGGGAACATTTTTATTATTTTAAAGAGTACCTTTAAAATAAAAAAAATGTTTTGGTAAAATATAGAAGTAACTAAGACGTCTTTGTGTGTTTTTGCTATAATGAAGTTAAAAAAGATTTATCGGTATTTTATTTTCTTTATATTCAATATAGAAATTTGAAGATACAGCTGATTTTAAGCTGCAACCATTTTAAAATTATATTGACACCCTATAACTTTCTCATAGATTAAGTACCCTTTTTGCGAAACAACTACCCGCAGGAATCCACTGCAATAGGATCGATCTAAACAGAAATACAAAAAAGTCGTGATAATCTATATTGGAAATCCTAGAACCGAAATATTTCTAGTTCTGTTTTAGTTCTGTTCTAGCTCTGTTCTAGTTCTGTTCTAGTTCTAGTTCTGTTTTAGTTCTGTTCTAGTTCTGTTCTAGTTCTGTTCTAGTTCTAGTTCTGTTTTAGTTCTGTTCTAGTTCTGTTCTAGTTCTGTTCTAGTTCTGTTCTAGTTCTGTTCTAG
>NC_060954.1:16332016-16339436 GCF_022045245.1 Lucilia cuprina
CTAGAACAGAACTAGAACAGAACTAGAACAGAACTAGAACAGAACTAGAACAGAACTAGAACAGAACTAGAACAGAACTAGAACAGAACTAGAACAGAATTAGAACAATAAAAGTTGATAATTTCCTGTATAAATTAATACATTTAAGACTTAAATTGATTCATAAAATTATATAAAACTACGATTGAGATAATAAATAGTTTAAATATAAATAAATATAGGTCATAATTGACTTTAATAAATTGGGACAAATAATAGAAAATCTCTTTAAATTATTTGCAAGAAGGAAATTTCTTAAAATATATGAAAACTCATTTTTCTTGTTTATAGAATTTCAGGCTTTTCAAAACAAATTTAAATTCCCATGAAAATTTTTCAATTTTTTTAATACTTAACAGAAAAGTGTTAAAAGTTTAAAACTTAAAAAATTCCAACAAAAACTTAAACTTTAAAGAAAATAAAATAAAAGAATAATAGAAATACGTAATTTATCTTTAATCAACATGCAACAGCCACAAATAACAACTCATTTTACAATTTTATGAGTTTTCATTAAATGTTGTGAATAAGTATTTAAAAAAAAATCTATAAATACTCCAATTTCCCAAGCATTTTGTTAAACAACATATTTATTGTTTTTTAAAGCATTTTTTTCAAATAAAAGTTATGATTTTAAACAAATGATTGTGTGTTGAACTGAAGAAAAAAACTTAAACGAAACAACGTTTATTTGAAATGAAGAAAACTTTTAAAAGAAACAAAACCATCAAACATGACAACCATTTCATCTTGTTTGAAGTTTTCTAAAGAGTTTTGGTTTTATTGTGTTAAAATTGGGAAACACAAAAGAAGTAATAGAAACATGGCTTGCAACATGCAATTTAAAACTCATCTCTTTGTTTTGAGTTGAAGTTTAAGAAAAGTGGTAGGAAAACTCTTGGAAACTGTGCTTCCTTAAAATTATTCAACTATGACCCTTTTATTTTTTCAACTAGTTTTTATTTGTAAGCTAAATCATCAGAAAAAATGAAAACTTTTTATAATTTTATTTATAAAGTTAAAATATTTGAGAAATACAAAGAGTATATAACGACTTTAAATACCCTTAATACAAATTTAAGTCTTTCTCAAAGAGATTATTGATCTTAATTTCGAAAAAGATTATGTTTTTCTTTTAATATATTGTTGTTTTATACTTTAAAAAAAAAGCTACAAGCACTTTTTGCATTTTCATATCCTCCATTTTATAACTTAAAAAATGAGTTTTCCTTTTTTAAAACAAAAGACTTAAGCAACAAGCACCATATTTACTTATACAACATAGAGCTTAGTAAGGAAAAAATGAACTAGAACAGAACTTGAACTGAACTAGAACAGAACTAGAACAGAACTAGAACAGAACTAGAACAGAACTAGAACAGAACTAGAACAGAACTAGAACAGAACTAGAACAGAACTAGAACAGAACTAGAACAGAACTAGAACAGAACTAGAACAGAACTAGAACAGAACTAGAACAGAACTAGAACAGAACTAGAACAGAACTAGAACAGAACTAGAACAGAACTAGAAACAGAACTAGAACAAACTAGAACAGAACTAGAACAGACTAGAACAGAACTAGAACAGAACTAGAACAGAACTAGAACAAACTAGAACAGAACTAAAAAGAACAGAACTAAACAGAACTAGAACAGAACTAGAACAGACTAGAACAGAACTAGAACAGAACTAGAACAGAACTAGAACAGAACTAGAACAGAACTAGAACAGAACTAGAACAGAACTAGAACATAACTAGAACAGAACTAGAACAGAACTAGAACAGAACTAGAACAGAACTAAGAACAGAACTAGAACAAACTAGAACAGAACTAGAACAGAACTAGAACAGAACTAGAACAGAACTAGAACAGAACTAAACAGAACAGAACAGAACTAGAACAGAACTAGAACAGAACTAGAACAGAACTAGAACAGAACTAGAACAAACTAGAACAGAACTAGAACAGAACTAGAACAAACTAGAACAGAACTAGAACAGAACTAGAACAGAACTAGAACAGAACTAGAACAGAACTAGAACAGAACTAGAACAGAACTAGAACAGAACTAGAACAGAACTAGAACAGAACTAGAACAGAACTAGAACAGAACTAGAACAGAACTAGAACAGAACTAGAACAGAACTAGAACAGAACTAGAACAGAACTAGAACAGAACTAGAACAGAACTAAACAGAACTAGAACAGAACTAGAACAGAACTAGAACAGAACTAGAACAGAACTAGAACAGAACTAGAACAGAACTAGAACAGAACTAGAACAAACTAGAACAGAACTAGAACAAACTAGAACAGAACTAGAACAGAACTAGAACAGAACTAGAACAGAACTAGAACAGAACTAGAACAGAACTAGAACAGAACTAGAACAGAACTAGAACAGAACTAGAACAGAACTAGAACAGAACTAGAACAAAACTAGAACAGAACTAGAACAGAACTAGAACAGAACTAAACAGAACAGAACTAGAACAGAACTAGAACAGAACTAGAACAGAACAAACTAGAACAGAACAAGAACAGAACTAGAACAGAACTAGAACAGAACTAGAACAGAACTAGAACAGAACTAGACCAGAACTAGAACAGACTAGAACAGAACTAGAACAGAACTAGAACAGAACTAAAACAGAACTAGAACAGAACTAGAACAGAACTAGAACAGAACTAGAACAGAACTAGAACAGAACTAGAACAGAACTAGAACAGAACTAGAACAGAACTAGAACAGAACTAGAACAGAACTAGAACAGAACTAGAACAGAACTAGAACAGAACTAGAACAGAACTAGAACAGAACTAGAACAGAACTAGAACAGAACTAGAACAGAACTAGAACAGAACTAGAACAGAACTAGAACAGAACAGAACTAGAACAGATCTAGAACAGAACTCGAACAGAACAGAACTAGAACTAGAACAGAACTAGAACAGAACTAGAACAGAACTAAACAGAACTAGAACAGAACTAGAACAGAACTAGAACAGAACTAGAACAAACTAGAACAGAACTAGAACAAACTAGAACAGAACTAGAACAGAACTAGAACAGAAAAAAAACTAGAACAGAACTAGAACAGAACTAGAACAGAACTAGAACAGAACTAAACAGAACTAGAACAAACTAGAACAGAACTAGGAACAGAACTAGAACAGAACTAGAACAGAACTAGAACATAACTAGAACAGAACTAGAACAGAACTAGAACAAACTAGAACAGAACTAGAACAGAACTAGAACAAACTAGAACAGAACTAGAACAGAACTAGAACAGAACTAGAACAGAACTAGAACAGAACTAGAACAGAACTAGAACAGAACTAAACAGAACTAGAACAGAACTAGAACAGAACTAGAACAGAACTAGAACAGAACTAGAACAGAACTAGAACAGAACTAGAACAGAACTAGAACAGAACTAGAACAGAACTAGAACAGAACTAGAACAGAACTAGAACAGAACTAGAACAGAACTAGAACAGAACTAGAACAGAACTAGAACAGAACTAGAACAGAACTAGAACAGAACTAGAACAGAACTAGAACAGAACTAGAACAGAACTAGAACAGAACTAGAACAGAACTAGAACAGAACTAGAACAGAACTAAACAGAACTAGAACAGAACTAGAACAGAACTAGAACAGAACTAGAACAGAACTAGAACAGAACTAGAACAGAACTAGAACAGAACTAGAACAGAACTAGAACAGAACTAGAACAGAACTAGAACAGAACTAGAACAGAACTAGAACAGAACTAGAACAGAACTAGAACAGAACTAGAACAGAACTAGAACAGAACTAGAACAGAACTAGAACAGAACTAGAACAGAACTAGAACAGAACTAGAACAGAACTAAAAAAAAACAGAACTAGAACAGAACTAGAACAGAACTAGAACAGAACTAGAACAGAACTAGAACAGAACTAGAACAGAACTAGAACAGAACTAGAACAGAACTAGAACAGAACTAGAACAGAACTAGAACAGAACTAGAACAGAACTAGAACAGAACTAGAACAGAACTAGAACAGAACTAGAACAGAACTAGAACAGAACTAGAACAGAACTAGAACAGAACTAGAACAAAACTAGAACAGAACTAGAACAGAACTAGAACAGAACTAGAACAGAACTAGAACAGAACTAGAACAGAACTAGAACAGAACAGAACTAGAACAGAACTAGAACAGAACTAGAACAGAACTAGAACAGAACTAGAACAGAACTAGAACAGAACTAGAACAGAACAAGAACAGAACTAGAACAGAACTAGAACAGAACTAGAACAGAACTAGAACAGAACTAGACCAGAACTAGAACAGAACTAGAACAGAACTAGAACAGAACTAGAACAGAACTAAAACAGAACTAGAACAGAACTAGAACAGAACTAGAACAGAACTAGAACAGAACTAGAACAGAACTGGAACAGAACTAGAACAGAACTAGAACAGAACTAGAACAGAACTAGAACAGAACTAGAACAGAACTAGAACAGAACTAGAACAGAACTAGAACAGAACTAGAACAGAACTAGAACAGAACTAGAACAGAACTAGAACAGAACAGAACTAGAACAGATCTAGAACAGAACTCGAACAGAACAGAACTAGAACTAGAACAGAACTAGAACAGAACTAGAACAGAACTAGAACAGAACTAGAACAGAACTAGAACAGAACCAGAACAGAACCAGAACAGAACAGAACCAGAACAAAACTAGTATAGAACTGGAATAGAACTAGAACAGAACTAGAACAGAACTAGAACAGAACTAGAACAGAACTAGAACAGAACTAGAACAGAACTAGAACAGAACTAGAACAGAACTAGAACAGAACTAGAACAGAACTAAAACAGAACTAGAACAGAACTAGAACAGAACCAGAACCAGAACAGAACCAGAACAAAACTAGTACAGAACTGGAATAGAACTAGGATAGAACTAGAACAGAACTAGAACAGAACTAGAACAGAACTAGAACAGAACTAGAACAGAACTAGAACAGAACTAGAACAGAAATAGAACAGAACTAGAACAGAACTAGAACAGAACTAGAACAGAACTAGAACAGAACTAGAACAGAACTAGAACAGAACTAGAACTGAACTAGAACTGAACTAGAACTGAACTAGAACTGAACTAGAACTGAACTAGAACTGAACTAGAACTGAACTAGAACTGCACTAGAACTGAACTAGAACTGAACTAGAACTGAACTAGAACTGAACTAGAACTGAACTAGAACTGAACTACAACTAAACTAGAACTGAACTAGAACTAGAACTAAACTAGAACTAGAACTGAACTAGATCTGAACTAGAACTGAACTAGATCTAAACTAGAACTGAACTAGAACTGAGTTAGAACTGAACTAATACTAAACTAGAATTGAACTAGTACTGAACTAGAACTGAACTAAAACTAAAACTAAACTAGAATTCTACTAGAACTAAACTTGAACTAAACGAAAATGCACCAAACACTTAACAAACTTAATTTTTCTTTAAAGTTTCTTCATCAATCCGTTTTGTTTTGATGTTTACAATGTTCAATAAATACTGGCGTCTGTATGATGTTTAAATATAAATTTTTGTATATATTTTTTAATGGACAACAAAAGAAACAATAACTACAACATCATCATCATCATCACCAGCTAAATAACGTTAACATTATCTAAGATAAACCAAACCGCCAGTCAGGCTCATCAGTTGTCTTGGTTAAACCAAAAAGGGTTTTCTTGAAAAAAAATTTTTTTTTGTTTTTCCATTTCCATTAAGTACAAGCAGTAGTTTTGTTGTTTAACATTAAATTTTCTTGTTTTCTTTGTTTGTGTTTTTTACTAACATTTTGCAATATTACATGATTTGGCAATTAAAAATATTAAAACTTTAAAAAAATATATATATTCGTATAGAGTTTTTGTTAACAATTGTTTAAAGTTGTTTTGTTTGTTGGTGGTTTTTGTTTTTTTGACTTTTTAAGGAAATTTTCAGGAAACTATAAGTTTTTTTTTTTTGTTTGTTTGATTTTGAACTTTTTAACATTTCTACATGTTTTGTTAAGTTGTTAATAACAATTTTATGTTATTAATATGCTAGTTGTGTATAAATAGTTACAATAATAACAATTTGTTTAAATAATCATAAAATTTAATTGAATGTTAAGTTTAAGTTAAAAAAAATTTAAGGAAAATGTTGCAAATATTAAAACAAAAGTAAGTAAAAAAAGAGACTAAAGCTTTTTTCTAAAACTTTGCATTCAATCTTGCATTAATTTTGCAGCACCCTTTAAATTTTCAAAATACATAAATGACTCGTTATAATAAAATGCAAATCATATTAATATCTTAATGATTTTCAATATAGATTCAATATCATTAAATGGCTACGCAATTTTCGTAACAACAAAAAAACATACAAAATCGTGCTGGGTGTAAAGTTTCTTAAAAACAAAGCTACAGAAAACGCCAACCAACAAAACATCAACGACAACGTAAGTAATTTATATTTTATTTAAAAAAAAATCCTAAATGATCATGCTGGTGGTCATTTATTATGGATATGAGTAGTAGTTATTTTCAAAAAAAAACTTAATTCAATAATGTTGAGTTTTTAATTTCACATTACAGCAAACAAGACTTTGTAGGAAAAATATAAAAGTTCTTAATGTTGGTGGCGGTAGTGTTGCAGTTGTTGCTGTTGGACACAATCATATGAATTGTATTGGATGGCAAACGAGAAATGACATTGTCAACACCTTAAGTGTTTAAATTTATGCACAAAGTGTAGGTGTTGTTCACTTTTTTTAATAAAATGTAAACAAAGTCATGATTTTTGCTTTTTTGTGTGTGATTGTGCATCAAATAAATTACAAGTTTTAATTTACATTTAAATTTTTTTGCGTTTATTGTATATTGAAGTCATGTTTTTTATTTAAAACAAAAGTTTTTAAATTAAAGTTTATGATAGAAGTTTATTGAAAGGAAGAAATGACCTTCATTGAAGCTAAAAACTTAATTTAGATAACCTACTAACTAACTAACTAACTAACTAACTAACTAACTAACTAACTAACTAACTAACTAACTAACTAACTAACTAACTAACTAACTAACTAACTAACTAACTAACTAACTAACTAAATAACTAACTAACTAACTAACTAACTAACTAACTAACTAACTAACTAACTAACTAACTAACTAACTAAATAACTAAATAACTAAATAACTAAGTAACTACCTACCTAACTAACTAACTAACTAACTAACTAACTAACTAACTAACTAACTAACTAACTAACTAACTAACTAACTAACTAACTAACTAACTAACTAACTAAC
>NC_060954.1:16339536-16357036 GCF_022045245.1 Lucilia cuprina
AGATAGATAGATAGATAGATAGATAGGTAGGTAGGTAGATAGATAGATAGATAGATAGATAGATAGATAGATAGATAGATAGATAGATAGATAGATAGATAGATAGATGGATAGATAGATAGATTGATATATTTCTCAAATTTACCTATTTAAATGAGTCTCCTTACCATTTGTTTACATTTTTTTGTTTCCTTCAAAAAAACTCTTCAATTCTTTTTAAATAAAATTTTAATTACATTTTATCATTTAATAATTCTTTTATTTCCATTTCAATAAACATTTTTTTTTTGTTTTTTTTTTCTTCGTAATAATTTCAATTTTAAACTTATTATTTCAATCATTTCTTTTTTCTCTCCCTTTTCTATCTAGATGTTGTCATGTCTTTGTTATTGCAAAACTTTTTTTGTCATTTTGTATCTTATTATTATAAATCTTCGATAATGATTGATGATTTGATTTGCAAAAAAAATCTACTTAAATTTCTATGAATTGTACAGTGAAATTCCTTGTTAAGAGTTAAGAGTTAAAAGTTTGTTGTTTTTGTTTTTGGACCAACTAATTGATTTGTTTTTAGGTTAAATGTCACTGATATCAATGACATAGAAACAAAAATTAAATGATTATATACCGAGTGAACATGAAACAGTGACTGAGACCCAGTTTTAAATATAGAGAAAAACAATTCTTAAAGAAGCTTAAATTGTTTACTTTGGCATTAATGTTAAAGTTGTTTGGTGGCTAAAACCGAAGTATAAAATTTATAGAAAAAAAATGAAATTGGTTTTAAGTTTCTTAAAGTTAAGGGTGTTTAAAGGTAGGGGAATGTAGATTTGATAACAACATATTTGACATGTAAAATTAATTGTTTAAGAAGGGGAAAAATTTGATCATTTAAAGCAAATCGTAGGACAATTTTAACATCGATTTAAACGTATGGAGACAAAATAAGCCGGCGACAGCTTCCACGAAAAAATAAAAAAATTTACATATCTTTGAAAATATAACACCTACAGTCCATAAAATGCAGCAGTTCGGGCCCACTTTAGTTTTAACTTAAATAACTAGAACAAGAAATGGGCAGACTAATAATTAGGGGCGTGGCAACTCCCATAAACAATAGTTAGAAGAATTTATTTATATTAAATTTTGTGGGAACAATTTTGATATCGATGTAAACAAATCGGAAGGATTGGTTGATCCTATCAACTATTAAGAAATTCAGTGTCTCCTCAGTTCTTCTACTGAAGTAATCCTCTTCTGCACTAGAATCGTTTCCCTTTCGAAGTATTTCGTTCAAAAAAGTTCAAAAACTCCACCAACCGATCCTGGCACATTATGTTGGATTTCAGGGTTTTTAGGACATTATAGCCGAAGTTCCAGAACTTTTAGAACCAGAGCACTATTCTGATTGGACAGGAAAAATCTAAGAATTTTGGTATGGGTAATAACTAGACACTACACAAATAGGCTATATTAGGGTTAATAGGGTCGGTAAAAAAACATTCTGAATTTTTGTAGGTTGTGTAGGGACGTAGATGAATTGGAAACAGTAGGGCATATTTCATGCCACTTCCCCAGAGTATATAGAGTCTGAGACTAAAGTGGTCAGTCAAAAGCGTAACGTGGGTGTTACTTAGGCGATATTGTAGGATTTATCAGGAGAATATTTCGATTATTCAGATCCATGAAAGGAAAATATTTTTTCCTTTAATGGATAGGCATTTTAATATTTCCCTTCAATGTCCACTTTCTTTCATGGAGCTTTTTGGGAGGGTAAATTCTTATTGTTATTTTTCCTTCTACTTTTCTTTAATGGTTTCTTGTTTTTTTTTTGTTAAAATGAATCTTAATGGACCTTGGGACAGAAATACAAGCTGGCGGCTTGTCGTCAGTTATACATTGCAAGCCGCGCCGCCGCCGATTACTTTCGGTATAAAAGCATAAGTCGGCTTAAAATTAGCCGCTGATAAACGGAGTTGCCACTGTTGCAAATTGAAAAGAGTTGCCACACAATATTGTGCTTATATTAAAATAGTGAAAACTATTTTAATTTCTGCCAAAAAAAAACTTGTGTAGAAACAGGTGGCTATTTAACAGATTATTAAACTGAGATTTTTTAATATAGTAAACGTTTATAAAGTAAAAAATGGTTACATCGAGCCAAGAGTGTAGCAGCCGCCGCCGACCAGAAATAGTTGCGCCGACGATGATGTTGTATCATCTCCGCCTTGGGGTTGTCGAGTAGATGTATGCCTTGATGTTTAACCTTTTTAAAGTAAACTACGGTGGGGTCTTTTGAAGGCTATTGACCATGGTAACAAAATGCTAAAAAGTTTGTTAGTATGTAAGTAAGTTAGTTAGTTATTTTGTTAGTTATTTAGTTATTTAGTTATTTAGTTATTTAGTTATTTAGTTATTTAGTTATTTAGTTATTTAGTTATTTAGTTATTTAGTTATTTAGTTATTTAGTTATTTAGTTATTTAGTTATTTAGTTATTTAGTTATTTAGTTATTTAGTTATTTAGTTATTTAGTTAGTTAGTTAGTTAGTTAATTAGTTAGTTAGTTAGTTAGTTAGTTAGTTAGTTAGTTAGTTAGTTATTTAGTTAGTTAGTTAGTTAGTTAGTTAGTTAGTTAGTTAGTTAGTTAGTTAGTTAGTTAGCTATTTAGTTAGTTAGTTATTTAGTTATTTAGTTATTTAGTTAGTTAGTTAGTTAGTTAGTTAGTTAGTTAGTTAGTTAGTTAGTTAGTTACTTAGTTAGTTAGTTAGTTAGTTAGCTAGTTAGTTAGTTAGTTAGTTAGTTAGTTAGTTAGTTAGTTAGTTAGTTAGTTAGTTAGTTATTTAGTTAGTTAGTTAGTTAGTTAGTTAGTTAGTTAGTTAGTTAGTTAGTTATTTAGTTAGTTAGTTAGTTAGTTAGTTAGTTAGTTAGTTAGTTAGTTAGTTAGTTAGTTAGTTAGTTAGTTAGTTAGTTAGTTAGTTAGTTAGTTAGTTAGTTAGTTTAGTTAGTTAGTTGTTAGTTAGTTAGTTAGTTAGTTAGTTAGTTAGTTAGTTAGATTTATTGACATTGAAAGTGTTCCTTAATAATAACTCTTTGGTCAGAAGACTACCCAATTATTGCCAATTACTCCGAGATTACATAAAGCCCAACATAATTTATGACTTCGGAGTGATTAAAGGTACATTCTATGTCTACATAACTTTATGACAGCAATTTTAAATATTTCAATTAAATTTTACTTCGGTTACTCTACAAATCGTAGCCAGTATATTAAATACATACAATCAGTTGTTAAGCTAAACAAAAATAAAATACGTTGAAGGCTCATCTTACGAATAACAATTGAATTAGAAAGAAAAATGAGTAATAATGATAAATATCCAAAATAATGATCATTATTATTACTATCACTAGCAGCACTAATCATATCATCATAAGAGAAAGAGAGAATGTGCAAAGTATGAATGACAAAAATCAAATACAGACATATTTACAAATTCGTCTGAGCGATCTTCTACTTTTATAAAGAACATATCACATTTCACTGGATACTATAGATACTTATTATTATTTATTTTTTTCTTGTTTTTTTTCTACTTTCTCACTTTTGTGCGCTTAATTTTGTTTTAGGTAAAATAATACAAACGTAGAATGTGGATTTAGTTTAACTTAGTCAAGCGGTGAACGCGATTTAAATAAGTAACGATTTGAAAGAAAAATTGTGAAAAAAATTCAACTATGAAAAAGATTTAATAATAATAACTAATAAAGTGTTTAATGAATATTATAAAAAAATAAATATTAAATAAATTAAAAAAATTTCAATGTAATTTATATATAAAATTTTTAATAATTTAAGAAAAATCTTTAAATTCATAAACAAATAATAAAATAAATACCTAAATAAAATTAAAAATTTTAAAAGTATTATATAATTTGTGCAACCATAAAGCTTAACTACAATAGGCAAATTAATTTTTTTAAGTCGAACATTTTAGATATTTTGTACAAAATTCTCTTTAGTTGTTGGAAATGCAACGTGTAGTTATTAAAGTAAACGGAAATTTTTAATTATCAATTTGCTAAATTGTGAAGAAAAAACATATATTTATATCAAGTTCATTTGCTGTAGGCTTTACAGTTTGTACTTGAAAAAGAAATTACTATTTGTAACTTGAATATAAGAAATAGTTACAGAAGACTAAAAATAATAATAAATAAAAAATAGTTTAAATATAAAAGACTTCAACGCCAAATTCAATAGATAATATGTCTACAATCGTACAAATATATTTCTATATATCTACATACGAATCATCATTTCCACAACTAAATGATGGGCGTGTATCTGACATAATAATGATAAAGTACAAGTGTATAATCATCAACGCAAAGACAGAAATAGCAACAGAAAAATTCCTTTAAAATAACTCTTATTTAGGCAAATAAAAAGAAATAATAAAAATTAACTATTTAAATACTATAATATGTATATAAGTAATACGCAACACATTTGGTACCATCACAACAAGTCTATATCTAGACAAGAGAAAAAAATACAAAATTTAAAGTGAAGTTCAAGTGATAATAAAGCTTAATTTAAAAGCTTATATCATTGTAATCTTATACTGTGATTAAATGTATTAAATTTGTTTAAAAGAAAAATAAAAACATTTTCTTGCTTTTTTGCTTCATCTTCTTCTAAGTACTTTTTACTATAAGCATGAGCGTATAAGTGATAGATTATTATAAAGGGGCATATTTATTGATTATACGTAATGTAATCAGACATATTAAACATTGCTTGAACGTATAATTATCGCTAAAAATGTCAATCCAAATTACTTGAATAAGATTTTCTGTCTTAATTAAAATCAAAACAAATAGATTTTTTAAAAAGTACAATTCTACAATAGTGTGTTTTCTCGACAAAATGATACATTATCAGGAATGGGAGATATTGATATTTATGAAATAAAAGGTTTAACCTTGCTTATACAAAACAAATTTTATAAACAAAAAAGTCTTCTCACGTCTTAATTATGGCAAAAAAGACAAACATTTCTACACTTCTTCCAGGGCAAAAAGATACCAGAAACAGACAATGTTAGTTCAGTTCTAGTTCTAGTTCAGTTCTAGTTCAGTTCTAGTTCAGTTCTAGTTCAGTTCAGTTCTAGTTCAGTTCTAGTTCAGTTCTAGTTCAGTTCTAGTTCAGTTCTAGTTCAGTTCTAGTTCAGTTCTAGTTCAGTTCTAGTTCAGTTCCAGTTCAGTTCTAGTTCAGTTCTAGTTCAGTTCTAGTTCAGTTCTAGTTCAGTTCTAGTTCAGTTCTAGTTCAGTTCTAGTTCAGTTCTAGTTCAGTTCTAGTTCAGTTCTAGTTCAGTTCTAGTTCAGTTCTAGTTCAGTTCTAGTTCAGTTCTAGTTCAGTTCTAGTTCAGTTCTAGTTCAGTTCTAGTTCAGTTCTAGTTCAGTTCTAGTTCAGTTCTAGTTCAGTTCTAGTTCAGTTCTAGTTCAGTTCTAGTTCAGTTCTAGTTCAGTTCTAGTTCAGTTCTAGTTCAGTTCTAGTTCAGTTCTAGTTCAGTTCTAGTTCAGTTCTAGTTCAGTTCTAGTTCAGTTCTAGTTCAGTTCTAGTTCAGTTCTAGTTCAGTTCTAGTTCAGTTCTAGTCAGTTCTAGTTCAGTCTATTCAGTTCTAGTTCAGTTCTAGTTCAGTTCTAGTTCAGTTCTAGTTCAGTTCTAGTTCAGTTCTAGTTCAGTTCTAGTTCAGTTCTAGTTCAGTTCTAGTTCAGTTCTAGTTCAGTTCTAGTTCAGTTCTAGTTCAGTTCTAGTTCAGTTCTAGTTCAGTTCTAGTTCAGTTCTAGTTCAGTCTAGTTCAGTTCTAGTTCAGTTCTAGTTCAGTTCTAGTTCAGTTCTAGTTCAGTTCTAGTTCAGTTCTAGTTCAGTTCTAGTTCAGTTCTAGTTCAGTTCTAGTTCAGTTCTAGTTCAGTTCTAGTTCAGTTCTAGTTCAGTTCTAGTTCAGTTCTAGTTCAGTTCTAGTTCAGTTCTAGTTCAGTTCTAGTTCAGTTCTAGTTCAGTTCTAGTTCAGTTCTAGTTCAGTTCTAGTTCAGTTCTAGTTCAGTTCTAGTTCAGTTCTAGTTCAGTTCTAGTTCAGTTCTAGTTCAGTTCTAGTTCAGTTCTAGTTCAGTTCTAGTTCAGTTCTAGTTCAGTTCTAGTTCAGTTCTAGTTCAGTTCTAGTTCAGTTCTAGTTCAGTTCTAGTTCAGTTCTAGTTCAGTTCTAGTTCAGTTCTAGTTCAGTTCTAGTTCAGTTCTAGTTCAGTTCTAGTTCAGTTCTAGTTCAGTTCTAGTTCAGTTCTAGTTCAGTTCTAGTTCAGTTCTAGTTCAGTTCTAGTTCAGTTCTAGTTCAGTTCTAGTTCAGTTCTAGTTCAGTTCTAGTTCAGTTCTAGTTTCAGTTCTAGTTCAGTTCTAGTTCAGTTCTAGTTCAGTTCTAGTTCAGTTCTAGTTCAGTTCTAGTTCAGTTCTAGTTCAGTTCTAGTTCAGTTCTAGTTCAGTTCTAGTTCAGTTCTAGTTCAGTTCTAGTTCAGTTCTAGTTCAGTTCTAGTTCAGTTCTAGTTCAGTTCTAGTTCAGTTCTAGTTCAGTTCTAGTTCAGTTCTAGTCAGTTCTAGTTCAGTTCTAGTTCAGTTCTAGTTCAGTTCTAGTTCAGTTCTAGTTCAGTTCTAGTTCAGTTCTAGTTCAGTTCTAGTTCAGTTCTAGTTCAGTTCTAGTTCAGTTCTAGTTCAGTTCTAGTTCAGTTTCTAGTTCAGTTCTAGTTCAGTTCTAGTTCAGTTCTAGTTCAGTTCTAGTTCAGTTCTAGTTCAGTTCTAGTTCAGTTCTAGTTCAGTTCTAGTTCAGTTCTAGTTCAGTTCTAGTTCAGTTCTAGTTCAGTTCTAGTTCAGTTCTAGTTCAGTTCTAGTTCAGTTCTAGTTCAGTTCTAGTTCAGTTCTAGTTCAGTTCTAGTTCAGTTCTAGTTCAGTTCTAGTTCAGTTCTAGTTCAGTTCTAGTTCAGTTCTAGTTCAGTTCTAGTTCAGTTCTAGTTCAGTTCTAGTTCAGTTCTAGTTCAGTTCTAGTTCAGTTCTAGTTCAGTTCTAGTTCAGTTCTAGTTCAGTTCTAGTTCAGTTCTAGTTCAGTTCTAGTTCAGTTCTAGTTCAGTTCTAGTTCAGTTCTAGTTCAGTTCTAGTTCATTTTTCAGTTTTTTTTCTAGTTCAGTTCTAGTTCAGTTCTAGTTCATGTCAAGTTCAGTTCAGTTCTAGTTCAGTTCTAGTTCAGTTCTAGTTCAGTTCTAGTTCAGTTCTAGTCCAGTTCTTGTTCAGTTCTAGTTCAGTTCTAGTTCAGTTCTAGTTCAGTTCTAGTTCAGTTCTAGTTCAGTTCTAGTTCTAGTTCAGTTCTAGTTCAGTTCTAGTTCTAGTTCAGTTCTAGTTCAGTTCTAGTTCAGTTCTAGTTCAGTTCTAGTTCAGTTCTAGTTCAGTTCTAGTTCAGTTCTAGTTCAGTTCTAGTTCAGTTCTAGTTCAGTTCTAGTTCAGTTCTAGTTCAGTTCTAGTTCAGTTCTAGTTCAGTTCTAGTTCAGTTTTAGTTCAGTTCTAGTTCAGTTCAGTTCAAGTTCAGTTCTAGTTCAGTTCTAGTTCTGTTCTAATTCAGTTCTAGTTCAGTTCTAGTTCAGTTCTAGTTCAGTTCTAGTTCAGTTCTAGTTCAGTTCTAGTTCAGTTCTAGTTCAGTTCTAGTTCAGTTCTAGTTCAGTTCTAGTTCAGTTCTAGTTCAGTTCTAGTTCAGTTCTAGTTCAGTTCTAGTTCAGTTCTAGTTCAGTTCTAGTTCAGTTCTAGTTTAGTTCTAGTTCAATTCTAGTCCAGTTCTAGATCAGTTCTAGTTGCGTATAAGTGGCGCCATATATGCTACAGCAAACAGTTCAGTTTTGAATTAGTTCTAGTTCAGTTTTAGTTTAGTTCTACTTCAATTCTATTTGTTGAAATTGGATCCAAGTATATTGGAATTAATGGTATTCCGGAATTAATATTCCTGGAATTGAAAATTATTAAGAGAAGAAAACTAAGTTTCCACACATTAAAAAATAATGCATTCAGATAAACATTTGCTTCTTCCGCGAAAAGAAGCGCACAATTTCACAAATCTATATTCAAATCTAATTTTTGATACAATTCATTTTTTATTGGTTCAAGTTCTGACGTTGTTTATACAAAATGACTTAACTTTTTTTACTGGGATATACGTACCTACATTAGCATCAAATCTTTGTAGTTCATTTGTAAACAACTAATTTATTCGTTATTAAACACTTAATCAGTTGTAGCAAAAAGTTTATCTAGTTTATAATTTGATTCTCTTTGTGATCTTAATTTTACTTTTTTGTGTGAACTTTAAATAATCCTTTTATTTGATATTCTCAACATTATCTTATCTGAGGTTTTGTTGTTTTAGCAATTACTACTACTTTAAATTAAATTCTAAACAACAATATGAAAATGCAAATAAATCAAAAAAGTGTCATTAATTAACAGAAGTCTTGTGTTTAATGTCTATCTAGTACGTGTTATAAAAAATACAAAAGTATTTTTTTTTTATTAAATTATATTAAAAGATTATATTATTTTTGCAAAATTCTTAGAAATAATGCTAAGTTTAAATGCATTATTTGTATCATGTAGTTCATTCAAATGTGGTTTAAGAAAAATAAACGAAAACATAAAAATTTCACATTTTCAAATACGTATATAGTTCCAGATCTATAATCCGTATTGTCATTCAATCGATTTATAGTTGTTTTATTAATCGATTAAAATTGATTAGTTTATTTTTCGAGTAATTAAAATTGTCAAATGTCGATCATGTGAACATGAACATCATTTTACGAAGTAAATTAGTCCATATTGGGCAATTTTGCTTTTCTGACACTAAAGGAGTCAACCCATCTTTAACATCATTCAGTTGGATGCGTTTATGCGGCATGATAGGAAGGTACTCTGTGTATACGAAAAGAGAGTTTGCTCTTTCGGTGCCGATTATTTCCGGATGACCTTGTATCCATTGTAGCAAATTTTTCCCTTTTGAAGATTTTTCGGTTATTCTTCATATTGAGTCAAATACGATCTTAACTTTGTTACTCGTTGTCTAATTAAACGGAATTTTTCTCGAATTTAACTTGAAACTATAATCAGCAGTCTTCAGCAAAACCTTTTAGAACCTCGAAGATAATTACACTAACGTAAACATCGTTTTCGATAGAGTCCAAATATTGAAAGTGAAAAATGTTTGGTCTATGCCAATTACGCACAGATTGCGGAGTAGAAACAAGGTCCTCAGAGCGCTAGCCAAAATGCTGCATTACGAACTATATCCTTGGAGTACCGATTAAAAAAGGTCATCCCAGTCAATAAACATAATGTCATTCTGACTAAATACTAACTTCCTGAATGTCACCGAAGGAGTCAACCCATTTTTAACATTATAGCATGAATGTTGTTTTTGGAGGTCGCACAGTGGTATAGGAAAAAAAAAAGAGGGAAATAATTCGGTAACTTCTAAACGGTTAATCCGATTTTAATGAAATTTAGTATGCACAAAAAGGAGGTGTTGTCGAGTTTAGGTTTTGAATTTGGACCTTATAGGCCAACCAGGGGCCCGGCGGGGGGTCCTCAAATTAGGACACCTCGGCTATGTTAAATTTTTAAAACGATCCTATTTCTTCATTTGAGTTCCGATTTAAAAAAAATTTCGTATATAGAATCTCCTCATCGAGCACTATAAAAAATGTCGTCATAGCAGTAAATTATCTCTTATAGTTTAGGAGATATTCGCATTTGAAAATTAAAATTTTAAAATTTTTACCGTTCTTACTTTAGTTTTTTAATAATAGCGGGTCCAAATATTCCCGATTTTCGCCATTTCTTTTTTTATTCGCTTAACAACAAGTTTATATATCAAGCAGTGAAAGAATTATGTAAAAATCATGACTGAGTCCAAAGTTATAGGCATTTTAATTTAAAAAATTAAAAAAAGGCGATTTTTGCCATTTTTTTGGGAAAAAAGTATCTTTTTCTTTTTAAGTTATCTAAAAAGTTTCTAAGAAGATGTATATAGAATTTATACTTTTTGAAAAACTGACTTTACATAAAATACGATAAATGAAACAAAACCTAAAAATTTTTGATACCGAGGGGACCAGGTCCATCCAAAAAACCCTATTTTTTTATAGAAAATTCAATTTTGAGCAAAAATTCTCAAATCGCATAGTCGATATCAAATTATAGTGACCTGTTTTATATGACCCAATATGTTCTTAATCATTTTGTAACGGGTTTCGATAACCCCGCCCCTGGTATGGAAATAATAGGCAAAAAACCAAGAAATCCCATTTTGGGATTTTTTAAAACTTTTTTGGAATTCCGGATTTCTAATAAGAAAATTCGAAATTTTTATTTAATTTTGGATTTTGAGTAAAAAAATCTACCTAACTGTAAATTTTCATCAAAAAATATTCATAAATAAAATTTTTATTGCAATTTGAAAAATTTGTATCTTCGCAAAAACTGAATAAAAAACATTTTTTAATTTTTTTTAAAAAGTATTCCGCGAATTTTTTAATTTCAAAATTATGTACAGTTTTGAAAAATAGACAAAATTACCTTTCCATTGATATATAACATGCCTACCTAATGTTTTTTACAGTGACAAATTAATTAGGGAAAACTCAACATCTTTTAGAGAATTTACCTAGTACTATTATTTTCATCCATACATTTGTTAGGCATGTTTTACTACCTAAATTTTTATGAATTTTTACAGCCACCTTTTACGATTAATCTTTTATTTTTTTTATCCCTAAAAAAATTAACAAGTATTTATTTTATATAAAAATAGTCTTTATTTATTTTTTTATAAATTAATATAATTTTGTAAAATAATCGGTATCACAGTAGTCCATATCTAAAAGATAAAGTAAATCTTTAAATTCATGAAAATTTTCAAATGCTAACGTTTTGTAGCAAATCCAACGTTTCCTTATAGTAGATAAAACAGGATCAGAAGATAGAATCAGATTATTAAAAATATCTTCATTTTGAGACTGCCTAGAACACTTCCTTGAGCTAAACTGATGAATATGCTTAAAGTCTCTATTCCTCGATTCTTGGGGTTCTTCTGTAAGCTCTCCTAAAGGCAGAATATTATGTTCTATGATGACCTTTCCATGACATAATATCTTGTGAACTGTAGGTGTCATTTCTTTCCAGGGATATAATTCCAAAAGTAATTTAGAAACTTTTGTAGAATACTCTCCAAATTTTGTTGCGTTCACTTTATGCTTGCTATTTATCGCCATTAGAATAATATTGACCTTTTGCAGTAAATCCATACTAATTCCGGTTATTTCGGAAGTAGTTTCAAAATGTTTAAAAAAACGTCTAGCGGTATTACCATCGTTTGTGCTTCCATATCCTGTGAGTGATTTATCAATATTTAATCCCATCCGCTTTTTAAATTCCTCTTGAATTCTTCGTTTCTCACTGGCTCTCATTTCCATTAACTCCTTAAAATGCAAACAAAAGTGCAAATAACAATAAGGAGTTAATGGAAATGAGAGCCAGTGAGAAACGAAGAATTCAAGAGGAATTTAAAAAGCGGATGGGATTAAATATTGATAAATCACTCACAGGATATGGAAGCACAAACGATGGTAATACCGCTAGACGTTTTTTTAAACATTTTGAAACTACTTCCGAAATAACCGGAATTAGTATGGATTTACTGCAAAAGGTCAATATTATTCTAATGGCGATAAATAGCAAGCATAAAGTGAACGCAACAAAATTTGGAGAGTATTCTACAAAAGTTTCTAAATTACTTTTGGAATTATATCCCTGGAAAGAAATGACACCTACAGTTCACAAGATATTATGTCATGGAAAGGTCATCATAGAACATAATATTCTGCCTTTAGGAGAGCTTACAGAAGAACCCCAAGAATCGAGGAATAGAGACTTTAAGCATATTCATCAGTTTAGCTCAAGGAAGTGTTCTAGGCAGTCTCAAAATGAAGATATTTTTAATAATCTGATTCTATCTTCTGATCCTGTTTTATCTACTATAAGGAAACGTTGGATTTGCTACAAAACGTTAGCATTTGAAAATTTTCATGAATTTAAAGATTTACTTTATCTTTTAGATATGGACTACTGTGATACCGATTATTTTACAAAATTATATTAATTTATAAAAAAAATAAATAAAGACTATTTTTATATAAAATAAATACTTGTTAATTTTTTTAGGGATAAAAAAAATAAAAGATTAATCGTAAAAGGTGGCTGTAAAAATTCATAAAAATTTAGGTAGTAAAACATGCCTAACAAATGTATGGATGAAAATAATAGTACTAGGTAAATTCTCTAAAAGATGTTGAGTTTTCCCTAATTAATTTGTCACTTAAAAAACATTAGGTAGGCATGTTATATATCAATGGAAAGGTAATTTTGTCTATTTTTCAAAACTGTACATAATTTTTGAAAATTAAAAAATTCGCGGAATACTTTTTAAAAAAAAATTAAAAAATGTTTTTTATTCAGTTTTTGCGAAGATACAAATTTTTCAAATTGCAATAAAAATTTTATTTATGAATATTTTTTGATGAAAATTTACAGTTAGGTAGATTTTTTTACTCAAAAATCCAAAATTAAATAAAAATTTCGAATTTTCTTATTAGAAATCCCGGAATTCCCAAAAAGTTTTAAAAAATCCCAAAATGGGATTTCTTGGTTTTTTTGCCTATTATTTCCATACCAGGGGCGGGGTTATCGAAACCCGTTACAAAATGATTAAGAACATATTGGGTCATATAAAACAGGTCACTATAATTTGATATCGACTATGCTATCTATCTATCTATCTATCTATCTATCTATCTATCTATCTATCTGTCTATATATCTATCTATCTATCTATCTATCTATCTATCTATCTATCTATCTATCTATCTATCGCATTTTATGTAAAGTCAGCTTTCCAAAAAGTATAAATTATATATACATCTTCTTGGAAACTTTTTAGATAACTTAAAAAGAAAAAAGATACTTTTTCCCAAAAAATGGCAAAAAATCGCCGCCTTCTTTTAATTTTTTAAATTAAAATGTCTATAACTTTGGACTCAGTCATGATTTTTACATAATTCTTTCACTGCTTGATATATAAACTTGTTGTTAAGCGAATAAAAGAAAAAATGGGCATATTTGGACCCGAATATCTCCTAAACTATAAGAGATAGATATCTATCTATCTATCTATCTATCTATATATCTGTCTATCTATCTGTATGTCTATCTGTCAGTTTGTCTGTTCCTTTCAATTGCAGTTCTGGCTTCTAAAGGGTTAAAGCTAAATAAACCTAGTAGTGTCAAGGTTTTTATTTCAATCTATTTAACATCAATACTTAAGTATTAATATTGATTTTTTTTATAAATATTATCAATAATAAGCTGCAAAAAATTAACATCAAAAATCGTTTAATGTTAAAAAACGTTTTTTTTCCTTCAATATTTTGCTTCATTAAAAAATGCCTTTAGGCATTTCTAAACAATAGTAGACTTGTGAAGAAAAAAATCACAAATACACAAACCTCCTCCTCCAACATTTGAAAACATAAAATTCTGCGAAATTTTTAATTAGTTTAACGAACAAATAACCCCAAAGAAAGAATGTTTAAAGGAGAAAAAATTTAACAAAAAATAGAAGCTAAAATCCAAAACTGTCTTAAAAACATGATTAGCTGCCAATAAATGGTGAAGGTAGATCAGCAGCAACAACAACAAAGAAAAAAAACTAATAATAAAAATAATTTATCAATTTAATAACTTTATACAAAAAACACAACAACAATATTGATTGTTTATTTAATAATGAATTTTTGCCTAAATTTGCTAAAGATGAAGACTACAGATAAAAGAGTTCTTTTTTTGCCATTAATTGTCATAATATTCTTGAGAGACGTACCTTTTTTTTGGCAATTAAAAAAAACAACATAATTTGTTAATGATGAAGAACAATATTGTTGATGTTTTCACTTGATTATGAAATTTATTGTATTTTTTATTTTTTATTTTAAAGGCTAAATGAGGGCGTAACGCGTTTCCTTTTTTTGTTCTTTGTTTAAAAAAAATAATTTTTTTAGTTAGTACTTTGTAAAATATTCCGCATTTTTTTGATAAATAGAAAATCTGTTTAATATAGAGATGAGTTTTTGAAAGAGACTTCCGTAAGTTGTTATGAATTGCAAAAAAATTAATTCAAGATTCATTCCAAATTCATTCATATCAATAAAAAATATAACATGTGATAACTACACTCTAGTCTTTAGCCTAGTCTTCAGTGTAGTGTAGTCTACAGTCTAGTTTATAGTCCAGTCTATAGTCTAGTCTATAGTCTAGTCTATAGTCTAGTCTATAGTCTAGTCTATAGTCTAGTCTATAGTCTAGTCTATAGTCTAGTCTATAGTCTAGTCTATAGTCTAGTCTATAGTCTAGTCTATAGTCTAGTCTATAGTCTAGTCTATAGTCTAGTCTATAGTCTAGTCTATAGTCTAGTCTATAGTCTAGTCTATAGTCTAGTCTATAGTCTAGTCTATAGTCTAGTCTATAGTCTAGTCTATAGTCTAGTCTATAGTCTCTAGTCTATAGTCTAGTCTATAGTCTAGTCTATAGTCTAGTCTATAGTCTAGTCTATAGTCTAGTCTATAGTCTAGTCTATAGTCTAGTCTATAGTCTAGTCTATAGTCTAGTCTATAGTCTAGTCTATAGTCTAGTCTATAGTCTAGTCTATAGTCTAGTCTATAGTCTAGTCTATAGTCTAGTCTATAGTCTAGTCTATAGTCTAGTCTATAGTCTAGTCTATAGTCTAGTCTATAGTCTAGTCTATAGTCTAGTCTATAGTCTAGTCTATAGTCTAGTCTATAGTCTAGTCTATAGTCTAGTCTATAGTCTAGTCTATAGTCTAGTCTATAGTCTAGTCTATAGTCTAGTCTATAGTCTAGTCTATAGTCTAGTCTATAGTCTAGTCTATAGTCTAGTCTATAGTCTAGTCTATAGTCTAGTCTATAGTCTAGTCTATAGTCTAGTCTATAGTCTAGTCTATAGTCTAGTCTATAGTCTAGTCTATAGTCTAGTCTATAGTCTAGTCTATAGTCTAGTCTATAGTCTAGTCTATAGTCTAGTCTATAGTCTAGTCTATAGTCTAGTCTATAGTCTAGTCTATAGTCTAGTCTATAGTCTAGTCTATAGTCTAGTCTATAGTCTAGTCTATAGTCTAGTCTATAGTCTAGTCTATAGTCTAGTCTATAGTCTAGTCTATAGTCTAGTCTATAGTCTAGTCTATAGTCTAGTCTATAGTCTAGTCTATAGTCTAGTCTATAGTCTAGTCTATAGTCTAGTCTATAGTCTAGTCTATAGTCTAGTCTATAGTCTAGTCTATAGTTAGTCTATAGTCTAGTCTATAGTCTAGTCTATAGTCTAGTCTATAGTCTAGTCTATAGTCTAGTCTATAGTCTAGTCTATAGTCTAGTCTATAGTCTAGTCTATAGTCTAGTCTATAGTCTAGTCTATAGTCTAGTCTATAGTCTAGTCTATAGTCTAGTCTATAGTCTAGTCTATAGTCTAGTCTATAGTCTAGTCTATAGTCTAGTCTATAGTCTAGTCTATAGTCTAGTCTATAGTCTAGTCTATAGTCTAGTCTATAGTCTAGTCTATAGTCTAGTCTATAGTCTAGTCTATAGTCTAGTCTATAGTCTAGTCTATAGTCTAGTCTATAGTCTAGTCTATAGTCTAGTCTATAGTCTAGTCTATAGTCTAGTCTATAGTCTAGTCTATAGTCTAGTCTATAGTCTAGTCTATAGTCTAGTCTATAGTCTAGTCTATAGTCTAGTCTATAGTCTAGTCTATAGTCTAGTCTATAGTCTAGTCTATAGTCTAGTCTATAGTCTAGTCTATAGTCTAGTCTATAGTCTAGTCTATAGTCTAGTCTATAGTCTAGTCTATAGTCTAGTCTATAGTCTAGTCTATAGTCTAGTCTATAGTCTAGTCTAGTCTAGTCCATAGTCTAGTCTAGTCCATAGTCTAGTCTAGTCCATAGTCTAGTCTATTCTAGTCTATAGTCTAGTCTATAGTCTAGTCTAGTCTAGTCAATAGTCTAGTCTAGTCTAGTCAATAGTCTAGTCTAGTCTAGTCTAGTCTAGTCTAGTCTAGTCTATAGTCTAGTCTATAGTCTAGTCTATAGTCTAGTCTATAGTCTAGTCTATAGTCTAGTCTATAGTCTAGTCTATAGTCTAGTCTATAGTCTAGTCTATAGTCTAGTCTATAGTCTAGTCTATAGTCTAGTCTATAGTCTAGTCTATAGTCTAGTCTATAGTCTAGTCTATAGTCTGGTCTATAGTCTAGTCTATAGTCTAGTCTATAGTCTAGTCTATAGTCTAGTCTATAGTCTAGTCTATAGTCTAGTCTATAGTCTAGTCTATAGTCAAGTCTATAGTCTAGTCTATAGTCTAGTCTATAGTATAGTCTATAGTCTAGTCTATAGTATAGTCTATAGTCTAGTCTATAGTATAGTCTATAGTCTAGTCTATAGTCTAGTCTATAGTCTAGTCTATAGTATAGTCTATAGTCTAGTCTATAGTCTAGTCTATAGTCTAGTCTATAGTCTAGTCTATAGTCTAGTCTATAGTCTAGTCTATAGTCTGGTCTTTTGAAATTTCAAAACTGGCTCTTTAGAGGCTGAATTTAAATCATCATACTAAGTCACTATGAACGTGTCAACCTTACACTGCAAGTACTCGTAATAAATATTTATTAAAAGTACAGCAAAACAAAAGACTTAAGAAACAAACACAAACAATTGTGTTCTAACAATTCTAACTTTGGACCGTCAGATTATTCTCCGCTAAAAAAAAAACTAACTTTATTCTACAATAGTTTTCAAAACTGTACATATTTATTTTGCAGCTAAATTTTTTTCGACATTTTGTTTTGTTGATTTCAATGTTAAACGACATTCCAAGTTCAAGTTAAACTTTGTGTATTGTGTTAGTAAAATGTAAATAATGAAAAAATTAAATTAAAAGTTTCAATTTGCCTTATTTTTCATTTACAACAACATAATGGCAAACAAATGACAAAAACAATAAAAAGAGAACAAAATAAATACATTTGAAACAAAAAACCACAATGACATCATTTTACATATTTACACAATTTTAGTTTTTTTCTACAAAAAGAACAAAAAAATAGAAAAAGACAAATAAAAATTATTACAACTAAAGCCTACGCTTGCATATATATAGACAGATATCTAAGTCATTATAAGAGTAAGAGTATTTTAAAGTAAAGCTGTGAGTGCGACCGCGAACCTACAATCAAGAAACCCTGTGTTGTACAATTTGTGCTTAAAAGAAAACAACTTTTTAATTTAATATTTGTAAGTACTT
>NC_060954.1:16364536-16383822 GCF_022045245.1 Lucilia cuprina
ATAGTCGCTTCTTAGTCTTAGTTCATAGTCTCGACTTTAGTCAAGAATATTGTTTGGACTCTAGTAGGGTCTATTGTCTGCACTGACTATAGCGGAAGTAAAGATACCTACAGCCAGCGCATACTTTTCCATTAGTACATGATACAATTTCCAATAATAATAATATTGTCAACATTTTGTAATAATTCACAATAGCAGCTATTGGCAATAATTCACGATAGAGACTATAGGCTATAATTCACAATAGAAGAAATTGTTAATGATAATGTTAAGAAACTTCGTTTGAAATCTGTTCAATGTTTGATAGCGGAATAGTTAAAACATTTTATTAGTTTTTACACTTATTTTTGTAAATATTTGAACAATGTGAACGTAACTTAATAACTAGTGTTAAGTAACTTAACTGGATAATCCGCAACAAAAGCACAAAATAACATTAAACTAACAATTGACATTTCGATAAATGCCTGTGATTTTGTAAATTTTTTGTTGTGTTTTAGAAGAAAATTACTTTTTTTATTTAAACTGATATGTTACATTATGATTATGAATTTTAGCATGAAGTGTATGAATATGACTTTTATTATTTTTTTTTTCAACAGTCACGTTTGACGAGGTGATTTTAAACATTTGATTATTTTGTTATTTCTAAAGCAAAATATGTTTTGAGCAAAAAAATCTTAATGACTGCGGGGGTATTTGAATTTGAAATTTGCAAAAAAACAACTTAAATAAATAAAAGTTAACAATAATATGTGAAGGTGGACAAAACTTGTTTCTAATTTAACAATTATTTAAAAAAATATATAATTTTATTTAAAACTTTATATAGTTTTAAGTATTTTTTATTTTGTGAAATATAAAATGACATATTCGAAAAGGAAGTAATATTTGAAACCATTATTCAGGTAGCTTAAAGTGCAATAAGTTGTTTAAACAAATTATAATTGACTTATTAGAAATAAATAAATAGGAAGTTGTTTTTTTAGAAAAAAATTAGTATAATTTAAAAGTTTTATAAAATGCCGCTTAAATTAATTGTTAAAATAACATTTATCACTATTAAGCACAATGTCAATGATTTAGCAAATTTAGAAATTATTTACCTCAGATTCTTCCCACTATAGTTTGGCCCCTATTAAGCCCCTTTTCGCTAGGAAAGTAGTTAAATAACTTTATTATTTTTTTTGTATTTATTAGTTATTTATTTTTTTGTTTATAATTAAAAATTCTCATAATTTTTGTTTAATCTTTGTTCTAAAATTTTTACTAAATCTACAACTCATTAATAAGTTTTAAATTTCAAATTAAAATTTTATATTAATGGCACATTTTCAAAGAAACCCAAATTTAGATCAAAAGTGAATTGAAGAAAAAAAAAACTAAATTCTTGAAAAATAAAACAAAATAAACAAATTAGCTAATAAATTGTAATCTCTAGATAAAATTAGAATATGCAAATTTTAATTAACAAATCGATTTAGATTTTTAATAAAAAAAATTAAAAATATTCAAAAAAACATACAATAGGGTGGATCAGAAATGTTTTATTCTTATGAAATTGTCGAACTATAAACCCCATGAGAATGATCTTCATATAAGTCGAAACCTAGAAACAATAAAGTTCAAATCCAAATAGGTTAATGCCTGCCAAACTTGACAGTTTGATAAAATAAGTCTACAATATTGAAAGAAGGCCGAGGAATGGTCACTACGACTCTGTCGAAAAAGCTAGATGACAAAACTCCCCATAAGAATAAGATAAATCCCCATTGGAATAAGATAAACGGAATGCAGAAAATAGTTTGAAATGCCTACACGCCACATTAATGTGTCGAACATCACCGGGTACTGCTTACCTCTCATAGCTAGTTTACAATTCTATTTGGCATTTGCAAGGTATCCAAACAGAATAGATACGGAACAATGCAATTCACCAGATCCATTTTAAAACAAGAAGGAACTACATCGTGACAAGTTTCTAAATAGACAAAAACAATCCATTTCACAAGCACAGCGAACGAAATCTTGATGACTCCAGTAGTTCAGAATAGACGCCTATCTACGATCCATCTTAAGACATCAAACAAGAAGATCTGTTTACCAAGAAGCAGAGCTGTAGCATGTTACTTCGGAAAACCAATCAATGACAATCTAACCCAACAAATAAGAATGAAAAATAAGTTATTTAGAGCTTTAGTACAGACTTTAGTACAGACTATGGGTGAGACTATAGTACAGACTGTTAACTAGACTATAGTCCAAACTGGACTTTAGTGTAGGCTATAGACTAGTTCAACAGAGTCCAGACTGTTAACTAGGCTATAGTTAAGACTAAAATAGTATTCAGATTATAGAGTATATATAAACTAGACTGTAGTCCAGAATATAGAATACACAACGGTCCAGATTACCGAATAGACTATAGTCTAGACTAGACTATAGCCGATATAGTCCATACACTATACTATAGCGCAGCAATCAACAAGAATTTAGTACAGACTTTAGTGCAGACAAGAATATAGAATAGAGTTCAGACTACAGACTAGAATAATAATAAATACTATAGAACTGAATTTAGATAAGGCTATAGTCTAGACTATAGAATCGACTATAATCCTAGACAATATTTCAAACTGTAGTGCTTAGACTATACTATAGCATAGTTTAGATTATTAACAAGACAACAGTCCAGTCTCAAGAGTAGACTGGACTATAAATAAAACTATAGAAGTGCATATTGTTCAGATTGTAAACTAAAGTCCATATTATAAAGTCTAGACTAGACTATTGACAAGACTGGAATATAACTAGAATATAGACAAGACTACAGTCCGGATAATAGACATTATCCACATTATAGACAAGGCTATAGTCCTAATTGTAGAGTAGACTGTAGTCTGGACTATAGACTAAATTATTGTCCATGCTATAGAGTAGACCCTTGTTCAAACTTTAGACTTGAATGTAGACCAGATTATAAACTAAACTATAGTACAGACTACAGACTAGACAATTGTGTAGATTATAGATCAGACTATAATTTAGACTATAGATTATTGAATAGACTATAATCCAGACTATAGACTAGGATAAAGACAAAACTATAGTTGACAATATAGAATATATAATATACTGGACTATAAGACTATAAACAAAGCAATGGACTAAACTTTAGTTAGGACTATAGTCTAGACTTTATACTCAGCTGTAGCCTATAATCTGGACTAGTCTGCTCAATAGTTTGAACTACAGCCTAGTTTAGTCTGAATAACAGTCTGCACAATGGTCTATTCTGTATTTTGTACCATAGCCAACTCTATTATCTTGACTAAAGTCATGTTTATAGTCTAGTATATAGTCTTGTCTATAGTTTAGTTTATAATCTGGACTATGTTCTAGTCTTGAGTCTAGACTATTGTCTTATCAATTATTTTTAAAGTGGATTATAGTCTGGTACAGATTATAGACTGGACTAAGTCATATGGCTATAGTCCCATGACTACGGTCCAGACAATAGTCTAATCTGAACTATAGTCCTATGACTAATGTCCAGACTATAGACTAGACTATAATCCAGTCTATAAACTAGATTATTGTCCTGTCTATAGACTTGATTATTATTCAGACTGTAGACAAGACTATACTCTAGACTGAACTATAGTCAAGACCATAGGCTAGACTGTTGTCAAAACTCTAAACTAGACTATATACCAAGCCAAAGCCTAGATTATATAGTCGAACCCAGATTATTTCCTAGACTGTGGCCAAGACTATAAGCTAGAGAGCAGACAGTATGCTAGACTGGAGTCCAGACTATAGACTAGACTTTGGACCAGACTATAGCTCTAACAATATACTAGACATTATTTTAATCTAATCAAAACTATAGACGAGCTGTCTATACTAGCTGATTTTTATGTAATTAGTTAATTAATGCTTTAGATGAGAACCGAACCTATCACCTCCGGTCTACCGGCCTAATATACTAACCAATGACCTACCGGAGGTCGCCTAACATAGCAGAGGTTAAAAATTAAATAAATAAGTTGCCCAATGAAATGTCTGCTATCAGCAGCCCCGACAAGGACCCCGAAGTAACAGCAATACTGTTTACAATATCTTTAGCAACTGCAAATAAACAGAAGACATCAGATCACATATCTGATTGCGAATATTTCCTCAAATATTTGTACAATATGTTTTAATCATTAGTTTTCTTTATTTAACATAATTTTGTCATAAATTTATTGGTTTGTTAAGTATTTGCGTTTAGTGGCTCTATAAATTTAAAAGATTTAAAAAAAATATCTATTGTTTAAAGAGCGAGAGGGAGGAGAGAGAGAGAGAGCGAGAGATTAACTAAACAAACGCGGTGAAGGTTAAAGACATCTTTAATGTGAAATTAAAAATGAAAAATAAATGTTTAATTTTACTAATAATAAATAATAGTTTTAGGATTTTTTGTTTAAGAAACCATAGATTTATGGTTAAAGATAAGTTTTTTTAGAGAAAAAAAGATCCAAAAATAATTTATTAAACAAATAAAACAATAATTTATTGAACATTAATGATTAAGCACGTGTGTGTGTGAAGTTAAAAAAAAAAACGTTTATTTTAATAACACACAGGTGTTAAAAAATTTAATCTAGTTTTAAGTTTTTTTATTAATAATTTGTTTCTATAATTTTGTTGGTTTTTTTTATTTACATTTTGTTTATTAACTTGAGCGGGTCACAGTAGTGGTCAGTCACTAGATTGTAGTTTTAGTTTTTTATTATTTAAATTTTTGTTAAATTTTTGCTTTTTGCAAATGTGTTTAGGTTTATTGCCGCCTGCCACGCGTTGACATTGAAGTTGAACAAAAAAATAAAAATTGTTATTGCGGTTTTTTTTTGGAGGCAAAAGCAAATAAACAAATTTTAAGTAGTTTTACGCTCAGGAAGTATGTTGTTTAAGTCTTTTGATTTGTTATGCTTTAAGTTTAATAGATTTTGTTTTTTTCTGCTTTTTGCTTAAAGTATTTTAAAGAAATTTTTTCAAAAAAGGGGGGTGTAACTATTTTGTCAAAATTATGTTTAACCATGACAAATATTTGTTGTTAAATTTACTAAATTTATTAACTCCATTTTTTACTTGTTTTTTTTTTCTAGAAATTAATGTCAAATTAATTTTACTAAATAATTTAACTCTTAATTGGAGTTTTTTTTTTACACAAGTTTCTAAGTAGGGTACTTAGTTAGCCAATTTGTCATAATTTATTTTGAAAGCCTTTGATGATAAATCACTTTATGTTTTACGCGTGTAATTGACTTTGAAATTATTTGTAACAATTATGGTTATCAGCAATGATTTAAGTAGTTTAAGGATTTATTTAATGGATTTTATAATTTACTTTATTAGTTTTTATAATTTTAATGTAAATACTTATCTTAAGCCTTGGTTCATTATGAAAACAAGCTGCTTTAATGTGGATTAGTAAACTATTTTCTTAAGTTAAGTAAAAGCTTGCAAACTGCTTGAACTTTTTAATAACATATACTATAGATCGGTTTATATGTCAGACTATAAATTGGATTAAATTACAGGTTTTAGAAAATGTTCTAAATCAAACTAGAGTTCAGACTATAGAATAGACTAAAGCCAAGACTATAGAACAGACTATATACTCGACTAGAGTAAAGACTACAGACTCAACTACAATCCATACAATAGCCTAGACTAGACAGAACTATATAAATAGACTGAACTATAAATTAGACTATAGACAGTCAAGACAATAAACAGACTATAATCCAGACTATAGACAGACTATAGTCCAGACTATAGACAAACTATAGTCCAGACTATAGATAGACTATAGTCTTGACTATAGACAGACTATAGACAGAAAAGACTAGACTATAGATAGACTATAGTCTAGACTATAGACAGACTATTGTTTAGACTATATACAGACTATAGTCTAGACTATAGACAGACTATTGTCTAGACTATAGACATACTATAGTCTAGACTATAGACAGACTTTATTCCAGACTATAGACAGACTATAGTCCAGACTATAGCAGACTATAGCAGACTATAGTCCAGACTATAGTCCAGACTATAGCAGACTATAGTCCAGACTATAGGCAGACTATAGTCTACACTATAGACAGAATATAGTCCAGACTCTAGGCAGACTATAATCAATATTATAGGGAGACTATAGTTCAGTCTAAAGACAGACAGGCATTAGACAGACTATAGTCTAGACTATAGACAGACTATAGTCCAGGCTATAGACAGACTATAGTCTAGACTATAGACAGACTATAGACAGACTATAGACTGACTATAGTCAGACTATACTATAGTCCAGACTATAGTTCAGACTATAGACAGACTATAGTCCAGACTATAGACAGACTATAGTCCAGACTATAGACAGACTATAGTCCAGACTATAGACAGACTATAGTCAGACTATACTATAGTCCAGACTATAGTCCAGACTATAGACAGACTATAGGCAGACATACTATAGACAGACTATAGTCCAGACTATAGACAGACTATAGTCAGACTATACTATAGTCCAGACTATAGTTCAGACTATAGCAGACTGTTTTCCAACAGACAGGCTATAGTCTAGACTATAGACAGACTATAGTCTAGACTATAGACAGTCTATAGTCCAGACTATGGAAAGACTATAGTCCAAACTATAGACAAGTTATAGACAGACTATTGTCCAGACTATAGACCAGACTATAGACAGACTATAGTCCAGAGTGTAAACAGACTATAGACCAGACTATAGACAGACTATAGACAGACTATATTCCAGACTATAGACAGACTATAGTTCAGACTATAGACAGACTATAGTCCAGACTATAGACAGACTATAGTCCAGACTATAGACAGACTATAGTCCAGACTATACACAGACTATAGTCCAGACTATACACAGACTATAGTCCAGACTATAGACAGACTATAGTCCAGACTATAGACAGACTATGGTCCAGACTATAGACAGACTATAGTCCAGACTATAGACAGACTATAGTCCAGACTATAGACAGACTATAGTCCAGACTATAGACTGACTATGGTCCAGACTATAGACAGACTATAGTCCAGACTACAGACAGACTATAGTCCAGACTATAGACAGACTATAGTCAGACTATACTATAGTCCAGACTATAGTTCAGACTATGGCAGAATGTTTTCCAACAGACAGGCTATACTTAGTCTAGACTATAGACAGACTATAGTCTAGACTATAGACAGACTATAGTCCAGACTATGGAAAGACTATAGTCCAGACTATAGACAAGTTATAGACAGACTATTGTCCAGACTATTGTCCAGACTATTGTCCAGACTATAGTCCAGACTATAGACAGACTATAGGCAGACATACTATAGACAGACTATAGTCCAGACTATAGACAGACTATAGTCAGACTATACTATAGTCCAGACTATAGTTCAGACTATAGCAGACTGTTTTCCAACAGACAGGCTATAGTCTAGACTATAGACAGACTATAGTCTAGACTATAGACAGTCTATAGTCCAGACTATGGAAAGACTATAGTCCAGACTATAGACAAGTTATAGACAGACTATTGTCCAGACTATAGACCAGACTATAGACAGACTATAGTCCAGAGTGTAAACAGACTATAGACCAGACTATAGACAGACTATATTCCAGACTATAGACAGACTATAGTTCAGACTATAGACAGACTATAGTCCAGACTATAGACAGACTATAGTCCAGACTATAGACAGACTATAGTCCAGACTATAGACAGACTATAGTCCAGACTATAGACAGACTATGGTCCAGACTATAGACAGACTATAGTCCAGACTATAGACAGACTATGGTCCAGACAATAGACAGACTACAGTCCAGACTACAGACAGACTATAGTCCAGACTATAGACAGACTATAGTCAGACTATAGACAGACTATAGTCAGACAGTATATACTATATACTATAGTCCAGACTATAGTTCAGACTATAGGCAGACTGTTGTCCAACAGACAGGCTATAGTCTAGACTATAGACAGACTATAGTCCAGACTATGGAAAGACTATAGTCCAGACTATAGACAAGTTATAGACAGACTATTGTCCAGACTATAGACAGACTATAGTCCAGACTATAGACAGACTATATTCCAGACTATAGACAGACTATAGTCCAGACTATAGACAGACTATAGTCCAGACTATAGACAGACAATGGTCCAGACTATAGACAGACTATAGTCAGACTATACTATAGTCCAGACTATAGTTCAGACTATAGCAGACTGTTTTCCAACAGACAGGCTATAGTCTAGACTATAGACAGACTATAGTCTAGACTATAGACAGTCTATAGTCCAGACTATGGAAAGACTATAGTCCAGACTATAGACAAGTTATAGACAGACTATTGTCCAGACTATAGACCAGACTATAGACAGACTATAGTCCAGAGTGTAAACAGACTATAGACCAGACTATAGACAGACTATATTCCAGACTATAGACAGACTATAGTTCAGACTATAGACAGACTATAGTCCAGACTATAGACAGACTATAGTCCAGACTATAGACAGACTATAGTCCAGACTATAGACAGACTATAGTCCAGACTATAGACAGACTATAGTCCAGACTATAGACAGACTATGGTCCAGACTATAGACAGACTATAGTCCAGACTATAGACAGACTATGGTCCAGACAATAGACAGACTACAGTCCAGACTACAGACAGACTATAGTCCAGACTATAGACAGACTATAGTCAGACTATAGACAGACTATAGTCAGACTATACTATAGTCCAGACTATAGTTCAGACTATAGGCAGACTGTTGTCCAACAGACAGGCTATAGTCTAGACTATAGACAGACTATAGTCCAGACTATGGAAAGACTATAGTCCAGACTATAGACAAGTTATAGACAGACTATTGTCCAGACTATAGACAGACTATAGTCCAGACTATAGACAGACTATATTCCAGACTATAGACAGACTATAGTCCAGACTATAGACAGACTATAGTCCAGACTATAGACAGACAATGGTCCAGACTATAGACAGACTATAGTCCAGACTATAGACCGACTATAGTCCAGACTATAGACAGTCTATGGTCCAGACTTTAGACAGTCTATAGTCCAGACTACAGACAGACTATAGTCCAGACTATAGTCCAGACTATAGACAGACTATAGTCCAGACTATATATATTCTAAAGAAATTTTATCCAGTTTTAAGACAGAGAATCTACGTAATAACACAATTTAAGAGATTTCAAATTTTTTAGTAATTTATCATTTTTATTTAAAAAAGTTCCCAGCATATTAAATTACAAATTGAGTGAGTGAATATTAATAAACTAGCAAAAGAAAAAAAACTAAAAACGTTTTTTTTCAGTTAAACTTATGTTGATTTAACCTTAAGCCAAAAATTGTCTTTAAAGTTTTTTATGTTCAGGTTTTATGGTTTATCGACTTAACAAACAAATTAGAAGCTGTTCAAGTGTTAAATTAAAGAAGATTATGACACAAAAAGGAACAACAACAAAAAAACACAAAATTAACTAAGAACCACATTAGCGGGATTGGGGTGAAAACAAGAATTGATTTATGTGAGGAAATGTGAAAAAGGAATTTGAAAAATTGTTTAAAAATAAGCCTAAAACTAAGCAATAGTTTAGGAAGTAATTTCTATAAGAAAGAAACTTTAACGAAATTCGTTAAAAGAAACTGTTCTATAAGAAGAAAGATTGAAAGAAATTCTGCTAAAGAAAAATTAATTTAAAAAAAAATGTTAAAAAAGAAAGAAATTTATAACTATTTTAATAATTTTAAAATTTTTAAAACAGTTTAATTTAACCCAAATTGGTTCGATACTCATTTCTATCGCACACAACAAACTTTCACTCAATAAAAATTCGCTAGAATTAATTAAACAAATCAATAGCAATAAACATTTCCGTTTGACACCAAAACACATAAAAGAATTTAGAAAAAAATATATAAAATAAATTAACAATAATTTGTTTACAACCGGGAACATCTTTATTTTATAACATTTAATAATGAAAAAAAGAAGATGAACCTTATAAAAATCCCACAAAAAGAATCTTGAATAAGAAAAAACAAGGGCTTGTCTTTGCCCCTCAAACAAAAACCAATAAATATTTTTTACTTTTTGTATAAAATTTTGTATTTTAAATTAATAGCATAATTATAGACATGCTCAGACAAGTTATAATAAAACATTCATTCATTCATCAATTCTAGCAACCATTACATTCATTCAACTCAATCATAGAATATTTGTTAATAAACAAAAAAGAGTTTGAAAAATTATACATTAAAATGCTAATAAATAATTTGTTTTGTAAATATTATTAAATTTAAACTAATAAATTAAAAATTTGTTGAATAATTGCTAGAAAGTAGCAACAATTTCTTTACAGAAATTAAATGTTTGGCAATTAATTATTTAAATTTCAAATTCATAATTTTTAAATATATTTCTTTTCTTCTAAAAGAATAATACTTAAATCAAATGAAATTTATAAAATTTATGCTAAATTCATCATGAATTTTATTTTCTGAGTCGATTTAGCTATGTCCGTCCGTCTGTTTGTCTGTCTGTTCGTCCATGTAGACCTTGCAATCAATCCACTTCGCAATTTTGAAGAAAATTCAATGAAATTTGGTACATAATACTCTATTATACCAGGGAAGCCTATTGAAAATGGTTGATAACGGTCTATTATTTCACCTAGCCCCCATAAAACTGAACCCCCGAATTGGGCTTGTAAACCTTGCAATCAAACTACATGTCGCAATTTTTGAGATAATTCAATGAAATTTTGAACATAATCTTTAATGACATCGAAGGTGAAGCGTATTGAAAATGGTTAATATTGGTCCATTATTTTACATAGCCCCCATACAACTGGATCCGCCAAATAGTCAAGTAGAGAGTTTATGAAACTACGTTTTGATCGAACCACTTCACTCGTCAGATGTAGTATTTTTAATATTAGATTCAGCCTGTAGCTGTGATGAATCTGAGGATATCATTATGCTTACATTCAGTATCTCCAAGGTTAGATATGAAGTAACTGCCAAGGAAGTGGTTTCCCTTTGCGGCCAGAGTAGGGCATTCACAGATAAGATGGAAGACCGTTTCTTCCTTTTCCCTACTGCTTGTCTGCATATCACCCAATGTCCTGTTGTCTATAGTCTAGACTATAGTCTAGACTACAGAATAGACTATAGTCTAGACTATAAAATAGACTATAGTCGAGACTATAAAATAGACTATAGTCGAGACTATAGAATAGACTACAGTCGAGACTATAGAATAGACTATAGTCGAGACTATAGAATAGACTATAGTCGAGACTATAGAATAGACTATAGTCGAGACTATAGAATAGACTATAGTCGAGACTATAGAATAGACTATAGTCGAGAGTAAAGAATGGACTATAGTCGAGAATATAGAACAGACTATAGTCAAGATTACAGAATAGACTACAATTGAGTCTGTAGAATAGACTATAGATAAGGCTATAGAATAGACTATAGTCGAGACTATACAACAGATTATAGAATATAGTCGAGACTATATTGCAGACTATCGACTATAGTGGAGACTATAGAATATACTATAGAATAGACTATAGTCGAGACTATAGAAAAGACTATATTCGAGACTATAGAATAGACTATACAAAAGATTATAGAATAGACTATAGTCGATACTATATTGCAGACTATAGTCTAAGTTGTAAAGTAGACTATAATCGAGACTATAGAATAGACTATAGAATCGACTATAGTTGAGACTATAGAATAGACTATAGTTGAGACTATAGAATAGACTATAGTCGAGACTTTAGAATAGACGATAGTTGAGAATAAAGAATAGACTATAGTCGAGAGTATAGAACAGACTACACTCCAGACTATATTGCAGACTAAGTCAAGATTACAGAATAGAATACAGTTGAGACTATAGAATAGACTATAGTAGAGGTTGTAGAATAGACTTCAGTCGAGGCTATAGAATAGACTATAGTCGAGACTATAGAATAGACTATAGTGGAGACTAAAGAATAGACTATAGTCGAGACTATACAACAGATTATAGAATATAGGTTGTAAAGTAGACTATAGTCGAAACTATAGAATAGGCTATAGAATCGACTATAGTTGAGACTATAGAATAGACTATAGTCGAGACTATAGAATAGACTATAGTCGAGACTATAGAATAGACTATAGTCGAGACTATAGAATAGACTATAGTCGAGACTATAGAATAGACTATAGTCGAGACTTTAGAATAGACTATAGTCGAGACTATAGCAGAGACTATAGTCGAGATTATAGCATATATTTAGCTGTGTATTTTAAAAATGTTTTGTGATAAAATTATATCGATCAACTTAAGTGAAGATTTAGGATATTTGCCTAGAGGCTGATCCTATTAGATCAACGCATGTCTTAGGTTGTAGAAAATATCCATTATATTAATAAAAAATCATCAACTATGAGAAATTTGAATATTTTTAACATTTTGCTATCACTTAATTTTCTCTAACTTCAATCTTTAATACTAAAACCATAAAATTAAAAATTTTAAATATTTAAACGTCTCTTTTTTAACTTCATTAATTTAAATGTCTTTATATGCAAATAAAATAGACGTTAGAGCATATTAATATGTGTCACAAATTAAAATGACAAATTATATTTGACTGCATGTCAATTTAACCATGACAAATAGCTGTCACAAATTGTAAACTATATGAACTTTTAATGCTAGTAAAAGTATTATTAAATAGAAAGATTATTGAATAGAGATAAAAAATTAAGCAATTATTAATTAAAATATTATTTATAATTTTTTTTTTTTTCATATTTTATAAATATAGTTATGTAAAGAAAAAATATTGCAAATATTTAAACAAAAATAATTTTTAATAAAACAAAATTAAACCGTTAAGATGATGAAAAAGATTAAAATAATTATAAAATGGTGGAGAGAAGGGAAAGAGGGGAGAGAAGTGAGGGAGATTGAAATGTGATGTAAATTATAAAACTATTTTTCAAATAAATTTAAAAACTTTTGCAAGTTATACTACTTAGACAAGTTATCTTTTACAAATGCTCGTGTGAACATGCTATGAACCGCACAAATATGACAGTTAGTTATTTAAATGTCATATTATTAAAAGAGAGGGAGAGTAATTGTAAACAATTTTACCTTTTTATAATGATTTTGTTAATGTAGTTGAAGTCATAAATAGTTGTTTATTAATTTTGCAGTAAAAGTTTATTTTTTTTTTCTTTTTTTTTATTGAATAAAACACTTGTATTTGGTAATATTTAATTAAATATTACTTTTTTTATGGCTTTAAAAATAAACTGAGACGTTTAACTATGACGTTTATTTTAAACGTGTTGCTGGGTGTATGAATTTATTAAATTTTGTATTGATTTTGGTATTGAATACTAAACTGTTTTTTTTTTTTAAATTTTAAGTGAAATAACACGATTTTTTACACAATATACTTTTTTTGTTTATAAATATTTTGATATTTTAGCAATTTTATTTCTTTATTTATTTTTGTTTTAAACATAAAATTTTTAAAAATTTATTATGATTTTTTTTTTAATTTCAAAAAATGTTTTTGTTTTTTATTTGAGGTTTTTATTCGGTTTTTTTGAGATTTTAAAATTTTTACTTCAATCGTAGTTTTATGTTGTCGTTTTCTTTTTAAATTTTTTTAAAAAAATTCTGTTGTATTTAAATATTTTTAATTATTTTTTTATTTTTTCAATATTTTTTTCTTAATTTTCAAAATTTTCTGTTTTTTTTTAATTTCCAATTTATTTTAATAAATTTGAATTAAATTTTCTTATTTTATTTATTAAAAATATGGCAAATTTTTATTAAAGTTACTGAAATATTCAAATTCTTTGGCAAATTTGAAAAACAGTAATTTGAAATTTTCTTTAAATTTTAGTTTTGAAAAAAATGTAAAATTGATTTTTTTTATTATTTTAGAAAATTTTGTAATATATATTTTTTTTAATTCAAAATTTTTTGAAAAACTTTCGTTAAGCAAACTTTTAAAAATTTTGAAATTTATTAAAAATTTGAAATTTATTAAAAATTTTGAAATTTATTAAAAATTTTGAAATTTATTAAAAATTTTGAAATTTATTAAAAATTTTGAAATTTATTAAAAATTTTGAAATTTATTAAAAATTTAAAACTTTATAAAAAATTTTAAATTCAGTTTTTTCTAAAAACTGATTTTTTTTTAGAAAATTTTGCAATATTTTTTTCAATTCAAAATTATTTGAAAATTTTTCGATAAACAAACTTTTACAAATTTTGCTTTATTTTTTAAAAATTTTGAAATTTATTAAAAATTTTGAAATTTATTAAAAATTTTGAAATTTATTAAAAATTTTGAAATTTATTAAAAATTTTGAAATTTATTAAAAATTTTAAATTTAAGTTTTTTACTTAAAAACTGTAAAATTTTATTAAAAATATTGTTTTAAGTTTTTAATAATATTTTATTAATTTTTGAGTAACTGTTATTTTTTTAATTTTAATTTTTTTTATAATTTTGAAATTTTCAAAATTTAGAAATTTAAATTTTTGTTCGAAAAATTTTGAATTTTTTAAAAATTCTTTTTATAATTTTCTTGCAAAAAATTGTTTAAATTTTATTTTCAAAATTAAACATTTTTTAAAATTTTGAAATTTCTTAAAATTTTGAAATTTTTAAAAATTTAAAATAGAAGTTTTTAATTGAAAAATGTTAAATTTTATTAAAATTACTTTTAAAAGTTTTGAATATGATTTTAAGATTTTAAGAACTTATTTTAACAATTTAAAAAAAAATTTAAATTTTGAAACTTTTTTGAGAATTTTGAAATATTTTTTAAAATTTCAAATTTAAGTTTTTTATTAGACAAATGTTAAATTTTATCAAAATTATTGTATTTAAGTTTTTAATATGGTTTCAATAATGTTCTTGCAACATTTTTTATTTTAAACTTAATTTCATTTACAAAATTTTGAATTTTTTTTTTTAATTTCGAATTTTTTAAATTTTAATTTAAAGTTTTTACTTAAAAAATTCGAAATTTTATCAAAGTTATTTTCTTTAATAATTTTCTTGTAAAAGTTTGTTTATAAAACTGTATTTTTTTCAAAATTTTTTTAAAATTTTGCATTTTTTGAAGTTTTGAAATGTTTCAAAATTATTTTATTAAAGTTTTTAAAATGATTTCATTCATTTTTATTTACAAAATTTTAAAATTTTTGAAAATTTTTGAAACGTTTTCTTAAAGTTTTTAAAATTTTTTTATTGAATAATTAATTTAAAAATTTTGAAACGTTTTCTTAAATTTTTTAAAATTTTATATTTAATATTTGATTTTTTTTTTTAATTTTATATTTATGTTTTAATTCAAAAAATGTCAAATATTTTTAAAATTTATTTTATGAAATTTTCATAATTTTCGTTTAAGATTTTACTTTAAATTTAATTTTATTTTGAATTTTAAAAATTTTTCTTTTTAGGTCTCTATTTTATTTAATTTTTTTCGAATTTTGTTCATTACTTTTATTTAAATAATTTTCTTTAAGCCATTTTTTTAAAATTAAAGTTTTTTAAATTTTTTAAAAAATTTAAAAATTTTTTGAAAATTTTTGATTTTTTTAAATTTTATATTTATGTTTTTTAAAATTTGAAATTTTATTTTAATTTAACAAAATTTCTAGTTTGTTTTTTATTACACTTTTTCGTTTTGTTTTTAATACTTTTTTATATCAAGATTTAAATACTTTTGGTGAAAACCAATTTCAATACCTTTTTTTTAAATTCAATACCTTTTTCTAAAATTCAATATTTTTTTAATTTTTTGTCAATTTAAAAAAAAAATTTCACCACTTTTTCAATTTCAACAATTTTTTATAAAAATTCAAATTTTTGTTGCCATTTTTTGTTTTATTTTAATTTCAATACTTTTTTTTATAAAAATTGTATTTTATAGAAAATTGGGTTTTATTTAATTACGTTTTGTTTTTGTTGTTTAACTTTCAAAATTTTGTTTGCTGCAGATTTCTATTAAAGTCGTTTAATACTGTTTTTAGAAATTAAATATTTTCTTTAAAAAGCCAAACAAATTTTCAAAATCTTTTAAATAATTACAATATTTTTTTTTAGTTTTCGTTTAAATCTTAGAAAATTTTAAACATCACACACGTTTTTCGTTAAATTTTTATCGTTAATCGTTAAAATTTTCCAAAAATTTTGTAAAATTTTCGTTTAAATTGTTTATAAATAGTTAATTTTTGTTTTTTTATGTGTTTTTTGAGAAAACAAATGAAAATGATGATTAAAATCAAAAATTTAATCAAGCGCGTGCACACAAGTTAATCCGAACACGTCTAAATGGAGACTGTTTGTTGTTGCTATCAGAGACAGAGGAGTTCGTTCGTTTGTTCGAACGCAGTAAAGAAACTCACCATTATTCAAAACAAACAAACAAACAGACAAAATATTCAAGTGGGAGCTACAACAACAACAACTATTATATTTTAAAATTTTCAATGCAAAAACAACAAAACAAGTCAGTAGGAAGGGAAACTACAGCAAAAAATTAGAGAAAATTTAACCAACAACAACATCAACAGAATTCACCTCTGTTTAAGCCGGTCATTAAAACAAATCAAGTTGTAGTAAGCAAGTAACAAGCTGCTGCAGCAGCATGTGCAACAAAGGCAGCACAGCAAAATTATAAAATTTGAGAATGAATTTTTTTGATTTTTGAAAAAAAACCAACAGCAGCAAAACTTAACAACAGCTTTTTTATATGTATATTTTTTACTTACTTACCACCAACAGCAATGATCTTTGAAAGTACACACATACAACAACAACAACAACAACAACAACCACAAATTCAAGCAGCCACTAGCAAACAGGCGAAACCTGATCGCCCAAACATTCTTGAGATATTTTGTGTCTGCCTGTATTAACAAACAACAATTTCTCTATAAAATCGTCAACAACAACGACAACAAATCATTATTATTTAAATTATTTCCACTTTTATAAACTACTTATTCAACTCCTTATTATCTTTGTTAATAAACTTTAAAAATCATACAACAAAAAACTTCCAATTCTTTAACATGTATTTGAAAACTAATTTTTTCTAAAATTTCATTTAAATTTTTTCACAATTTGTTGTTAAACCTCCCACCCTTTTCTTAAATTTAGTTTTAAATATTTTACTGCTTTTGCAAAGCTTTTTTCCACAGTTTATTCTCTAGAGCGTGTGTTTTTGCTGGTTAACACATTTAACAGGTGTTCAAAAGCTTTTCACCTCTTAAGCTTAACTATAAACACCTACAACAAGTGTTTTGTTGTTTTCTTTCGTTATTGGCTTAAAGCAAGCACAAACAAACAATTTTGTTTATGGTCATAACAACAAATGGTTGTTGTAGGTATGGGTGTCCATATGTATGTATATGCAGTGTGTATGTGTGAAAAGGTGAAAAAGAGACCCAATAGAAACTTAGCTCATTTTGTAAAGTTAAGTTTAAACTCATTGGATTCCAATGATGTCGTTAGAAGGAAAAAGGTTCTCTCAGGTCTAGCCGTGAGAAATCTCTTTTACAGAGAGCAAAACCAACATCTTTATCTTCTTAAATCCCAAAATCTTACGCTTAGTTCGGGCAGTATTTATTTTCTTCATCTCCTCAAAGACACTGGATTCAGCTAAGGAGACATGTGTCAATTCCAAAATACCATCTACTTTCAGGTCGGGGAGTATTTATCTTTTCCATATACTCAAAGACATGTATTAATTCCAAAATACGTTCAGATTGGGCAGTACGTCTATTTTGGATCTCAATGATGTCGTTTAAAGAATAAGGCTTTTCACAAACCCAAAATACCACTCACTTTCAGGTCAATACTTTCCGCGTGTATGTGGGTTCGTAAGGGCCAAGTCTCGATCGAATGTACTGTTTATGAACATCAAGATTTCAACGTCTGTAAGGTTCCTACTCGACCAGAAGTACTTTACGTAAGTATCTCTTTATTTTGGACTATTAAGGACACGTTTCCATCCTAAATATGTGTCTTCCCACATATTAACAGAACTTACTATGATTTTACAAAAAAAAATGATTTACGCGAGTACACGCCATATTGGACTTAACCCCAAGATGGTCATTTCCAATTAAAGGATGTGTCAGAGAGGGTCAACCAACCGCTGGGTTATTATAATTTTATAAAAAAAAGTTCTAGAAGTGCATTAAGTGAGTACATGCCCTATTGGACTAAGCCCCAAGATGGTCATTTTCAATCAAAGGATGTGCTAGGAAGGACCAACTAACTTATATTCTCTATTCTCTTAAGGGTACTTTATTCACCTAAGTATCAATCCCAAAATACCATACACGTTCAGGTCGGGCAGTACATGTCTATCATGCAAAATCCGCATGTATGTGGGTCCATAAGGTAAGCATCTCCATTACAAGTACTGATTATTTCCTCTACGACATCGACGTCCGCAAAGTCCCTAGTTTAATCCAAATGGAGAAAATGATAATAGGGATGTTTTTACAAAAAAAAGTTCCAGCAATGCTTTACACTGGTTCACGCCATATTGGACTTAATCCCAATATAACAATTTTCAATGAAAGGTTGGGCTAGAGAGGGACAACCACCACATTCAAGGGCCTTAGTAGACCCTTTACAGAATGTCCAACAATCTTCAGACCATATCAGAAGTCATTTTCTACAACACACAGACAAACTATTAAGACGACCTATGATAATTCAGCAATAGCACTCAAATACATATTTGATAAACCGAAATAAGATCTTGATTAAAATACTTCATACCTTACATATAAGTACATAAGGGAAACAAGTGGGGTGACGGTATATCAGCTATGAACAGGTTAAACCGCGATATTTTAATATATTAACATCGATAAAGATCAGATATTGTCGCAGTAACATGGTAAAAGCTATAGGAAGAAGTCATGCTTCAGAAAATGTTACATCTCATCATAGAGCGTCAGTTTCCGAAACCAAAAATGTCTCAACCAAAAACTCTGTACAATCTCAGTTATCTATCTATCTATCTATTTATCTATCTATCTATCTATCTATCTATCTATCTATCTATCTATC
>NC_060954.1:16383922-16386547 GCF_022045245.1 Lucilia cuprina
CTATAGTCTAGTCTATAGTCTAGTCTATAGTCTAGTCTATAGTCTAGTCTATAGTCTAGTCTATAGTCTAGTCTATAGTCTAGTTTATAGTCTAGTCTATAATCTAGTATATAGTCTTGTCTATAATATATTCTATAATTTAGTCTATAGCCTAGTCTATAGTGTAGTCTATACCCTAGTCTATAGTCTAGTCTTTAGTCTAGTTTATAGTCTAGTCTATAAAATAGTCTTTAGTCTAGTATTAAATCTAGTCTATAGTCTGGTACTTAGTCTAGCCTGTAGTCTAGTCTATAGTATAGTCTTTAGTGTATTCCATAATTTTGTCTATTGCCTGGTATACAGTCTAGTAAATAACCCAGTGAGTAAGAACTAGAATAAGAACCCCACGAGCCGACCACTACCTCCCTTATTTGCCATTCCTCAGTCAGCAACATTTTTTTTTTCTTCAAAAACTTCTTTCATATATGGTTAAGAATATCCATAAAACGTTACACAAGCCACATGCCCATGCCATAATGTAAGAAATAATGGTTCAATATTAGTATTTCGCCAAAAATGTTTTAATTCTTTACTTTTTTCCCCAAAATTCTTAACAATACGTGTATTTTGAGTGGCTAAATAAGGTCACATGAAATGAAATTTTCTTTACTTAAGAAATCTTAAATTAAGATAAACAAAAAACTTTGGAAAAAAAAAACAAGAAGCAGCAAATAAATAATTTTGATTGAATACAAGAGATATTTTCAGTTTTAAATACATAATTAAATGTCAACGTTTTTATAAGGGCATGAGAGACTTTTTATACCCTACACCACTTTAATGGGGGTGATTAGCCTAGTCTTAACCTCTTCTATAGTCTAGTTCAAAGTCTACGGTCTAGTCTATATTCTGGTTTAATATATTCTTAAGTTTGGTCTTTATTGTAGACTCTAGTTTATATTCTATGTTATAATCTAGTCTAGTCTAAAGTCTAATCTATAGTTTAGTCTATAGTCAAGTCAAGAGTTTGGTCTATAGTTTATAGTGTACTCTAAAGCCTAGTCCATAGTCAAGTCTAGAGTACAGTCTATATTTTAGTCCATAGACTAGTCTAAACTCGAGTATATTATCTAGTCAATATAGTATGATCTATAATAGTGTCTAAATTATTATCTATATTCTAGCTTATAGTCTAGTCTATGGCCTAACTATTTGTCTATTCTACTGTTTAGTAAAAAATATATTCAATAGTCAAGACGTTAGTCTAGTCTATAGTAAAGTCTATTGTTTAGTCTGTAGTCTAGTGTATAGTAAAATCTACAGATAATTTGTCCAATCCATCGAAGTAAAAGTGAATAGGATCGCAAAATTTGACCTAATTTGAATGATCTTGTGACTATAGTTGTTGTTGCAACTGTCTAAAAAACTTTCGGTTGCTATTGCATGCATTAACCGGGTCGTTCGGAAACGAAGTTCCAATTATGAGTCTCTAATGATATAAGACATTTTGCAATGACTCTGTTTTCTATTTAATGAAAATATTGAAACCTTCTATAACTCTAATGATCATTTACTTAACAATCATACAAATTAATTTAATCTTTTAATTTTGTTTGACCAATTCCATATTGAATTACCACAAAAACTCCAAATAAAAAGTCTATTACAACTTTTTTCTCTAAAATAACAAAAAAAAAAAAAAAAAAAAAATAATTTCAGTTACAACTTTGTTTTTAGTTTTGTGTGATATTTACAATCCATATTCCTTCAGAAGAAAAAAAGTTTAAAAATAACCATTTGATAGCAACTAAATACAAAAAAAGTGGAAAAAATATTAGGAACTAGTTTAGTATGCCAACAATCTCAAACTCCAAGTCGTGCGGATTGTGTGCTAAACTAACAAATTTTCCAGCTTAGAAAGATTTTTGTGAATTTTTATTATTTTTTCTATTTTTTTTTTTATTTCAAATTACATTACATAAGGCAACAGCAGCTCAACACGGCTGAAAATGTGCACAGAAAAAAAAAAACTAAAGAAAAACTAGTTACTTGATTTAGTTAAAATGAATGTTGAAATCAAAACCGAATGACTTTTATTGCGTGAATGAGTCATACTCTAATAAAAACAACTACAACTAAATAAATCTTGCCAAATGGATTTAAAATAAATAAAATAAAAACTAAATTAAAATACTAATAATGTTTTTTTTTTTACAATTACTATCGCCTTAACGATTGTATGATTTGAATGTCTGGCAACATTTAATAAAGAGATTATCCTGTTTGCAAATAATATGAAATTCAATTAAGAAGAAAAAAAAATAATTTCAATTTAAATTTATTTTTTTATGTTGGTTGATTTTAAGATTAATGTCTTTTTTTCAAATGATTAAAAGAGTTATAAAAAAACTTAGTGAAAATTTAAAGGCGTTTGGATGACATATTTGCATGCACTTAAAGAAAATAGTTTGGAATTTATTTTCGCTGCAGTTGAAATTCTTACTAGACTTTCAAAAGAGGGAGAGAGTTTTTTTTGATAGGTAGATAGATAGATAGATAGATAGATAGATAGATGGATATATAGATAGATAGATAGATAGATAGATAGATAGATAGATAGATAGATAGATGATAGATAGATAGATA
>NC_060954.1:16386647-16391711 GCF_022045245.1 Lucilia cuprina
GACTATAGACTAGACTATAGACTAGACTATAGACTAGACTATAGACTAGACTATAGACTAGACTATAGACTAGACTATAGACTAGACTATAGACTAGACTGCAGACTATAATGTAGACTTGACTATAGAGTAGACAATAGTCTAGACTATAGACTAGACTACAGACTAGACTACAGACTAAACTACAGTCTAAACTACAGACTAAATTACAGACTAGACTATAGACTAGACTATAGATTAGACTATAGACTAGACTTTATAATAGACCATATACTAGACTATATACTAGACGATATACTAGAATATACATTATACTATATACTAGTTTATAGACTGGACTATAGACTATTCTATTCCAGAGTTAAAAAGGTAACTCTCTCCCAGAATATATTAGAAAGTTAATGCTAAAGACAAAACTCTTTACCTAATCGAAGAGTAAAGCCAATTGCATCTAAGAGTGTAGTAGAATCTGTAGTTTATTTAAGAAACGAGTGGAATTTTGGACCGTAGGGTATTCCTTATATTAGCCGCTCCACACTTGTTATTTAAAACATTTACGCATGTGACGATCAACTGCCATTGATGGTGGGTTTCGGTTAATCACGTTATTTTCAGCTGCTGTCGCTGCTGATCATGATGATCAAAATGTTTCTGTGTGTTTGCCATTGCTACTGCTGATGATGATAGGTGACGCCAAACAAAAAATTGTTATGACGAGTTGTTACTTACTTATTATTAAAATATATTTTTTTGTTTTAATTTCATGTATAGATTATTAAAATTCCAAACGCATAAACCAAATAAATAATGTAAAAGGTCTGGTTGGCTTCTTCAAATATATCATATATCCAGTATCTTTTCTTTAATCTTAAATAAGTAAGTACTTGTTACAAACATACATACGTTGAAAATTAAAATAATTTTTAAATAAAATTATGATATTTATGACAGATATAATTCATAAGTTTATATTTAAACTGTTACTCAGTTAAGAATTAAAGATTGATTGGAGGAAATCTTTAGTATTAAAATGTTTTAAAATATTATGATTATTATTACATATCAATTGCAGGTCTTAGCCTTGAAATAGTTATCGTAATCATTATATTTTAAGTGTAATTATCAATATGTTCGGAAGAACTTTTCCATAAGAAGTTGAAAAACAATTTATAATGATTATTCTTTAAACATTAATACTTGAAAAGTAAGCACCTCAACTTACACACACCAACAAGGTAAAATAATCGTTAAATAAGTTTGACACATTGAGTGTTACCATACTTAGAAGACAACTTCATTTCAATATTCTTGAAAACAGAACAACAAAAACGCCTACTTCTGATCATAAAATAAAGCACAAACTTGAAAAATTATAAAAAATTATAAAAAAACTTGGTTTCAACAAAATTATTACGGTTTTTTGTAGCCACCATTTTGATTAATTGCTCTAAAATATAAAAAGTAATAGAAACCAAAATTCTTTAATTCTAAATAATACTTAATTTAAAAAAGTTTAATATAAACAATTTAGTAATTATATTTAAAACACTTAGAAAATCATGTTAAAACATTAACAAAAAAAAAAACTCAAAAATTGTTTTCATTCTCTTCTTGAATACCAAATAAAGTCTTTGACAGCTGTAATGACGAAGCATCAGCCCACCGCTGGAGATTTCAAGAGTGTGAAAAATTCTGTCTGTTGTAATTTAATTCGTTTCTACTTACAACTAAAGGCCACTCAAGGTTAATAATCAATTTTATTTGTGTGAAAAAAAAATATGATTTATTATAAACTTTTGTTAGGCCTGATTAATTAGAAAAAAATTTGTAATGCCAAATTACCATAATAACATGTTAAAAGTAGAAAAATAGTTGTTAATTACAGCTTTTAGAGTGGCTGAATGAAAAATAAATACCTGCGAAATTATTTAATTAAAAGTTCAAAGAAATAAAACCGCCCAATAAAAACACAAAAAATGTTGACAGTTGATTGTGTGTAAAAGCAGAATGGTTATTAAGTTTAAGAGAATTTTAAAAGGTTTTCTCTATAATCAACCGATTCTAATGTCACTCACTTCTCTAGTCCAGAATAGAGTAAACTATCTGCTCTCTTGTTCAAGTTTATATTCTAGAGTAGAATACACTATCTAAAACAGAACTAGAACAGAACTAGAAAAGAAGTAGAACAGAACTAGAACAGAAGTAGAACAGAACTAGAACAGAACTAGAACAGAACTAGAACAGAACTAGAACAGAACTAGAACAGAACTAGAACAGAACTAGAACAGAACTAGAACAGAACTAGAACAGAACTAGAACAGAACTAGAACAGAACTAGAACAGAACTAGAACAGAACTAGAACAGAACTAGAACAGAACTAGAACAGAACTAGAACAGAACTAGAACAGAACTAGAACAGAACTAGAACAGAACAGAACTAGAACAGAACTAGAACAGAACTAGAACAGAACTAGAACAGAACTAAAACAGAACTAAAATAGAACTAAAACAGAACTAAAACAGAACTAGAACATAACTAAAACCGAACTAGAACAGAACTAGAACAGAACTAGAACATAACTAGAACAGAACTAAAAGAGAACTAAAACAGAACTAGAACAGAACTAGAACAGAACTAGAACAGAACTAGAACAGAACTAGAACAGAACTAGAACAGAACTAGAACAGAACTAGAACAGAACTAGAACAGAACTAGAACAGAACTAGAACAGAACTAGAACAGAACTAGAACAGAACTAGAACAGAACTAGAACAGAACTAGAACAGAACTAGAACAGAACTAGAACAGAACTAGAACAGAACAGAACTAGAACAGAACTAGAACAGAACTAAAACAGAACTAAAACAGAACTAAAACAGAACTAGAACATAACTAAAACCGAACTAGAACAGAACTAGAACAGAACTAGAACAGAACTAGAACAGAACTAGAACAGAACTAGAACAGAACTAGAACAGAACTAGAACAGAACTAGAACAGAACTAGAACAGAACTAGAACAGAACTAGAACAGAACTAGAACAGAACTAGAACAGAAATAAAACAGAAATAGAATAGAACTAGAATACTTAGAACTAGAACAGAACTAGAACAATACTAGAACAGAACTGGGCTAGAACAGAAAAATAACTAAACTAAATCTGAATTACAATCAAGTCCATACTAGAATAGAATACAAAGTCTGTAGAAATTCAAACGGACAGACAGAGCAATCAAGAAGACTAGATTAGATTTAGATTTTTTTAACTGTAGGCTATCTACTTAGTAGTTCAGTAGTAGTTCTTAAGCAGTCTAGAGTAATGGACTAGAGAAAAACATCTTGATTAGAGTAGACACTATACTCTTGTGTTCAGAGCAAAAAAGACTATCTACTATAGTCCAGAGTAGAGTTTACGTTCCAGTTCAGAGTAATGAAAAAGACAATCTACTATTTTATATAATAGAGATTCTTTCATATCTAGCCTAGAATAAACTAGACTCTGTCTATTCTAGTCTTTAGTAGAGTAGACTACAGATCAAAATAGTTAACTAGTTTATATAGTCTTTGTTCCACACAGAGTAGACTTTGTCTGCTCTAATACAGAGTAAAGAAGATTTCTATCTAGATTATAGACTACTTATTTCATAGTTCAATAGACTGACTAGGTAGAAATCTTGATTTATTAACCGTATTGTCTCAAATCTGCCATATCAACTAATTAATCATCTATAAATCTTTGAAACAATATATCAATGAATTCCCTTATACTATTTAAATTATCTAAATCTATGCAAAAAATCTAGATGACAAAAAAGAATTACTACATGATTTTTATTTACCACAACCAATCAACGAGCACACAATCATTCGCATCTTCCAACATAAAAACAACGAAGAAATAATTGTCTCTTACCATTTTTATATGTTTTTAATTAAAATTTAAATCATAAAAAGGCAATAATACCAAAACTTTATTTTAAAATTTATAGTCTAATCTATGAAAGTTCTAAAAGAACAAACACACCCTAAAATAAATACTTAGTTCTTTAGTCGGAACCACAAAAATAAATAAATAAATAAATATCACACTTTATTAGAACCATGTCTACAACTTACATCATCGAAATTTCTCCTTAACTCCAAAACTTAAGAATTAAATAAAATAATAAAAAATCACATTGAAGACATGCTCGTTTGTTTAATTTTTTTTTAACAAAACAATTTTATTACAATCTAAAAAAAAATTCTATAATAATAAAGCAAAAACAAAAAGCTTTGACAAAACTAGTGATTCATTGAATAAGACAAAAGTGGTTGTTTACAAAAGACCATAAAAAGCTGTCAGAACTAGAAAGAAAGTCGAGTTGGAGTATAATTTATATGAATGAATATTATTCTTTAGAAATGTCTATGAAAAGAAGATGTAACGCCAAAAATATTTGGCACATATTGGCCAAAATAAGTATTGAGTAATAGATATCTGTTAGTGATTGCACAATTTCTTTGAGAGTGATGATGCTGGTTGTAAAACTAATATAAAATAAATAATGTTTACTGAAGATTGACAATGGAACGCAGTCGTAACGTCTGTTAAATACTGGATGAACTGTCAATTGACTGGTATATTGACAAGTCTAGTGACTATTCTTGACAGAACTAGATTTCAAGTAGGACTGAACTAGAACTGAACTAGAACAGAACTAGAAGTGAACTAAAACTGAACTAGAACTGAACTAGAACTGAACTAGAACTGAACTAAAACTGAACTAGAACTGAACTAAAACTGAACTAGAACTGAAATAGAACTGACTAGAATTGAACTAGAACTGAACTAGAACTGAATTAAAACTAAACTAGAACTGAACTAGAACCGAACTAGAACTGAACTAGAACAGAACTAGAACAAAACTAGAACAGAACAAGAACAGAACAAGAACAGAACTAGAACAGGACAAGAACAGAACTAGAACAGAACTAGAACAGAATTAGAACAGAACTAGAACAGAACTAGAACAGAAATAGAACAGAACTAGAACAGAACTAGAACAGAACTAGAACAGAA
>NC_060954.1:16391811-16394886 GCF_022045245.1 Lucilia cuprina
TCTAGTCTATAGTCTAGTCTATAGTCTAGTCTATAGTCTAGTCTATAGTCTAGTCTATAGTCTAGTCTATAGTCAAGTCTATAGTCAAGTCTATAGTCTAGTCTATAGCATAGGCTATAGTCTAGTCTATAGCATAGGCTATAGTCTAGTCTATAGCATAGTCTATAGTCTAGTCTATAGCATAGTCTATAGTCTAGTGTATAGCATAGTCTATAGTCTAGTGTATAGCATAGTCTATTATCTAGTCTATAGTCTTTAGTTTAGTCCATAGCCCAGTCTATAGTCTTGTCTATATTCTTATCTATAATCTAGTAGGTAGTCTAGTCTATTGTATAGTCTAGTCTATAATCTATTCTATAATTTAGTATATATTCTAGTTTATAGTGTAGTCTATAGTCTAGTTTATAGTTTAGTCTACAGTCTATTCTATAGTCTAGTGTATAGACTAGCCTTTGAACTATTTTTTTAGTTTGTCTATAGTCTGTTCTATATTTTAGTTTATAGTATAGTCTAGTATATAGTTTATAGTCTATTCTATGGTCAAGTCTATTGTCTAGACTAGTCTATAGTGTAGTCAATAGTGCAGTCTATTTTTAAGTATATAGTTTAGCCTATAGTCTAGTCTGTAGTTTAATCTATATTCTATAGTTTAGTGTAGGGTAAAGGGTCTTGTTTTTGGTCTAGTTTATAGTCAAGTCTATTATTGAGCTTATAGTCTAGTCAAGTTTGGCATAAAGTGTACAGTTTGGACTGTTCAAAGCTGTAAATATAGTACTTGTTTATCCAATTTAACATATAATTTTATTTATGGACGTATTAGTAATATCAATTTCTATTAATATTACTTGTACGCAAACATCATTACCGCAATCTACTGAAACCTAATTGCAAATAGTTAAAAATAGATAATTAATTTCACCACCTCTACTTACACGATGGATCCGTACATTTCTGTATGAAAGTATCAAGAAATTCCGGTATCTCCCTCGGTTCAAAACACCAGGTTATTAAGGCCATTTTTTTAAATTTATTATATATATTTTTTTAGTTTGGGTATAAAATTAAAAACACGTTAACACACAAATAATTAAATGCACTTTTCCTTTTGTTGACAAAAAGGAAATTTTGACATGACACTTATTTTGTTAGAAGGTAAACAGAATGATAGAAACAAAACAAAAGTAGGGACTTATACACATATATAGGGGAAAATGTAAAGATTGTTAACGAAATGTTTACCAGCAAACACACAAACTTATAGTTGGTATAAAAACAAATGTATTTTACACATAAACATATAGATTTAAAGGGCTTTCTTTTTTTTAACACTCACTCACTCATAGGCTTTTTTTCAGTATTATTAATAGAATTGTTATAAATTTCCGGTTGCACTTTTTTGTTTTATATTGATATTTATTATTTGTTTTGAGTGTGTGTGTGTATTAATGTTGTTTGTTTTTATTATATATTTATTGTAAATTTAACCTTGAAGAGAGTTTACTAAAGAGATTTCTTGTTTAAACAAACTTTGTTTACATTGCTCTTTAAATGTAGGGAAATGTGTATGCGTGTGTGTGTGTGTTTAATTAAATGTAGGTTAAAGTTGAATTTCTGTCAAGGAGAGTAAGCGAAAATGTTAGGGTTGTTGTGTTTTGTTGTTTTTTTTAGTATAGAGATAAATATAAACAGCTGATTGCTTATTGTTATGGTTTTTTGTTCTTTTCCTCTTGATTTATTGTTGTTTTTTAGTTAGAAATTGGTGGTTAGTTTTATTTTTGAAATTATTTAATTGTTTTATATGTGGTTTTTTATTGGCAAAAGAACAATTGTTAATGTTCTTATTATGTTTTATTTTATTGTTTGCTATTGTTTTTTGTTTGTTCTTTTTTCCACAATTTGCATAAAATAAAAGCTTTCTTTTTAAGGATTGTTAGTTATAGAATATTTTTTCTTTAATATCTTTTAATTTCAAACCCCCACACACTGTTGGTTTTAAAACGCATATTTGTTTGTGTGTATAGTAAAATATTTAGCTGTCACATTTGACATAATTAACGGTATTATTTCTATTTTTTTCTTATATTACTTTAGCAAAAAAGGAAATTATTTAATAAATATTTATAAAATTTAGAATTTTATTTTTGCAACTTTTAACAAAACAGTTAAATATTTTTTTTTAAACTTTTTATTTCCATATATTTAATACTGTTGTAAATGCTTTATATTTTTAATAAATTTAATTAATAACTTTTTAACTTTATATAACATTTATAATGATTTTGTTTTAATAGCTATTTCAACAATTAACAAATTATTTCTTTATTTTTCATATTTAATTTTAACAAATTCACTTTTATAACTATATTTTATAAATTTTAACTAATTTATTTTCTATTTTTTTTTATTTAATTTGTAGAATTTTCTTTAATTTTTTTGTAATTAATTAACAAACGTTTTTCTTGCCATTTTTACACGTTTTCTCTAATATAATATCTACAAACAACTGCCTGGCTTGTGTGTGAAAAAATTGCATTAAAGCTTTTTATATGGTTCTTTTAGGGTTTCTAAGCTTTTGAAGGGTTGTTAGTTAGAGCTTTAGTTGTAAGAAGAGCTTTTATTAAAATTTCATTGAGAGAAATTTTTCTTTCATAAATTTTTGTGGTTACAGTATGAGGAATTTGTTTAAGGTCATTGGGTTTCGTATGGTGTGTATTGTAAAAGTCTTTATAATAAGGAGACTGTAGTTAATAATAACTACAAGGGTGATCTATTATTTAGTAGATTAGTTCACGGAATAGTCTACAGATTAGTCAACCGTCTAGTTCATAGACTACTTCATAGACAAGTCAATAGACCAGGGAAATGTATAGTCCATAGTCGAATCAATCAGTCTACAACCCTCTGAACTACAGAGTAGATAATATACAAATACTATTCTACTATAGTTCAGTTCTGTTTTAGTTCTGATCTAGCTCTGTTCTAGTTCTGTTCTAGTTTTGTTCTAGTTCTGTTCTAGTTCTGTTCTAGTTCTGTTCTAGTTCTGTTCTAGTTCTGTTCTAGTTCTGTTCTAGTTCT
>NC_060954.1:16394986-16430542 GCF_022045245.1 Lucilia cuprina
TAGACTAGACTATAGACTAGACTATAGACTAGACTATAGACTAGACTATAGACTAGACTATAGACTAGACTATAGACTAGACTATAGACTAGACTACAGACTAGAATAGACTTATGTAACTAGACTAGAATAGACTTAACAAGACTAGACTATAGACTAGACTTGACAAAAGGCTAGGCTAGTATGCTATCTCTTAGCGTCTCTTAGGGACCTTTCTTATGATACAAAAATTATACATCTTTCCTTTGGATGAAATGAGAAAAAAATCATAAAAACATCAAAAAAAAGCATTTTATCCTTTGATCCAGCTTGCCAAATATTGACCCCATGACAAAAATTTTGAGAAACGTTATCTTGTAATTAATTAAATATTAATTTAAGTCGGGAACATCGACACCTGATTTTTCCTCTTACTGTATAGTAAAGTCAACATAAACAAATTTTATAGCAACTGGAATGTTCGTCCCAAAATTTCATTATTGACCATATCGTCGTTTAGAAAATTAATACAATACTCATGGCAGGCTTAAAAACATCAGTAAAACCATGTTTAATGGACTATAAAAGCTTTCTACCTAATTATTTGTGGCTTGTTCCAATATTAACTAAATATTGTCCATATAAGGCTGCACTACTCAAGGATGTCTTAAAAATGCTAATATAGCAATGAAACATAAACATACAAACATATACATAAATAGTTTAGTAAAACAAAACAAAGTACTACTCCAGGAAACACCAAAAGAATCCTCAAATCACATAAAAAAGATGACAGACATACTTTGACAATTCAATTTAGAACAATAAAAATAATTTTATTTTATTGATCAAAATTCATATTTACATACCTTTTTACATGTTTTCCATTTTGCGAGAAAAATATATTAAAAAGAATACTTAATTTTTGTCATACTTTTATTTGTTTGATTGTTTTTTCACTTAGATTCACTTAGAACACATCACACTTTTGTTTTTCTCTACAACTTAAGCGCCAAATGTATGAAAACAAAACTAACAAACAACATCCAACATTGACAGCTTTAGTTTAAATTGTGGGTTGCCACCTGATTCTAATATTTTGCATTGCAAAAAGTTAGCTTTTAATTGTAATTATTATTTTTAGAATACAGCTTTTAATTGTAATTATTATTTTTAGAATATAGTTCACTTAAAAAAATCAAAAAATTTTTAGAATATAGTTCACTTAAAAAAATCACTGTATGTCTTAAAAACTGCTCATTACTCCTATAGTGCATCTTCTTTCTATTACCGAAGAACCATTATTACTATTTTGAAATTTAGTTAAAAACTTCTTAAAGAATAACAAGTTTTTTTCGGGCTCCATTTTATTATTTTTATTATAATTCAAGTTTAGTTTACTATTATTAACCACATAATTAAAGAAAATTTAATTTATTTTAATTTTTTCTATCAACAACATATTAATTGAAACATTTTGTAACGTATTTTCTTTGTGAGACGTTTCCTTAGCAACAACCCTATGCAACCCTGCTGTTATCAACTTGGCAGCACTTTAATAAACAGCTGCATGTCAAATTCAATCTCACGCATACCCGTCAAAACATTTCTCTCTCTTGTTTATTTGTCATCTTTGCATTTGTTGTTGTTTTCGTGGTTTTATGATTAACATCATTATTTCTTTTTTTCTCAAGTGAAGTGCGTTTGATTAATTATAAAAATTATTGAAAAACTATTCAAATAAATAGTGTAATTTTTAGTTAATTACATTATACATTTAATAATAAAACTACAAATTTAGCAACAATGTCCGGTAAGAAGAAGAAAGAAGCAATAAAACTTCATCAAAGTGTAATCGATTATTTCTACTTTGACAATAAGCCATGACTTAAATGGTAAAAGGGGTGGTGACCAAACCTTTTCTACTTAACAAAAAAAACCTTTAATTTATTCATGTTTTTATAATAAAATAAAAAAAATATAAATTTAATGGAATTTCTAGTGACTAAAAGAAAAATGCAAATATAATAAGTAATAAGTTTATTCCAAGCGAACTGTGTGTGATAAGATTACAAAGATTGTGGTGGTATGATTACATTAAATATAAATATAGTATTTCTATATATAATATTTTGCTATACTTATAGTTCGTTTATTTGCTAAATATATTTTGATATAGGTATACCCCATTCATTGTTAGTGGTTTGTTTGTTTGGGGTTGTTGTTTCTTTTGTGGATTTATGACGACAGTGTGTGTTATTGTTTACTTATAAGAAGGTCTGCTAATTGACGTGTGTCAACAAACTTTGGAATACTTAGTTTTTTGTTTAAAACAGGTGGTGCTGAAACAAAAGTATGTTTCTATTTTTCATTTATATACAAAATTGTACATCAGATTTAAATACATTTCTTTAGCAGTATAATTAAAAAGAAATTATACATATATAACAGATTACAATTTGTTAAGAATCTGTGCTAATAAGTAGTAATTTAATAGGACAGAAGTATTAATAATAATCTGATAATATTAATAAAAAAGATTCATTGCAAAATCTTCTCATCTCATGATAATTGAAAAATGCATGTGACTAGCTTTATTAGTATGATGTTTTGAAGTTATTAGATAATTAAAAATAGCTTATCTAAAGGCAAATACAACTTGCTGCCCATTCTAGAGTTAACAGAGTAACTTGACCTACAGGCATAAGAAGAGTTAAAGACTACCATTGTCATTCATTTATAAGGAAGTAAGGAAGCTAATTAGTTTTTATTTTTATAGTTTCTACAAACCTTCACTTCTGAAAGAATTTTAGGAAAAGGTTTAACAAAGTGAAACTGTTGGGGAAAGAATATACATATACATATACAGGAAAGGATGAAAAAGTGACTCAATGCCTACCGCTTATGCAAGAATGTAGGTAGTCCAAAAGTTATTAGGATATTCTAAATAATGATCAAACATGTGTTTCTCTTGGCATTACTGGTTGGACTAGTAATGTACTACACAAGCGGCCTTGGAAATCATTCTCTACTAGTCACCTATAGAACATTTTTTTTAGCCGGTACAAAGTCTAGGAATCTATTAAAGCTATATTGCACAAAATAGGTCTACTTAAATGTATCAGCTCTCCTTGTGGAATTAAAAACTTCGAGGACTTCAAGATGTATACTAGAACGGGTTCAAGTGATTACTTTACGTCGATATAAAAAAGTCCTTCAGACTCCCTGACAAATATAGTGTCCGTTAAGCAACGATTCTAGCGACGGAAATAAGGAGAGATAATATCGATCTAGTGTCCGTTGTGACAATAATACGCTGATAGTCAAGCTGCTCTTAAAGCCTGGTTGTGGATTATCGAAATGGATCATTATATGTGTATTTTCTGAGTAGACTGTGTTGAGCACCGAGGACGAACTAACTAGCTCGGAATAGAAGAGTGAATTCAATAATCTGTTGTTGTTGTAAAAGATTGGCTGTGACTGGATGTCTTTCCCTGGGAAAAAACTTTCGCTGTTGCTAAGTTGACAATCTTGGGGTGATTGCGGATTTGATACTATTATATGTTGATTTTTGACAGAATCTGTTCTGAAATATTAGATTGAATTAAAAAATTGTACAATCCAAGTCTAGTTCTCGATGTGAGGACCAACTAAAATACTTATAAGGCCGGAATAGGCGTAATCTAAAGATTTTGAAAGGGTCTATGTTTGCAAGTGGAATCGTAACACACCGGACTATGGCAGATTATACAAAAATGTAGAGGAATTAGAGGCTATTGAGCATAAATTATGCAACTTTCCTAATAAAGAACAACCTGTAGTCTTCAGGACTATAAATTGGTATTGACAATTTACTGCCTAGTCCTTGCAAAAATTGGAAAGAGGTCTATCCAGAGCACCACATAATCTGATACTAGGGGTGACCAGTTGCCCGCTGGACATGATTGTGGATTAATATTATGTTGGATTTGAGCTAAAAATGATGGGAATGAGTATACTAGGCGAAATTTTCTTGTGTTTTCTTATGTCTCCTCGCATTCTATAGATAGAATGAAGTAACTGATGGTGTGTTGGTGTAGCATGAAGTGAAGGATGGACGTGGTGCAAGGTTGTCACTGCCCTTTTGTTGTTGCTGTAACAACAACAGTTAGTTCTTTCCTGAAATTAGAATAAGAGATACTTAATTATTTGAGTTTGTGTCTGTGGGTGGAAGGGGGGAGCTGGAGAAACTGCGCCACTTCAGTCGGTCTTAACCATAGGTCTATGGGGCGCAAATTTGTAGACCTAGCAGGACAATTGAATAAATGCACCGTGTCATGAGGACTTTGATGGCAGGCTGGGCAATGATTTAAAGTGCCTGGAACGATACGTTCACGGTAGCAGTTGAGGAAACTGCACCAACCGGCTCTTAATTGTGCCAAGATGGTTCTAGAGTGTCTGGGTAATTGTCTCTCACAATCCGATATCGCAGGGGGGTGTTCATTTAGGACTCTGTTGCATCTATAGCCATTAATGGCCTCGGTGACCGCCATTTGATGCAACATTTCCCGGGCGCTTGCAATTGACAGTCTGTTGGTGTTCGATGGTATGACGTCTTGGATGTCGCTGCGAAAGCTTTGGAAGTCCATCCGGATGTGCCTAGAAGGGGGATCCTCCATCAGAATCTGATGGTTGGGGTGACTAGGCAGATGGCATGCCAACAGGAACTGTCTAGTCAACAACACATTATGTTGTCTGACTGACAGTAACCTGGTCTCCTAATGCAAATGATCCACATTCGTCATCTTGACACAACCGGTTGCGATTCGAAGTGCATTATTCTGTTGTTGATTTATTTGGTGATTTTCCTACATGATTGAGTGTATGCTCAACTTTTCACAGTGGATCTTTGTGACCACTGAAATAAAGTATTTTTCAATTAATATGATCCATGTTTCGAACTAACAATTACGTTTTTCCAGGTGTTGTTGCTTAAACAACATAGCCATAGTAGTGTGGTTGGGTGACATTATGTCAGAGTAGATTGTGCTTAATCATGACACCTGTCTTTCCCTAACGTGACTAATATGGCAAGAGATTAGATAGCTAGAGTACTTGAGCAAAGTGCTTGTATTGTACATGGACCAGAACATCCATGTACAAAAATTGCAACCTTCGTGTAAGATTCACGAAGGGGCAGTGGTGAGTTGTTTAGTTTTTACTCACCCAGTGGTTGAAAAAGTACCAGAGTGAGATAGAGCCCCAGGTATACACGTAAAGCACTTCGACTTTATGTCCTAATAAAGAAAGTTTCAGATTCTTTCACAATTCTAACTTAGGGAAACGATTCGGTAAAAATTTCACTCTGTACTTAATGTTCTTTTGTATTTCTAGTGTTTTGTTTCACTGTACATGGATTGGAACATCAATGTACCAAAATTGCAACCTGCGTGTAAGATGCACAAAAGGGCAATGGTGAATTGTTTAGTTTTTAGTCATCCAGTGGTTAAAAAAGTACCTCAGTGAGATAGTGCCTCACACCAGGTACTCACGTAAAGCATTTCGACTTCTTTCACAATTCTAACGTAGGGAAACGATTCCGTAAAATTCTTACTCTGTCCTTTATGTTCTTTTGTATTCCTAGTGTTTTGTTTCACTGTGAATATTTGTAAATCTTTAATGTCAATTTCAATTGTTAAAATTGAATCTATGTGATAAATTTTCATAAATGTTTATATTAAAGGTGCTAATTAGATTTGTCAAATGACACATGCATAGAAGACAGATAAAGATTTTTTCGTTTTTATTATAAACTCTTTTGGAATTTAAACCATCATGTTTTCAACAAATTTCAAATAAAATTAATAATTTAATTAAAAAAAACTTCTGTTTAAGTTTCTTTACTCTAGAAATTCACAAAAAAAAAACGAATAAAACTTTGTTAAAGGGAAAACAAAGAAATTGAACATTTGTAATACATAGCAATTCTAATCCTTAGAAAACTTCCCAAGTGAATGATTGTGAAAAAAAGTGTTTGCATGTTAAACAATGACGATGACACAAACGTTGTTGACTAGCACAATAAAATTATTGAATACTAACTGACTTTAAAAGGGACTAAAAAAAACTGCAATAGTTATAACAACCCTATGTCGGTTGGTGTATGTTACTGTTGTAATAAGTTTTGTTTATAACATTGTTACCATTTCTTTCCTTTAAAAGTATAACAAATAGTAAACGTATGTGAAAACAATAGATTGGCAGAAAAAAATATAGAATAAAATTAACAATTAATATTTCTATATTCGGCTGTGCCGAATCTTGTATACCCTTCACTAAGTATGTATTAACAGTTTTTTATTTATTTTGTATCTCTGCACACATGTCGCACATAACATACACACAAACAAATAGCAGAAAGAAATATTAACCGTTGTACTGTAATACCACCCTCAAACTGTATTACCACCCTCAAACAAATATGAGCTATATTACCAACATATTACTGCTTTATCTCCTTGTTCTTGTTATAGCCACTTACCTTCGTGTGAACAGAACAGCATCCAAACATACAAAAAAATACACAGCTGAATAAAACCAAATACGTCTCCACATGCACATGTACGTCTTTATCCAATTCACAGTGTTGTTGTTGCTTTTTTAACAAAGCATGAAAAAAATGTGGCTTTTTTAATGAAATTTTCAGAGGTTGTCTCGGATTTTTGCTCATATCTCCGTTATTTATGGACCGATTTTGCTGATTTTAAATAGCGATCTTCTCGAAAGCATGTCTAATTGAATTATTGAAGAATCGGATCTCGCCGATATCTGGGGACCTCTAAAAACTGATTTCAACAGACAGACGGACAGACAGACCGACATGGCTTAATCGACTCCGCTATCTATAAGGATCCAGAATATATATATACTTTATAGGGTCGGAAAATTATATTATAGAAATTACAAACGGAATGACAAACTTATATATACCCTACTCACGAAGGTGAAGGGTATAAAAAGGTAAAAGAAAGAAAACCGAATTATAAACACAAACGCAAATATACTCATTGATATTGTTATTCATTCATTTACTGAGACAACCAAAGTAGTAGTTGTTGTTGTCGTTGTCGTCGTCGTTGTAGTCGTAGTCGTAGTCGTATCTAGCAACAACAGCACACATGGACTGAGACTAGCAAATCTTCTAACCAACAACCCAGACACTCACTATGATAACTTTAGAAATATTAACGGTTGTTTAGTACATAAACGTCTTCCTCGGAATAAACAACTAAAAAAATAGAACAAAAAAAAAACAGAAAAAGATAACAAAAACTCTAACGAAACGAATCGCGTTGCAATGCGTTGCTTCAAATTTTAGTTTATAAGAAATTTGATAAAAATGTAACGACTTGAGCGCTACTCCCGTTTTTTTTTCTCGAAAATCACAGCAAATTGCTTTAAATCGTCTTAAAGCATGTTTAGCTATAAATGCATGCGCCTTTTAATACCGCGACCGTCTGTATCGCGTCCTCCCTGTTCATGTTGTTTTCAACCATGTTTTATCCCTTTAGGTTGTTGCGGCTGCTGTTCGGCCTTAAGGCCACGTTATAAGCGTTTAGTGGATAATATATTTCCCGCTATACCCGAAGATGGTTTGGTCAAATCAAATATGGAAAAGTTGACATTCTATTCTCTTAGTTCGCCGGATAAATTGGATCGTATTGGTGAATATTTGTATCAGAAGGCAACAAAGGATATAAATCGCAAACGTTACAAGTAAGTAAAAAGAAATGCAGTAATTCTTTTAAGCCCCCGAAAAAGTGATTCATACAATTATGTTTGAGTGTTAGTGCTCTTCTCATAAATTACATACATTTTTATATTTATAATTTTATTATTACTATTATTCCTCATATTTATAATGGGCTGCTTTATAATCACATATATATGATATATACCAACTAATTTATTAACTTATTATGGTTTTTACTTTACTTTTTAAGATTTGTGGAAATTGCCATGGAAGCCATGGATATTTTACTGCAAGCTTGTCATGCTCAAACTACCCTAAATTTGTTTGTGGAATCATTTTTGCGCATGGTACAAAAATTACTTGAAGACTCGAATCCCAACTTACAAATTTTGGCTACAAATTCGGTAAGTGTTTATTAACTTAAATTCTACATTAAAACAACAACAACCATTACATTTCATCTCAATACCGGTAGTACCTTATGTGTCATTCTCTTTAGGTTTGTTAAATAATTGTTGGTATAAGAATTTTAGTATGAAACATAATTGAATTAACTATTGTCCTTGTTTAGCAGTTAATTAAATTTTCATTGAACTTGTAATAAGGTAAAATAGTTATAGTTATTCTATTTGCTTTAGAATAACATTTAAATCAATAAGTATAATAGAATAGAAAAGGCCACCGGGGAAAAGAACCAATTTTGTTTAATTTTATAAAGCAATTTTTGTTAGATATGGTAATCAGAGAAAATACAAATGGATTAGATTGTTATGATTCATCATACTTGATCAGTACATCACGATAAATGAATCTTCACTCCGAAACGACAAAAGCTAATCACTTTTGTAGGTGTCGCAGAGATGGATCGTGAATTATCTGAGTGACCGTCAGTCAAACGTTGAGTTTAGAGACAGAGACGCACTAAACCCCATAGAGTTAAACAAGGCGTACCTCATGGTGGAGTACTATCGCTACTTTTATTTAATTTCTACCTCTTCAAGCTCCCCGACATGTACAAAGCGTGAACGTCATTTCATATTACACTTGGTTTTCCGCTCCGAAACGACCCGATTCTCAATTGGCCAAAGATTGTTAACTTAGCAACAGCTGTATCAATTGTTAACTTAGCAACAGCTGTATCAATTGTTAACTTAGCAACTGCTGTTTTTTCCCCAAGGAAGAACATCCAGTTATAGACAACCTGTAACAACAACAACCAGAAGTCTTCAACAACATTTTTTACCACCGGGACAAAGAAAGTAAGCCCAGTTCTAGGCATCGTAGTCGATGGAGTCCAAATTCTGACCGTGCACCACCCAAAAATCTTGAAGGTTATATTTGATAGTCTCTTTACTTTCTCAGCTCACGTCAGTGCAATCACGCACAAATTGTGAAATAGAAACAAGGTCCTCAAAGCGCTAGCCGGTATGGATAAATAAACCTTGTTGGGATGACATCGGAAGAGTTATCCCAACATTAACATCACACTGCTGGATGCCCCATTGGATCAGTTTTCGTATACGGCAGCTTTGAATGTATTAAAAGAGACGCCATAAATTCCGCCGTCGCAGGATACCGCATGAATGTCGTACTTGGATTTGGTTTACCACCTATAGCAGACACGGAAGAAAACAAGAGTAGTTCTGGCACAACTACAATCGGAATGAAGCAATAGGCCCAATGTTTATTGATCACGTATAGACCGTGCTGTCCCCAACGAATGCCCTGCATGTGGTCAGGGTCCCCATGACACCCACCACATATTTACCTGTCAACCCTACTCCGCTACGTCCAAAGTTGAAGTAGCCCAATTTTTAGTCCTGGACATTGATGTAGTTGGACAACTAAATAATTGCATAGTTTAAGCTGTTATAACAACAAAACTAATCGCTGGAACATTTTTGGAGATAAAAGCTTCCATGCGTAGATTTGAAAGAAAGAAAACTAACTTCGTTTATCTCTATTGATAAAATCAAAAACGATCGCAATTTTGTTTGTAGTCTTTGAAAACGTTTTAAACAATGAAAAATGTACCATCCTCAGATTTCTGATTATTGATTATCTGCACATGAGTGTTTGAAGGATAATGCAGCGAACAAGTGTGGTTAATGCAATATAGACATAGTGGTTTCTCTGCGTAGATTTGGGAGAACCTATGAACCTCGTTTATCTCCTGTGATAAAATCAAGATTGTAGATTTTGAAATCTTTGTAAATTTTAAAAGATTAATCATTCTCCGTTGCCTGCATATTACCAAAGAATACATTAACTAGTCCTAATACCAATTATTTATTTGCCCAAATAGACATGGGGTTTAGAAAGTTTACGTACCGAAGAGGTGCTACCCCCTCTTTTTGGAATATCATTTACTAACTGTGGATATGTTATCGAAATGTAGAATAAGGGTGAAAGTTTTGAATGTTCCAGTAATCGTTTTCGTATCTTTACCGATAGATGAATTTACAATCTCTTCTTTGCAACTCATGTCGTCTATGCAATTCGGAGATTAAAGCTTTTCTGTGAAGATTTGAAAGAAAAAAAACTTCAACCTAATTTATCTTCAAAGACTAACCAACTAACAACGTTGTATATTTATCAACCTCCGTTACTTCCATATTACCAAGGAAAACTTGAACAGGTTTTAAATGTATATTTTACAGAAAAACATGAGGGTTAGAAGTGTTATGCACCGAATAGGTGCAACTCTACTTTAAGGCCATTGAGATCTGTTGTGATTCTTTCAGAGAAAATTAAGAATCAAAAATAAAGAATAATGGAGAATAATTAAAAAAAATAACAGAAAAAGGAAAAATGACTCCGACCCAGAGAATCAACTTGGTGTCCTCTAGTTAGTCAATTTTTTCTCTAGGACAGTGCGAAATGAAGTGCATTAACTGCAGAATTTTGGAACGGTATTGTCACAATTACCTAATAGAACATTACTCTGTTATAATCTCAGTCTGACTCCTATAAGAACTTTGGTTGTTTTCGCAACAAGTCTGAGTCATAAGCACTTTGATACTTTGCAATCCATTTTACTATTACAAAACAAATTGCTGTCTCCTTCGTGTTGTTCAAGATTCGAACCTAAACTTACTAATTTGTTTGCCACCCTATTGTCCAATGTACCTCACGAATAGACAAGAATACAAAGTATAACATATCAATGATCCATTATTTCTCCTTTTCCTGAAGAATTCACTATTTAGTTCAGAAACTGATTGAGTAGCTTCATATGTCCGATAAATATTCACCCCTATCGCCAATAGAAGTGAAGATTTTTTCCCTTGAAATTTTCATTTTCCTCAAAGGGAAAATTGCTATCGTGAACTTGTTGTGAACAATTCATTTACAATATTGATTTTGTATAGAACAGCTGTTCAATGTTTACAAATTTTACAAGTGGGGAATTTTTTTTCACGACAAAATGTTATGGACGAAAAAAATGAAAAGGGAACGTATTTCACGTGAAATTATATAGGGATATAGGGATATAGGAAAGATTCTTTCGAAGCGGGAACAGAAAGTTATTGTAACAAAGTATATGTAATCTTCTGTAATTTTCTTAACCCTATAAGAAGTACAGAATTATTGAGTATATAGGAAGTCTAGGTCTCAGTGCCACTTCTGCAAGAGATATCACCTCGCGTTAAGCCAACTTCTTCAAAGGGGCTCTTCCGGTGCCTTGCAATGCGTAAGCTATAATTCGCCCATTCTTTGTTAGTTCCTTTTTGGATTAAAGAGGATTTGGTCTGTCAAAGGTGTGTTCAAACTTAAGGAAATACTTCCTTATACTGCGTGAAAACTTAATTTAAAATTTGGGCTTCAAGGTGACACCAGAAACTACATCAACAGAGGTGTCTTCGCACAGTTACAAAGTTCCAATATATGTCCAAAAACAGTCTTTTATGCGGCGATAACTGGATTACATAGTGAAAACATAGAGTCATGAGGCTTCATTCAATCCTTCAAAAATTTATACATGCATCTTTGTGTTAAGAGTATATATATTTAGCGATCTTGTATAAGGGAGAAGATATGACAGAGGTTATATCTTTATTCAAAAGATAAAAGATTGGACTTTCAGTTGACATAAGAGATTTCTTTAACAGAGAGGTGTCTTCGCACTGTTATAAAGTTTCAATATATGTCCAAACGGAAGAAGATCATTGTTTTTCAAACTTCATATGTCGAAGTCATAAAATCCCGGTATGATGGATAAATTATGAGACCAGAATCGATTTCAGCGCTGATTCTTCCTTTAGAAAAGTCTAATTTGGTTTCTGGTATTCGATTTTTTTTTAATATTGTTGGCTTATGTTATATAGATGGAAAATGGACATTATTAAAAGATATTTTCAGACTGAAAATCATCACATCGCACAGACCTGGCTTCTACAAGTGCTGATCAGTAATTGATTTTGTTTTTCAAGTTTAGAGCAAAACAATTTATATTGATCATTATAAAAAGAAGAAGAATTAAACCTATAGTGAATTTTCTTGCCCTATTACGCGTGCTATGAAATGACAATCTTGAGCTACTCTGGCCTAAAGCATGATTCAGTCCTCTTTGTGTTTAAGAGTTTATTGGTCAGTGTTATGTATATAATTTAAAAGATTTTCTATAGCAGATATTTTATAAAACATTTATACATCATTCTCAACCTTTTAAACTTTTTCTAATAGCTTTCAAATTGTATTAATTCTGTACAGATGATTCACATGAAACATGCAATTGACAGAATATTCTTTTTCAACATCTCTTAATGATAAAATAATTATACTCATACTTTTGTCCACATATCAATGGAATTATACCTAGACTATAAAAAAAAACAACTAATCGTATGATGAACATCTTATACTATATTTTTTATGATTATTATTTGTTTAAATCACAATATGTTGCTTATCAGTTCACTTGGTATTATTAATTAATTAAACAAATATTTAGTAATTGTTAGGATTAGATGTATATATTATATTCATATACTTAATTACTATGACAATATGTAAAAAGTTCAATGAACTGTTAATCATAAGATAACTAATATTATATAGTTTAGTTTTGATTTCCCATGAATGTACAGTTTTGTACATCTTAAAGATTTCCAAAGTGAAAAGGAAAACATTAAATACATGATTTTGCATACATTTTTATTCATTAGGGCAAAGCAAAGTGATTCACTGGAAAATATTTGTCGACTAAACACACACCCCCCCCCCCCCCCCCCCCCCCCCCTCGTTCTAATAACTTTGCACAGTTTAAATTTCCTTGTTTTTGTAACTAATTTACCAGGAAATTTTAATTTCTAAAAACAATTCCTTCAGGCTTTTTAAACGTAAAATGTTTGTCCATGAAAAATTACCACTCTGTAATTTTTTCTTTCGAAAAACATTATGCATGTGATACTTAAGCTTCTGGGAATTAATTTTGGTATTTAAAGCCATATTTCCTTGCTATTTGACATGTTACTTTTTCAACATTTACATGTGTTCCATAACAAAATGTTCATAGTTGTCGCAAAATTTAGGTTATTTCCTTGAAAATGTCCACTCATTTTTTCAAACCATTTAACAAAACCTAAACATCATTTCCCCAAAGACAAATTGTTTTGAAATTCTTTGCTTGCGAATTATTTCATGTGTAAGCTTGATAAAACATGTTACTTTAATATTTATTAACAATTACTAGTGGTTGGATAAAATTTATTTTCCGGTCAATTAATGCAACAAGTAATTAGGGAAAACTAATTACTTGTTGATTCAGCTATATAAACACGGTTATTAGATCTTGGCAACTTACAATTTTCATCCAAAAGAACCTTATCTAACAACGTTTTAAAGCGATAATTTTAAGTTCAAACGATTGATAGACATTTTGTGAATATTTTACTGCCACAGTCAAGGAAACAAACTTTTCACTTCTTTTGGCGATAGGGATGATTATGTTTTTGTGGAACTTTTAGACTCTTAACAAGTACAAGCTAAGACTTAATGCTAGAGTTCTTTCTATTAGATCTCCTCAACAACAAATTATCTTAATGACTTCCCAATCCTTGGTTTTGACATTCCGTAGTAATCTAACTTTTGAGGCCAGTTAAAATTGGAGAAGTTTTTAACTCACTCAACAGACAAGCTCAATCTAAGCTGAACAAAGGAAAAGGCAATCACTGGTTAGAGCCGTTGAAAGGGCGGACCCAACATCGATTGAAAACATCCTATTGATGCTCTGCGAAATGCTCTGTCCCTACAAACATTCTCATCATCTAAAGAACCGCCTAAGTTTGCATTCCTGGTCTCTTATCACTTTGTAATTTTTCGTCTTTGGTTCTACATGAGGGCTTAACCAAGATTGTAAAATAAGTGATATTTTATTATTTTTCGGATAGAGTCAAGGGTTGTGAATTGAAGCACATTATTTGGGGAAGTGGTTGGCTCCTGGTATGCCTCGTAAATACTGTTCTTCTCTGCAAATGATCAGCAATCCTGTCTTATGATTATTGCAAAAGAATCCATGTAAAATAATTGTCAACTAAGGGATCAGTTAGTTAAGAAGAGTTTTGTATCATAAGATATGAGGCCTCTTAGAGGCCTAGATTTGATTTAAATTGATTTAAATCTTCTTATATCGAAATTGGCATGGAATACGTCTTCAGGAAATTTATTCTACATACAAGCAGTGCGACTGAAGCATGAATTTTCCCAGTAGTGTGTTGTTCGGTCCACTGGAAAATCTTCCACAAATTGGTGTGTTCTTGAAGAAAGAATCTCTCCTGTACGCGAGTAGATCCAAAATAGACTTCGAAGCTCCAGCCCATACATGAGAGTTATATTCCATTTTCGGTCAGATATAAGGGATGTAAATAGAAAAAAGATCAGATGGAGTGAAGTATGTCTTACACCGTTTTAAAAAACTGAGACAATTGAATGCTTCTTTCGACACTTGAAAAATGTGTTTAGTCCAGCGGACATCGCACTGAATTTTAATGCCCGGAACATCATCGAATAGAGAAAACCCTGAACATTCCCCAACAAGTACGGACATTCCTTTCCGTATCATACACATTTGACGCCAACTCATTAATACCACAGTTATATCATTTGCCTCGGCAGTAGAACCAAACATATCCCGAATTATATTTAAACCACAGACACCACGTGCAATAACGGGTATAATAAAAGGACTGAAAATCTGCCTATAGGCTTCCAATTGCCGTGGTATTAGATTGTTAGACTCCCTGATCAAATAATTTTAATTGGACCAGCACTCAGGATATGACCCCTACTTATGCGAAGCATTGTGTTGGAACTAGGAAAATCAATTGTGTTAAGGAGGATCGTCTCTCCTGTACACGATCGAGTAGCTCAAAAATAGACTTCGAAGCTCCGGCCATTACATGAGAGTTATAATGGCGGGAGTCGGATATAAGTGGTGCAAATAATAAGAAGATCAGATGAGATGAAGTATGTCATATATATAGATGGAACAACAATATCTGTCAAGCGTCTATGTGTTAAAAATTCGACCTCAACAGTTTATAGCCCCGGCTAGCTAGAGATGTTGGCACATCTCTTTCCCCCTGATAATAATAACACCAAGATGAATAAAGATCATCGAGATAACATGACTAAATGATGCTTTATCATCCCAAATGATGTCATACTCTACTTTCGTTTGGGAATCTAAAGGATATTCCTATATCCATGTAATCAATATCAATACCGATGCCAGTTTCCATCTTAAATCCACAATGAAACACGGCACATCCCACAAGCAGATTATCAAAGGACAACCTTCCGTACTTGGAAACTCTATTGTAGGTATTAGGTTATGAAGAGTTATGCATCAAAAAAGTACAACTCTACTCGAGAATAACTTGGATCCATTATAATTGTGAAGAATCGAGAAGAAAGAAAAAGAAAAGTAATGAGTAAACAGAAAGAGAAGATTAATAATTGTAATTTGACTGATTGCCAAGTACTTCAAATGGTTTTATCCTGTTTGAGATGTTGCTATGAATCGAAGTAAAACATTCATCAGCGATGGTGAATCTACGTGTTATTGAGCCATTAAGGCGTTCAAGTTTGGTTAATAAATCTGATGAAATATCAAAACGTCCTCTTCATCGGTTGAGTTCCTTGATCTATAGTTATGTTTTGACGTTGGTATTTGAAATTTAGTAAATGGAGGTCAGTAGCTCTATCTTTTTTCCAATTCGTAAGTTTTGTACAATGGAGTTTGAATGTAAGGTATTGTTTCTCTATAGGTTTAAAGGGCTTAGCTTGACAATTTAGCTGTAGAATAACCCGACAATTAAAAAGTCTGTGGCACAACCATTAAACCCTAAATCAAATAGTAGTAGTATTTGAAACATTCTGCAGTTTAACAGACTTTATACATTCGAAAATTTATTATAGATTCCATTTAACAGAATATGTGAAGATAGTACTGATTTCAGTCACGTACATACATCAGCGATGTAGTTGCCAGATAGATAATTTTCACCACAAATCAATACAAGTGACTTTGTCCGATAGTTAGACGTCACATTCGATGTGTGGAAATGTGAATAAGACTTTGGTTTTTATAAGTACGTATTTAACTTATTAATACCTAATAACTTCTATGTAATGAATATTTATGCATTTTCGCTAGAAGTATTGCGAAAGATCGAACAAATTGAGTTAACTACTATTACCCAATAACTCTTAATATGATATCTCAACAAAATAACTACATGATTTGTTGATTAAACCCCAACAAACTCAAGAACTTGTTGCTCAGTTAGTGTTTTTTCAAAGTGTTGGCTTATCTTTATGTTTTTGCCAAAAGTTGATATATACGAGCAAGTATGATTTATTGGTTTCAAAGTCACCTAAACTATTTATAGTAAAGAGGGAAGAGTTTTTGTATTTTTGTTCTTTATGCTTTTTGTTTACTTTTAGTTTTTTTATAAACAGTTTCTGTTTTATCAGAAAACTTAATTATTTGTCATTATAAAATCGTTACAAGACAATGATGGATTTTCGACTTTCGTGTGATAAGTGTTTTTGATTACAGTGACCTTCATTATTTATCGTTATTGGATAACAATACTTCTGTTTGTAAATTTTTTTTCTTTTAGAGACGTTTTTATTCTCAAAAACAAAAACATTGAGAGAACGTGAAAGACTTTCTTTTAAATCATTTTTCAACTTTTTAACTTAAAACATTGAAAGTACGTCGATCTACAAAGATGGCTCTACTTGTGGTTGGAAAGCTATTTCGAATCTTGGTAACAACTGGTTCAGGGCAGTGTTATATCATCAATATCTTAGCATATTAATGTTACCTCGATTCTTTTTGAATTGGACAATGTAGGTATAAAGTTGTTGCTTACGCTGATGATGTTGTGATATCATAGAAGCAGAAACGTTTTCAGACATGATTATTACCATCATGTCCAATTCTTTGGTATTACTTTAAAAACTGGGCTTCAAGATACAAGATAAAGCTAAAACTATTTACAACTACAACCAATATTAAAAGCTCCAATCTACAACGGTAAAGGAACCATAATATTTCCTTTCCATTCACACAGCTCCTAGTAAAATGTTCGGAATGAAGTTGGACTAAGTCCTATCATAATACGTTCCTTTTCTTCTTTTAAATCTCCAGTATACTGGACATTAACTTTGGCAATAATTTTATCATATATCAGCATGTATTAGAATATCAGTTACTCTAAGAACTAATTCTCCAGAAGCACTTATTCTTTGGTATTACTTTAAAAAAGGGCTTCAGACATAGCACTTAGGGTTAATACAAACAAGATAAAGCTGGAACTATTTACAATTACAACCAATATTAAAAGCTCCAACTTGCCACGGTAAAGGAACCATAATATTTCCTTTCCATTCACACAACTCCTAGTAAAATGTTCGGGATGAAATGAGACTAAGTTCTAACTTAGATACAACCATAATAAGTGCCTTTCCTTCCTATAAATCTTCAGTATAATAGACCATACCCTAGGCAATAGTCCAAAGTCCTCCGGAAGCACTTATTCCTATCGATCCTCATGTAAACGCCATCACTGCTGGCAATTTAGCGATGCTTAACTTACATATGGACTCGTAAAGATTCTGAACCTAATGTCATTCGACCATCCGACTATATTAGCCCCCATCCTTTCAGAAATTAGTGGTGAAGCCCCCGAAGGAAGTTGGCAGTGATAACTGATTTTTGCATATTGAGTAACCTATAGCGATGTCTCAAATCAACTAATTTAGCTGAGCTGCAACGAATCTGGGAAAGTCACTGCTATAGTAGGATCCATTACAAAAAAATATATCTGACAAGTGATGTGGTATTGTCAAAAGGGAATCCATAGCACTTTACTTTATCAACCAACCCATAAAGAATCTTTCACACGGTCACGATGAAAAATAAAATGCCATCCGTAGGACAAAAATTTGGAAGACGAATGGAATCGTCTGAACTTTAGACGACCCGATTCGCTCTCTTCTACACAAAATGTTGACAGATCACATTGTGCTCATGTAACAGAACAAAATGCATTAGTTACAATGAAAACCTCCTTTAATGGCCAAGTTAATGTGAACTTCTTTCAATGAGATCCTCCTAGTCATTTTATAATCCGAAACATGCGGGTTCTGTCGAGACAGAGTGTAAGTTGGCTTGTACTCCTTTTAAACGAAGTTTGTCATAATTACTATGTCAGAGAAAAGGACATTCTCTGTGATCGGCGATTCCTCTTTTGCACATGAAAGACACATGGGAGACTTTCTTGTCATCCGAAGGCAAGGAGGCTTCAGACGGACCACTCTACCGATTGCCCTATCTCAGTGATAGTAGAAGCAATCAATAGAGCGACTACTGATAGACCGCCTAATATGAGAAAACAGACGTTTGCCAGGTGGGAAGGGTAGTTCTTAGTATGGAGCCTTGAAGCCGGCCAACTTGAGCAAATCCGACTTCGTCAACATGGCCCATAGAATTCATTGCACTTAAGCCTTCACATGTCAAGAGAAATGGATTGCATGTCTAAAGGAATTATCTAGATTCAGACCAATTATCGATATATATTTCTGTTACTGGGAGATCGTATGCACTACGATCATATGACGTAAACGTATTCTTAAACAAAGGTCATGGCATTCTATACTTAATAAACGGAAAAGCTTAATCTCCTATTATTTTATAAACTACTAGCTGCATATCTGATATCTCCACCTGCGAAGACCTTGAAACAAAATAAGTTCGCATGTTTTAAACTATCTCCAATGTAACAAAGTCTAATACTTTACTGCTGCTACAAAACATTTTATTTTAATTGCCGACATATTAAAAAGAAAAAACTAAATAAAATTAGTTTAATTTCAGATGTCTTAAGAGGGTTATAAAAATATAAATTTTGCATGTTGTCTACAAGCACAGGACATAAACATGGACATTTATTATCCTACCATCTTATGTCCTATTATATATGTATTTACCTTTTTGTGTATTTTACCCTGACCTTAATACTTTCACTGACTGGACAGTCCCAAACAAAAGCAGCAGAATGTTTACTTAAGTTCCCTAGGTCTCTCCCATTTTTAATTCTTCTTCTACTACTCATTTTTTTATTATTACATGTTATATTTATAATTGTTTTTTTTTATGGCATTTACCATTTCTTATCCCTCCTCTTCTATCTCTGTTTGCAGTTTGTAAAATTTGCCAACATTAATGAGGACACTCCTTCCTATCATCGACGTTATGATTTTTTCATTTCGAAATTTTCCTCAATGTGTCATGGCAACAATGATAACATCGAGCTGCGTGATAGCATACGTTTGGCTGGCATTAAAGGACTACAAGGTGTGATACGTAAAACTGTCTCCGATGATTTAGTGGAGAATATTTGGGAAAAACAGCATATGGAGAAAATTGTACCATCATTATTATTTAATATGCAGGTGAGAATTGCATTAAATGTTGCTGCAAAACAAAAAAAAACTCAAAAAACATTTAGCAGTTTGATTACAATTGGAAAACGACTGTTGACAAAGAGCGAGCGAAAAATTAAATTTTAAGCGACTGTTGACAGTTCACATTTTTTGACGTTTATAAGAAAAAATCAAAGCAAAATGATGTTTTGCTTTGTGGCGGTTCACACAGGGAAACTTTTTTTGGGTAAACTATTGATTTTGTGTGTGAAAGAAAGAGATAATTGATATTTCTTTCTCTGACACACAAAAAAAATCAAAAGTTTCCCTGTGTGAACCGCCACTTTGATGACGTATTACATTGCCAAAAATGTGTATTTTATAACAACGCAGATTTTGCAATTTTTTTTTTTTAGCAAAATATTTTGAACATATGGCAACATTACAATAGGGTTATATATAGGGTTCTCTAAATCGGTTTACGAATAATCGAACAATCGACTTTTTGTCGAAAAGTCTATGTCGACTATTTTGTTCCAAAAAAGTCGATAACTCGACTATCGTCTGTGAAAAAAGTCGAAAAGTCGACTTTGTTAATAAATGTCGAAAAAAGTCGAAAAGTCTGAAAGTCGAAAAAGGTCGATAAGTCGAAGAAAGTCGAAAAAAGTCGTAAAAAGTCGTAAAAAGTCGAAAAAAGTCGGAAAATGTCAAAAAATTGAAAATTGTAGAAACAAGTCAAAAATAGTCGACAATTTAAAAAAATTGGAAAAAAAGTCAAAAACTCTAAAATAGTCGGAAAAACTCGAAAAAAGTCAAAGAATAGTCGGAAAAAAGTCGAAAATAGTCAAAAAGCCGAAAAAATCGAAAAGTCGGCAAATATCGAAAAAAGTCGACTATTTATAAAATACTTATAGTCGAAAAGTCTAAAAGTCGACTTTTAGTTAAATGAAAAAAGTCGAAAAGTCGAAAAATCGACTTCTTATAAAATGCAAAAAGTCGAAAAGTCGACTTTTCGGTTCAACTATAAAACCCTAGTTATATGAAATAAAAAGTCGACTTTTTGCATTTTATGAAAAGTCGATTTTTTTACTTTCGACTTTTTTCATTTAATTAAAGGTCGTATTTTACAAATAGTCGGCTTTTCGTCTTTTTTCTAATTTTTGACTCGTTTTTTGAATTATCGACTTTTTTCAACTTTTTTTGGAACAAAATAGCCGACTTCGACTTTTACGACATTTTCCCAGGTTTTTTGAATTTTCGACTTTCTCTACATTTTTCTGACTTTTCACAACTTTTATTTATTTACTTTTTCCGACTATTTTCTAGTTTTTCCGACTATTTTGTTCCAAAAAAAAGTCAATACTTTGTAAATAAAAGATGAAAAAAGGCGAAAAGTCGTAAAAGGTAAAAAAGTCGAAAAAAGTAGAAAAATCGAAAAAAGTCGTAAAAAGTCGAAAAGTCAGAAAAAGTCGAAAACTCGAAAATTGTAGAAAAAAAGTCAAAAATAGTCGAAATTTTTAAAAAAAGTGAAAAAAGACTTAAAAACTAAAATTAGTCGGAAAAAACTCGAAAAAAGTAAAAAATGGTCAAAAAAGTCAAAAAGCCGAAAAAAGTCGTAAAAAATAGACAAAAGTCGAAAAAAAAAGTCGGAAAAAGTCGACTATTTAAAAATACTAAAAGTCGACTATTTAAAAAATACTAAAAGTCGACTTTTAACTAAATGAACAAGTCGACTTTTCATAAAATGCAAAAAGTCAAAAAGTTGACTTTTAAAAGTCGAAAACTCGAAAATTGTAGAAAAAAGTAAAAAATAGTCGAAAATTTTAAAAAAGTAAAAAAAGACTCGAAAACTCTAAAATAGTCGGAAAAACTCGAAAAAAGCAAAAAATAATCGAAAAAAGTCAAAAAGTTGGAAAAAGTAAAAAAAAATATCGGAAAAGTCTAAAAGTTTCCAAGTGTAGACTGGCACATACAAAACGTAAGAAAACTTATTGTCGACAGCAGTTGTGGTTCCAATTGTAATCAAGCTGTATAACAGGTGTTATGTTTTAACTGTCATATATATTTAGCTTCTACACAGACTATATTGTATTTTATTTATATTTTTTTTTTTTTTTTTTTTTTTTTTCAATATTTTCTTTAATATTTTCTTTCGTATACTTTTTTTACAATTTAATTTAATGCGTCTACACTTTTCTACACACTTTGTATTTACAAAAACCTAAAAACTACACTTTGAAAAAAAACTAAATATTTATTTACGAAATTTAAACTGAGCATTTTATAAGTTCGGCGTTAACGTTATGTTTTTGAAGAAAAATATGTTGGCGGTAAATTGATTTAAAAATATTTTAAACACAATTTTAGTTAATTAGTTCTACTAACTGGTTTTTACACTTAATTTTCCAAAAAAACTGCACTATTTCTTCCAATTATTTAGTTGACTTAGTTCAAAAAAAGTAAAATACAATTGTTAAATTTAGAAAAAAATTAATTGGTGTTTTAAAAAAATTTATAAATTATTATAAAGAGTTAACTTTAAACTAATATACTTTCAACTAACTCTTTAGTCGGGCGATTTAACACCCGTGGAAGATGCGACCACAGTTACTCCACCTGTTTTGGCTGAAGAAGTTCTACGTGAGCTAGTGGGTCGTGCTTCTTTTGGTCACATAAGAAGTGTTTTGAAACCCTTATTAACGTGAGTTTATATTGTCAACTTTTCTTAAACCTCTTTCTTAATCTTTCCCCTTTTTCTTTTCAGTCACTTGGATCGTCATGAACTCTGGGTGCCCAATACTTTTGCCATTCATACTTTCCGCATAGTTATGATTTCTATACAGCCTCAGTATTCCTATACGGTGGTCGAAACGCTCATGCAACATTTAGATAATAATTTCAAATCTTCTCCTAAAACTCGCACTTCATTGGCTGTCGTACTCTCTAAGATTATAGCCATTGCAGCTGGTGAAAGTGTTGGTCCCTCCGCCCTTGATATTATCAATAATCTACTTACTCATCTTCGCACCAGTGTTAGTAATACCTCTGAAATCACCCCAGAAGAATCCCAGTACCAAGAGGCTCTCATCAATGCATTGGGTGAATTTGCTAATCATCATCCGGATTATCAGAAAATTGAAATTATGCTTTTCATTATGAACACTGTGCCGGATCTATCGAAGAAAAGTAAAGGCGATCAAATGTTACAGAATATTCTTTTGAAATCTCTACTTAAAGTTGGTACTCAATATAGCACCGTCTCATTTGAGAAAGCCTTTCCCGCCAGTTTCCTGCAACCTCTTCTTAAAATGGCCCGCAATCCTCATGATCCTACGCGCATTATTGTTATGCAAATATTCCAAGCACTTTTGGATCGTCATCAAAATGAAAAAGTATTAAGTGTGGTTAGCATTAAACCTTATGCTGCTTTGTCGCAGGAGCCACCCTCACGTTCGGATATTATTTTTACTCATAAATATGGTGCTAATATTATGCAGGCCTTAATCGATAGCATGGCTTTGTCGGATAAAGTGGATTCGTTATCGTCTAGTTATAATACGGCAGCTTTACTTATTGTCGAAATGGCGTGTGGTGAAACGGTGCAAGAGTTTTTGTTATTCATTTTGGGGTAAGTTGTTTTTAAGGGAATCTTTTAGATGTTTTCTGTTTCAGGAAAGTTCAATGAAATACACTAAAGATTTATAAAGCTTTATCAGGACATTACAGACTGGAATATCTAATCCTTCATAAGCATTAGTTGATCATCAACTTCACATCTTAACTCAGCTTTCACAGATGGAGTTCTTGCATTATTAAACTTAGATCTAGGTTATCTCCTTCTCCTTGATTTCTTTAACGAGTTCTGTGTACAGTGCAATTAAATTTAGTCTCTCCCTTTCTATGTGTTTAGTCTCCCAAAATATATTTTACTTATCCTTATTCATCGATGCTCGGGAATAGCCTTTCTTTTTCCACGTACAATCATGCAAGCGCCCGAGAAATGCTGAAATGACGGTCACCGCAGCCATTACAAGTTAAAGATGAAACAGAGTCCTACATGAGCACCCCGCTATATCTGATAGTGTGAGACAATTTCCCATGCATCTAGGACTAACTTGGCACTTGGCCGATTGGTACAGACTGTCGAGAGTTTTAACGTGAGCACCTGCCGTGTCGGCCTTATCTCACGGTGGTCTTTTTCATCCACATGGTAGACTTGAGAACGGTCTACCATCGCCCCTTTTTCTTCAATGAAGAACTCAAGTGGCAATTTTTGCACATTGGCTATGACCGGTCCATGCGCAAGTACATTGCTGGAGTACTCGAGCTATATAATCTCTTGTCAAAGTAGTCACGTTGGGGAAAGACAACCACACTACTATGGCTCTGTTGATTCGGCCACAGGACCTAGAGACGTAAGCGGTGGACCGAAGCACGATCCATCAATAAGCCGTAGACATTGTTCTTACTCACAGTGACACGCTGTGGTAAGTCTGATATGATACTCTGAACATATCTGGACAAGGAAGGAAAATTAATCGGTATCACTTGTATATGATACCTTTCATCCATCATCATTCAACCCAGCACACATATCATTTATTCGACACATTCATAAGAAAAAAACATACGACACACTCAGATATACGGGTGGGTGAGGCCCGCATACCTCTACATTCACTCCGTATTATATACAATTGACTCCAACCCATTTCCAACGCTTAGTCCCACAGTCACTCCTCTGTGGGGTATCTGTTGTCAGACTTGAGGTATTGGCCACCTCTTTATACCCCTGGATTGCAATAACACCAAGGCGGAGGTCTCGCCAAGGTAACATGCCCCCCAACATGTAACCGCCAACGACACTTTAAAGTGAGAGACAATTACCCAGGAATTCTAGGAATAACTTGACACAATGAAGAGCCGGTTGGTACAGTTTTCTTAACTGTTACCGCCAACGACACTTTAAATCTTTGCCCTGCTTATCATCAAAGTCCTAATGACATGGTGCATTCATTCAAATGTCCCTCTAGGTATACAAATTTGCGCCCCATAGATATATGACTAAGACTGACTCAGATGGCGCAGTTTCTTCAGCTTCTCCTTCCACCCACAGACACAAACTCAAATAAATAAGTTTTTATTAGTATAATTTCATTAGAACTTTTACAACTACAACAATATTAGAATTTGATATTTGTTTGAGTTGTTATAACAATTTCGCAGTTTCAACTCAGCAACACAAACATTACATTTTGATATCTATTTATGTTGTTTTAACAATTCTGCATTGTCAACTCAGCAACATAAACATAACAATTTGGCATTGCCAACTCAGCAACACAAACATAAAAGTTTGATATCTGTTCGTCAACTCGGCAACACAAACATTGTCATTTGATATCTGTTTGTGTTGTTGTAATAAATTACACTTTCTCAACTTATAAACTCAAACATTACAATTTGATATTTGTTTGTGTTGTTAGAACTTCTCATTGTCAACTAAGCAACACAAACATTACATTTTCATATCTGTTTGTTTTGTTGTAACAATAAAGCATTGCCAAATCAGCAACACAAACATTAAAGTTTGATATTTGTTTGTGGTTTAGTAACAATTTCACATTGTCAATTCAGCAACACAATATTACAATATGATATCTGTTTGTGTTGTTGTTACAAATTTCACATTTTCAACTCACAAACGCATATTAACTTATTTTCCCCTTTCTGTCATGTAATGCTTTTGTTTTACTACCTTTGAATCTTCACTTTTTGAAGGGAATCACAATGGATCTTATAGTCTCCGAATGGTTATGCATAACTCTTCCAAACCTAAGAGAGAGAGAATTAAAAATGCACTATTTTGGTGCAATCAAAAGAAACGATTTCGGAGCTAATTAAAGAATATTTGTCTGAAGATCTCAGATTTAAAATCCACTGAAGGGGGGAGAGTGACGTAAGAATTGGTATATCCACGTTAAGGAATCAATCAGTTTGAAACCCTTCTTTTTATCTGATAGCTTTTCTTCATAACAAAATATTCATTATTTCCAAATACTAATCAAAAACAAAATGTTTCTCTCTCTCTCCTTTCAGTATACAACAAGTTGCTGTAACCACCGAAAATTTGAGTGAAATACACAAATGTTCACTTTACTCCATTTCCATTGCTCTACTAACGCTAACAGCTCGTGTTACCGGCATCAATAATCTACTCGAATATGCACAGAAAATCATAGAAGATCGTAAACATGATGCACCATACTTCCTACCGCCGTTATTAGAACCCAAAAAATCGAGCAGTAAATACAATTTGAATGTACCACACTTGGCCATTGATAAAATGGCATTGGCTGAATGTTTACAGAATGCTGGTATGGATTTCAATCGTTTACAAACTGGACTACCATATGCTCTCAATCAATCAGACAATCCGGGACACCGACACTCATGGGTTGAGACAGTTAGTAGTAATATGACACAAAGAAATAGTTCAGCCGATTTGACAGCCTACAATGCGGATGCAGACAGTATTAGTAGTTCACCGGGAGTATCGAAGGTAAGTGTTTCAGAATGGGAATGTTAAGACCTATTAGCTAACTTATTTTGAATATTTTTTTTCCTGCAGAAAACTTTGGCTCCCGAATATACCGTTGATGCTATGAAACGTTATTTGGCCGAACCCTCGGAATCGGTTAAGCGTGAACAGCAGGAAAAACAAATGCAAATTGTGCGCACTTTCCGTGAAAGCGATTTTGAAGATCTTATGAAACGCACTGAACCCAAGGTACTTTTTTGTTAAATAAAATTTCATTATATTGCGATAGTAAATTAATTAAAATTTAATATTTTTTTAATTTTAGCATGATGTCATACAAAATCGCTTAAATGATTTATTTAATTCATTAGCCATCGATAACAAAACAACCCAAAATCCTTCAACCAATAACGAGAAACCTATTTATGAAACCAATTTCCCAGAATTGTTTTATTATTAAATTATGAATTTATTTTAAATAGTTATTAATTATATGAAAATTGGCTTGTTACTGAAACTTAACTTAACTCCCCATTTTTTTAAAATAACAATCAAATTGTTATTTAATTTTTTCTATTATATTAAATATATATACTATAAAGATATTGTAATTTTTTCCACTTTTTTTTTTTGTTGTTCTCTTCTTGTTTGTTTTCTATTTTAAGGCGCAAATATGTATTTAGTTATTTTTCTATATGCTATTTTTTATATATATTTAATGCTAATTGTTGTTTTATGTTTTGATACCCATTTTTTGTCCTTTTAATTATTGTATTGAAAAAAAGGTATTAAGGTGTTGAAGAACTATTTATTTTAAAACATTTTTTTCGGTTTCCTTTTTTTGTATTAAAAAAAACTAAAACTTTTTTGGTAATTTATTTAATAAAAAAACCCTCAAAAAAAAACAAATAAAATCGTTTCATTCTTTTTTTTTTTGCTAGACGAAAGACTAGTCTGCAGTTTAATCTATAATATAGTCTATACTCTGGTCTATAGTTGAGTCTACGCCGAGTCTATAGTCTAGTTTATTGTTAAGTCTATCGTCTAGTCTGTAGTACAGTCAATAGTCTAGTTCATATTCTAGTCTATAGCCTAGATGATTAACTAGCCTATGCATAGTCTAGCCCATTCCATAATCTAGTCTAATCAAGTCTACTTTATAGTCTAGTCTGAAGTCTAATCAATAGTCTAGTTTATAGCCTAATCTAGTCTATAGTCAACTCTATAGTCTAGTTTAAAGTCTAGTCTATAGTCCAGTCTGAAGTCTAGGCTATAGTCCAGTCTGAAGTCTAATCTGTAGTCCAGTCTGAAGTGTAGTCTATAGTCTAATCTAGCAGATTTATATATTGTCTAATACATTGTCTTGCCTGTAGTCTAGTCTATAATCCAGTCTGTAGTCCATTCTATAAGGTAGTCTATTCTGAAGTCTAGTCTGTAGTCTACTCTATAGTCTAGTCTTAAGTCTAATCTAAAGTCTAGTTTATAGAATGGTCTATAATTCTTTCTATAGTCTTGTCTGTCTAGTCTATGGTATAGTCTATAATCTAGTCTATGGTCTAGTCAATAATTCAGTCTAGTCTATAGTCTTGTATATAGTCTCGTCTATAGTCTTCTCTATAGCCTAGTCTATAATGCATAGTCTAGCCCATTCTATAATCTAGTCTAATCAAGTCTACTTTATAGTCTAGTCTGAAGTCTAATCAATAGTCTAGTTTATAGCCTAATCTAGTCTATAGTCAACTCTATAGTCTAGTCTATAGTCCAGTCTGAAGTCTAGGCTATAGTCCAGTCTGAAGTCTAATCTGTAGTCCAGTCTGAAGTGTAGTCTATAGTCTAATCTAGCTATTAATATATTGTCTAATATATTGTCTTGCCTGTAGTCTAGTCTATAATCCAGTCTGTAGTCCATTCTATAAGGTAGTCTATTCTGAAGTCTAGTCTACTCTATAGTCTAGTCTTAAGTCTAATCTAAAGTCTAGTTTATAGAATGGTCTATAATCCTTTCTATAGTCTTGTCTGTCTAGTCTTTGGTATAGTCTATAATCTAGTCTATGGTCTAGTCAATAATTCACTCTAGTCTATAGTCTTGTATATAGTCTCGTCTATAGTCTAGTCTATAGTCTTCTCTATAGCCTTGTCTATAGTCAAGTCTATAGTCTTCTCTATAGTCTAGTTTATAGTCTACTCTATAGTCTAGTCTATAATCTAGTCTATAGTTTAGTCTATAGTCCCGTCAATAGTCTTGTCTATAGCCTTGTCTATAGTCTAGTGTATAGTTTAGTCTATAGTCTACTCTATAGTTTAGTCTATAGAATAGTCTATAGTCTCGACTGTAGGCTATAAACTAGACTATAGACAAGACTACAGACTAGACTATACAAGTCTATAGTCTAGTGTATAGTTTAGTCTATAGTTTAGTGTATAGTCTACTCTATTGTCTAGTCTATAGTCTTATCTATAGTTCATAGCCTTGTCTATTGTCTAATCAATAGTCTAGTCAATAGTCTTGTCTATAGTCTAGTCGATAGTCTAGTCTATAGTTTAGTCTATAGTCTAGTCTATAGTCTGGTCTATAATCTAGCCTATTGTAAAGTATATAGCCTAGTCTACAGTCTAGTTTGAATTTTAGATTGAAATTAATGAATAGTCTAGTTTATAGTCTCGTGTATAGTCTAGTCTGAAGTATAATAAATAGACTTATTTTTAGTCTAGTCTATAGTCTGGTTGGTAGTGTAGTCTAGTATATAATCTAGTCTGTAGTAAAGTATAGTGTGTATTTATTATATTCCATTATATAGTCCATTGTCTAGTAGTACAGTCTAGTCTATAGTATAGTCTATATTCTAGTCTGTTGTCTAGACTAAAGTCTAGTCTGTAGTAGTATTGTATAGTCTAGCCTAGTAGTATAGTCTATGATCTAGTCTATAGTTTAGATTATATTCTTGTCTGTAATCTAGTCTATAGTCTACTCGTATACCTAAGTCTATAATCTAGTCTCTAGAGTAATGTATAGCCAAGTCTATCATTTAGTCTATGGCGTAGTCTAAATTCGTTGCGAAAAAACCGAATGTAGTGGGAACAAATTAAGTCTATTGTCCATTCCATTTCGGCCAAAGATTGTCAACCTAGCGACAGCTGTTTCAACCAAAAGAAAGAACTATCGGCCAAAGTTGAACTGTTACAACAACAAAACCGTTCGATGCACCAAAGAATCCCATACTTCCACTTGAAATAATGAATCACTGTATAGGAATTCAAACTTATGTTCAAAAATGGTTTAGCACTGTTAAAATGTGGAAGATTCTCGACATTTTCCAATTTCCGACATTGAAAATATAAAAATAATATTAAAATGTCAATGAATTTTAAAGTATGTTCAAGATCCAATCTTCTGGTATGAAGCCATTACAATTCTCTTGCGTAGCTGTGGTCTCGAATAATTTAATATGGCTTGGGGCCTTAGCAGGATATTTAAACTTGAATTCGAAATATGGATTATAAGTTTAAATTCTGTTTGTTTTTGAAATTGAAAGAAACTTCTTAAATAATTAAAACAACTTCTTATTTCATTAATTTTAAAAGGATATTTGTTAGAAAATAACAAATTAATTTTAATTTTATTCGAAAATTTCACACATATCAATTCAATAAAATATATGATTAGAAGATATATACGTATGTATTTCCAAGATTGTAAGTGTTAGTTATTTGTTTTTTTACAAAAAAAAAAAAATATATATTTTATAAATTTCATTAATTAGTTTGGAATATAAACAACTATTATATTTTTATATAAAAATATAAAAAATACAAAAAACTTAATAACTAAATTTACATTTAATTTGTTTAAACTTCAGTTGCAAATATAAAAACGAAAATATTTCCATAATCGCAATACCATTTTTACACCAATTAATTGTGTAAATCAAGGATGATAAAAAACGAAAGCAAAAACAAATTTTGCAGTAATTAAGTATAACAAATTGTAAGACTAATTAATATATTTACAAAATTAATTAATTAATTAAAAAAAAATAGTATTAAATGAAAAAAATAAATAACAAATTTGGAATCAATCCTCCAAATATATTCTTTTGCTTTTTCTTCAGAATAAAATAACGAGAGTGCATTTTAAACACTTATGGCGGTTTTATTATCACACAGCACCATTTAAATTAACATTTACAACACGCCCTCCCTCTCTCTCTTTTCCTTTATATTAAAATCTATAATTCTACAAAAAGTCTGCAGACGAAGAAGAAGAGAACGAAGCCGTTGATGAGGTGCTAGATACAGTTGAAGTTGTTGAGGATGAACGATGTGTAGCTTGAGGCGGCATTAGTAAAGCATTGGGTGGTGAAGGTGGCACAACACAAACGGCTGACTCATCGTTGCCGTTAGTGGGCGTTGTAGTACGTTCACAATTTGCACCTATTTCCGATATAGGCACTGAGGCATTGGCAAATTCATCACATATTAAGTTTTGCTTAAAAGTCTGTGGTGTTGGTGGTACAACCAATATATTTACAGAGATCAATAATGGATGCACTAATTTGGCATCCATAACCATTAAAGTAACTTCTTCATTTTTCTCCAAACACAAGGAGATAATATCAGATTTTTGAGTAAATGTGGGTTGCCTTTGAGAGTTGATAGAGGTTACGGAAGCTCTGAAAAAAGAACAAGTAAAAAAGGTTAGTTTTCTCCAAAAAATTTTAAATTAATTTTTATTTCTGCCTAAAAGTATGCTTTAGTTTTATTTTCAATTAATTACTTCATTACCTTATCATAAATTGTCTCTTTGTTTGTAAACTCAACAAGCGTTCGTGTTCATTACGATGATGTCTTCGTATACTAAGTACTCTAGAATCGGCTATTAGTATAAGATCTAAACCAAAATTGAAACCAGTCCAACGCCACTTCTGATAGCCCGGCTCCAAGAGTATACGACCACAACGCATGCAATTTTCATAGAAAACATCAGCTTCGAGATTTTGTGGTCTGTAAAGAAATAAAATTATATGAAATTAATAAAAAGAAATTTAAAATTCACCCAAGATTTTAGAAAAATTACACAAATCACTTTCATTCGACTAAAGGGCCCTATAGGATAAACTACTTTCACATTTCAAAAGACTATACAAAAGACTTTATTATCTTGAATCGATTAAAGCTTGTTGATGAAATTTTTTGGGTTTAAAGCTAAAAACATTGCGGATTCTCTGGTGGATACTTGTACATCACTACTAAACGTTCTATTTGAGATCTCTATATAACATCTCTTCAATGTTACCTCATAATAAATTAAGTATTTTTATTTCCTGTTTGTGCGGCTCATTAAAGCTTAAAGGTATGACACTGTTGCTATTGTTGTAACCGATTGGATGTTCTTTCCTAGGAAAAAACTTCCAATTGAGAATCAGCTTTTGGTGAGTTGACAATCTTTAACAGATTGAGAATCAGCTCGTTCCAAAGAAGAGACCCAATTGTCGTGGTAATGATGACACTCTTGTTGTTTTTGTTGTAACAGATTCTCTGTAACTGGATGTTCTTCCATGGGGAAAACACATTGGGTTGATACAGTTGTTGCTGAGTTGACAATCGTTGGCCGATTGAGAATCAGGTCGTTTTCAAAATACTATAAAAAGTGAACCACAAGTTACTGAACATGCTACTAAATCTGTCTCCTAAAGATTTATACATAGCGAGTATGTCAGCTAGGATCCTACTAAGACTTTATGTAGGTTCATAGGGAAAAACTTCCGGTTTAAACAGCTGTTGCTGAGTTGACAATCTTTGGCCGTTTGAGAAATGGTCCTTTCAGAGCGATTACACTCTTGTCATCACAAGTGCTATAAAAAGTGAACCACAAGTGATTGGAAATGCTACTATATCTGTCTCATATTGATCCATATATCCATATAAATCTAATTAGAAGGTACAGGGGAGAAAACCACCAGCTCATGATTATTGTAGAATGATCTCTGATAGATTTCGTGACTCTGCTCATGATTATTGTAGAATGATCTCTGATAGATTTCGTGACTCTGCAATGTACAGGGTAATGATATAGCGGATGAACTTACAGAACAGAATTGTATCCAATACCAAATTTGAAGAGACAGTAGTATCGAACCATCTACAGGTTTCATCACAATTTCAGCCAATTTAGGAATAGTTAAATGGATTGCAAAGTGCCTAACAAACTATCAACAAGTCTTAATGAAAACGGTCTTCTGGATGAAGTAAGGTTCCTCTTTTGAATGAAGGCACAGCCCCGGAACAGAGATTTTTGCTGCTTTTATGTAGTTAGCCAGCTTTTTAAGTGCTTGAGTTGAAAGAGATCTTTATAGGGTGTGCTTTCTTGGGTTTTCCTCAATGTTTACCACATGCATCTCTTGACACTCGCTCAGATAAGGGCCTGGAATAGAGGTTTTTACCGATTTCCTGCTTTTTAAGTATTTGAGTTGAAATAGTTTTTGTTTGGTCAGCCCTTTATAGAGAGTGTTTTCTTTGGTTTAACCCACATGCATCTCTTGATTAGTTTGGTCTGGTGTGGCTACCAAACTAACCTGAATAGGATATTAGGATATTGTATCACTTTTTATTTGAGAATATTTTGACTATTTTTACTTATTGTCAACTTTGGAAAGCGGCTTCAGCACTGTGCACATAGCTGCTTAATTGAAGACAGTCGTAAGAAATTATTTGGCCTAGTCATTCATATAAGAATGGACTGGGGTTATTGAGAATCACTCGCTTATGAGCGTTTTTCTCTACAGTCACTCTATAGTGAAAAACATAGGTTAGTTTATTGAGACAGCCGGCCACTTGACCGACTCACTTGGGTCCTAATGTTCCCGTTATGATACCCTGTAACGGATCCTGCGAAAGACATAACCAAAACCTATGGGACATTACATGTCCGCGATTGATGTGGTATTAAAAGATCCAGAGGCACTAATAAACGATTCTATCTTATAAGTCTTTATTAGGTAGAGCCTCAAGTGCATGTAATGTTGGACTGTCTAGAAACTCAGTCCTGATATAAGACAGGACAGGACAGAGAAAGTGTTTTACGGTTTGACAATTCCTGGAATGGTTAATGTATGGAAGATTTAGTCTTCTTACATGCGTACCTATAGTATAGTGCCCTGTTAGGACGGCTACCAGTATATGTAGTCTCATCCGGGAAATCCCCATCAAACAAAAACACCTTCGCTAATAGTAGAGGGGCCAGGTCAGTCTTGATGTTGAGTCCATGCTGAATAAAGGCCTTACAGCATGAAAGCGCGACTAAAGAGTCAATATCCCTTATGTGAGAGTGGGAACCAGTTAACCGCTTTTTTATAACCGAGATTTAGGCCTGTAAGACGCTACAGTAGTTGGCTAGCCTAAAACACACCGAATTATTTAAATGGGTGATAAAAAACCACCACCAACACCAGTTAAGGGCTTAGATCCACCAGTGTATGAATCATTATCAATATTATCGGGGATGTGAAATTTGAGGCCCGTTGCCTGGCCATCAAATCGGCAGGTAACCAACGCCTGACTAGGAAAAACAAAAGCCACTAGACATTGGATTTAGCTCTTAGTATGTGCTAGACATTAATTCTTCTAGTATGAATATCCCCAACCCTTGCAAGGACAGCTTCATTTGCCAGGTTATATCAGGAGAGTATTCAATATATCTCTATCTAAACCTAACCTAAGAAAATTCAATGATTATACAATACAATTCAACGGCTGAAAAAGACTGTAACACACCTGTTTTGAAATATGTAGAATGATTCTATTCCGATAGAAAAGGCAAACATATTTTGAAATAAAGTTTCGCATTTTAATATAATAATTAACAGTTCTTTTAAACAATCGATAGACTATGAAGTAACACTCACTGTTGCATACTAATGTTAAATGAAATAATAACAACTAAAAACAATTTAATAAACAAATAAAATAATAAAGATTTATTAATAAATTCTACAAAACATAAAAAAAGAAATTCCATTAATAAAAACAATTAAAATAAAAAAATTAGAACACAACTTGGCTACAACTAAAGTGTTGTAAATAAAAATCAGTAAATTCAAAATAAAGAAAATTGTACTTCATATTAAAGATCTTAAATCTTTGGCTGAAATTGTATTTTGTATAAAGTTATTGCACCGTATCTTCATCCATGAAAGAAATTTTCATGAATTTTGTGACATTTTTCTTTTAAATTGTTGCAAAAAATAAACTTTTGCTAAATACTCACCCCTCTTCTGGCAAATGATCCACTTTAAGTATGGAATTCCAATGACTAAGAACATGATGATGCAGCCATTCTTTGGGTATAATATTGTCATTAAGTACAATTTTCAAATCCATATGATGATTGGTTAAGTATTGGGTGCGTAAAGCCAGAAAGGGTTTCAAATATTGCTGCCCCTCGGGCGTTGATAGAAATGAACGTTTTTCGCGGCGATTAGTGAAATATTGCTGTATAATATCTGTAGACGTAGAGGGTGTATTGCTATCAGCTGGAGTATTAGAGTTTGTAGATGAAGAGGATGATGATGCAGCGGAAGAAGATGAAGCTAAAGTTGCATTTGCATTATTAGCTTCTATTTGCTGCTGCTGTTGTTGATATTGCAATTGTAATTCCTGTTGATGTTGGGGATTTTCTGGATCATAATTTGGATTTAAACGCAAATAAATCCATGTGCGTAATAGTGTATACAGTGAAAATTCTGTTTGCATCACATAAAGATCAGGACTAGTTATTAGAGCAGTCATTAGTTCTATACTAATTTGTCTTAATAAATTTGGATATTTTGTATAAATGCATAAGAGGTTGGTTTCCAACCAAGCAAATGTTGATTTCTTTACATTTTGACAGCCATATTGACAGGCAGCTTCATAGTAATTTATAGCAGTTTCAGCATTTATGGTCTCAATCATTACCTCTGCACACTTATCGATAATGCCATCTAAATGGAATAGTGTGGCAGTGGCTAGTACGGATATAACACCTTTTGGATCGATTTCGATTTCATCGGAATACATGGATCCGAAGACGGCATCCAAAGCTGAGAGCGAAATTGGAAGAAAAGATATATAAATTATTTTTAAAATATAGCAATTTGAAGTTCTAGTTCAGTTCTAGTTCAGCTCTAGTTCAGTTTTTCTTCAGTTTCACTTCAGTTCTAGTTCCAGTTCAGTTCTACTATAGCTCTAGTTCACTTCTAGTTCAGTTTTACTTCAGCTCTAATTCAGTTCTAGTTCAGTTCAAGTTCAGTTCTAGTTCAGTTCTAGTTCAGTTCTAGTTCAGTTCTAGTTCAGTTCTAGTTCAGTTCTAGTTCAGTTCTATTTCAGTTCT
>NC_060954.1:16430642-16432052 GCF_022045245.1 Lucilia cuprina
TTCTGTTCTAGTTCTGTTCTACTTCTGTTCTACTTCTGTTCTAGTTCTGTTCTAGTTCTGTTCTAGTTCTGTTCTAGTTCTGTTCTAGTTCTGTTCTAGTTCTGTTCTTCTTCTGTTCTAGTTGTGATCTACTTCTAGTTCTGTTCTAGTTTAGTTCATGTATAATTCTAATTCAGTTTAGTTCTAGTTTTGTTCTTTGCAATATACGACTCCGATAAGACGACGGACAATTAGCGAGAGTTTAACAGGGTTGTTGCGATCATAAGATCGGCATTATAACAATGAGTTGATCCAATGAAGAACTTGCTGAAGAGTATGCATTCTACCTGAGTGGGCTCTAAGCTAGGGATGATTACGAAGAGGGTTGCTTCTGTTCTATTAGGACTTTAAAATTAGGAAGATAAATATAATAAGGACACCATTGCAATAACTATTAGCCACTATACGGGAGAAATCAAGCCCTAAGAGCGAGAAGTAGATCACCAAGTCGCAAAAATTTCTAAAATGTTTATTATAAAAAAATAATTTCATTTAAAATTTATATTTTTACACAATCAATTGTTAATAGCATAATAAAACATTACTTAATTCTTTACTTTATATATTTCTAACTTTTTTTCAAAGTCATTATCACTTATGTGATAACGATGCTCAACAATTGTTTAAATAATAAATTTAAAAAAAAACTCACTATATAATTATTCTGATCATTATTTTTTATTCTTTTTTGCTATAGTTTTGTAACAATAAACAAAAACAAAAGTTTATATTGTAAATGTACAAATTTAGTTATTTAATTATTTAAACAATTTAAGTACAATTTATATAGAAAAAACACTAAACGACCTTGACATGATTTGGTACCAAATATAGTCAGAAAATGTTATATAAAAAACAACAACTATGTAATTTAGTCAAGCATTCAGTCAATCACCCCCTTTTGTTTACACTTTAAAGTGTGAATAAGATTTTTTTGTTTTTAAATCTAATAGTTACAGTAATAAATTTTTGTTTTTTTTTTTAGATTGTTTATTTTAATTTTATAATTTTGAAACGGTGTTTCCCTTTTTTAAATTTTTGAAGGTCTACTTGATTAAAACACCAACAAAATTAAAAATTTTGTATACAATTTTGCAGAAAGTAAAGTAAAAAAGTAAAGAATTTTATAAAAAGAAAATTTTTTTATAAAAAATATGTTCTTTATAAAAATTATCGAAACTTTGTCTTTTTTAAAGAAATCTTTCGAAATTTTTGAATTTTACAAAAATATAGTCTAGTTTAGTTTTAGTTCAGTTTTAGATTAGTTCTAGTTCAGTTCTAGTTCAGTTTTAGTTCAGTTCTAGTTCAGTTCTAGTTCAGTTCTAGTTCAGTTCTAATTCAGTTCTAGTTCAGTTCTAGTTCAGTTCTAGT
>NC_060954.1:16432152-16434052 GCF_022045245.1 Lucilia cuprina
ACAGAACTAGAACAGAACTAGAACAGAACTAGAACAGAACTAGAACAGAACAAGAACAGAACTAGAACAGAACTAGAACAGAACTAGAACAGAACTAGAACTGAACTAAAACTGAACTAAAACAGAACTAAAACTGAACTAGAACAGAACTAGAACAGAACTAGAACAGAACTAGAACTGAACTAGAACTGAACTAGAACTGAACTAGAATTGAATTAGAACTGAACTAAAAGTAAAGCAAACTAGAATTGAAGTAGAACTGAACTAGAACTAAAGCAAACTAGAACTGAAACTAAAAATGTTTCTCTTAATTTGTGCATTTTATTCATTTAGTATTATTATTTATTTATCCATTTCTTTGTTTTACTTAGCAATTATTTGTTGTAAATGTAAAATGACATCATCTTCACAGATCAAGTATTATAACGATTATTACATACTAATTGCTTTGTCTGTGGGATATCATTGAACAATTAAGAGTTTAGGCATTTATTCAATTACTAGTATATTTTATTCAATTTAGCAGAATATTATGAATATATTAATTTATTTACTTTCTCTCCCTAGGAACGAATAAAGAAATTATTATAATACTATTAAATATTTGCATTAAAAAGCGGGATATTGGTAGTAAAAAGTGTACTGCGACAAATATATTGTAATATCTGTATTATTATTAATTAATAGATTATAAAACAATTGTTTGTTCTTCATTTGTAGTTTTTTAATTAAACTATTTTTGCCATTTATTTAAAATTCAGCATTGAAACAAATATATTTCAACAAATTCAACAGTTTCGTTTTAATTACTCAATAATATTCCTTTGTTGATTTGTCTGATAATTTCATTTCCATATATAGTACTTATAGTTAATCTACTTTCTTTGTAAGCCTTTTGTTGTGATTTTTTTGTTGTTGTTTTTGTATTTAAAGAAAATATATATTATACTCTTGGTGATAAGATAAGAAACAAATATATTGCTCCATATGACAAGAAACTCGCTTAACTTAATTTTAATAATCGTATAAGTACACACATGTTTTTTGTTTATATACAAATAAATTTTCTATTTTTAAAATGTTTATTATTTAACACTCTCATATAACTCTCTATTTTATCACTTACTCTCATTTTAGCTTAACACAAACTCAGCAAAAAGAAACTAAAAGAGTAAGAGAAATCGCTTTTATTTGTGATTAAAACTAAAAAAGCGGGTTCAGCTTAAGCATTTGAACAGCCTTGTGACCAGTCTTTATTACGACTTGAAAAACATGGGTCAATTGGTTGTTAAATTGGCACAGCCGGTAAATAATGTTGCCAATATATTGGGTGGTCGCCGCAAACGTAAGCGTAGCATAGATTCTTGTCATTCAAACAGTGAACAGAGCAACAATGAAACACAATCACCAAAAAAGTAAGTCGAGTTTTTTTTAATTTTAACGAAAATTTTATTTATTTACTGTTCCCTGTGTTTTGTTTTTTTTTTTAGAAAAAAACTGTTAACCACCACTCAATATATCTATCAGGCACTGTTTAAAGAACAGAAAAATTCCGATATTGCCATTATGGCCATGGGCAAAGTATGGAATCTGCACAAAGTATATTTATCACAAAGTCCTTATTTTTATAGTATGTTTAATGGTTCGTGGAAGGAGTCATGTCAAGATTTTGTTCATATTAAAATTTTGGACGAAAGGATTACTTTGGAAGGTGAGTAAAATATGTGTTTATAGAACTGAACTAGAGCTGAAGTAAAACTAAACTAAAAGTGAACTAGAAGTGAAATAGAAGTGAACTTGAACTGAAGTAGAACTGAACTAGAACTGAACTAGAACTGAACTAGAACTGAACTAGAACTGAACTAGAACTGAACTAGAACTGAACTAGAACTGAACTAGA
>NC_060954.1:16434152-16512092 GCF_022045245.1 Lucilia cuprina
AGTTCTAGTTCAGTTCTAGTTCAGTTCTAGTTCAGTTCTAGTTCAGTTCTAGTTCAGTTCTAGTTCAGTTCTAGTTTAGTTCTAGTTCAGTTCTAGTTCAGTTCTCGTCCAGTTCTAGTTCAGTTCTAATTCAGTTCTAGTTCAGTTCTAGTTCAATTCTAGTTTAATTCTAGTTCAGTTCTAGTTCAATTCTAGATTTATTTTCAGATTTATAAATGATTTCTATTAATAATAACAGATTTTCTTAGATAACTTGTGTAAGATATTTTAAATTCGTTATAATTTTTCTCGAAAAATTATTTACGTTCACGGAATTGTAAATCATTCAACATAAATAAATAAATAATTATATAAAAATATTTCATATTTTAATCCATTCATCATATTTAGTTAAGTATTTTGAAAACGTTTAACACAATAATAGAATATTAAAGTTTAATTTGCATGTTGTTCTTTTTTTTAAGTTGGAAATAATGCCATGGTTTGAATAGCGTTATAATGATGTCATTTTAAATAATGAAAAAAACATAAATATATATTTATATTTATGTTCATTGTTAAACCTAAATGACATAATAAGATTCAAAACATAAACACAAATATTTTAAAAATTAATATTTATTTATATTTAACCTCCAATTTAATAACTAAAAAACAACAAAGAAATCTTAAAACTCTATATTTTACACACAAACATTATCTATCGGCTGGTTCTACCGCAGACTTTGATTAGTTTAACTAAAAAATTTGGCTATGTTTTAAACAATACTGTTTCTTCTTAAAACTAAAAGTGAAACACTGCAGGAACCAAACCATATTACTCAAGATATTCTAAATGCCAACATAATCATATTCTTTCTTAATATGGCATAAAAATACATAAATAGACCAGTTCTAATCAAGTTTAAACCTAAATGTATTTGTATGTGACAACACACCCATAACAAACAAGTTCGAAAAAAAAGACATCAATAACAAGACAAGTTCTTAAAATAAATATGGAACTAGTACCAACACACAAAGATCAAAGTTACTTTCGCTTTTTAAAAAAATGTAATTTGTATTGTGTGTTTGTTGCACGTGACCTATATAAGATTTACGATACACAATGTTTATACCATAAGTATAATTTTGGTTTGGTTATACAAATTTTGAAATAAAATTCATTTTTTATAGAGTAAATCTAATGTGGGCGACATAAAAAGTTCAAAACCTTTTGGATGTTAAGCAGTTTTATTTACAAAATTTGACAGGGCCCACGCATTTCTAAGTGAAAATATCAAATAAAAAGTTTAAATAGAATGACTTTATTACATTTTGAAGAAAATGGAGTGGGAAGAATTTGACTTTTAGTAATTTAGTCTATAGACTAGACCCTAAGCTAGTTTATAGAAGGTATTCTATAGACTAGACGTTAAGCTAGCCTATAGACTAGACGTTAAGCTAGCCTATAGACTAGACGTTAAGCTAGCCTATAGACTAGACGTTAAGCTAGCCTATAGACTAGACGTTAAGCTAGCCTATAGACTAGACGTTAAGCTAGCCTATAGACTAGACGTTAAGCTAGCCTATAGACTAGACGTTAAGCTAGCCTATAGACTAGACGTTAAGCTAGCCTATAGACTAGACGTTAAGCTAGCCTATAGACTAGACGTTAAGCTAGTCTATAGACTAGACGTTAAGCTAGCCTATAGACTAGACGTTAAGCTAGCCTATAGACTTGACGTTAAGCTAGCCTATAGACTAGACGTTAAGCTAGTCTATAGACTAGAGGTTAAGCTAGTCTATAGACTAGAGGTTAAGCTAGTCTATAGACTGGAGGTTAAGCTAGTCTATAGACTAGAGGTTGAGCTAGTCTATAGACTAGACGTTAAGCTAGTCTATAGACTAGACGTTAAGCTAGTCTATAGACTAGACGTTAAGCTAGTCTATAGACTAGACGTTAAGCTAGTCTATAGACTAGACGTTAAGCTAGTCTATAGACTAGACGTTAAGCTAGTCTATAGACTAGACGTTAAGCTAGTCTATAGACTAGACGTTAAGCTAGTCTATAGACTAGACGTTAAGCTAGTCTATAGACTAGACGTTAAGCTAGTCTATAGACTAGACCTTAAGCTAGTCTATAGACTAGACCTTAAGCTAGTCTATAGACTGGACCTTAATCTAGTCTATAGACTAGATCTTAGTCTAGTAGTCTTTAGTCTATTCTATTGACTAGACTTCATTCTTTTCTGTAGTCTTTAATCTAGCTCTCTAGTCTGCTGACTAGACTCTAGTCTCTTAACTAGTATTTAGTTTAGAGTATTGACTGATCTGTGGCCTAGTCTATTGACGAGTCTTTAGTCTAGTCTCTTGTCTAGTCTATTGACGAGTCTTTAGTCTAGTCTCTTGTCTAGTCTATTGACTTGTTTTTAATCTAGTCGAATAACTATTATTTAGAATAGTTCATTGACTAGTATTTAGTCAATTTTTTATAAAGAGTTGTTGACTAGACTTGCGTCGCGACTAGTGACTTAAGTTTAGTTTGTAAAAAGAACAAACCAGTCATTACCCAAGTACTGTTCTATTAAGACTATGTTAATCGTTTAGGGCACATCATTAGCAAGTTTCTGCATGATTATTGTAATACAATTAGGCAATTTAATAGTTAAATTTTTATTTAAAATTCACTTTATTTAAATACTTTATAAAAAGATTTGCATAATTTAAAAAAAATATAAACAAAACTTTCTATTATAATTCGATTAACATATTTCAAAATCGATTGATTTATATTCACAACAAAGGTCGTTTAACAACTTTATTATAATACGATTATTATTACAAGAAAATTAATAAAATATTTATTTATAAAAAAGCTTTGTTTACTTTTAATTTTATTTATTTCTTTATTTATTTAACCTTAAAAATATTCTTTTATATTTAAGATTTTTTTTCTTCAAAAAAATTCTTTTCAAAGAAGTTTTAATTAATGTTTTTATTGTATAGGCTCGCAAAAGTAAATAATTTCTGTATGTTTTCTGTAGGTAAACACTTTGACCTAATTTTATCGGAAATTTAAAATAAAAGAACTGGGTCAAAATGTTGTATGTATTTTGTGTAAATTTATGATATGTTTACATACAATATGCTATTTGAAGTTATATTTTTTATGATATTATACCTTGAAACTAAGTGGGTGAGGAGGTGGAAGTGGTAGGATAATTGCGTTTAATCAATATTTTACAGGTTTGTTTGGTTATACGGTTTGTTTATATATTTTAGTTGGGAAAAGATATTAAAGATTAAAATTTTTGTTTATAAAAGTGGGTTTAACAATGTAAAAGAAACTATTAATATTTGTAAAATTATGCAATTTTTGTTATTAATTTTAACGCCTACAGGTTATGCAAAGATAAACAATATAATTAAAGTTAAGGGTCATTGTCGGTAATGATCGTAATTTAGTACATTGGATAGTAAATTAATGTTAATAAAGCAAATATATTTTAATGATTCAATAATTTTACTCAAATTGTTATACATATCATAAGACTTTCCGATTCAAGGTCAAAGGTCAGGTCACAATTATAAATATTTGGGATTTTTTTATGAAATTTTAAAATTGTATTCAAATTTACAACAATTCCTCTAAAACAAGATAACTGAGAACAATATCGACTAAATATCTCTTCGCACTACTGAACTGGATTCCAAGTGATCTATTGCCCAGAAAATTAGCACCTGGCACTGCCTTTAGACTCAATGCAACAGGTGCATGGACTCACAGGCCATACGGTTATGGGAGTATTATAGAGAAGATATATATTCTCCCGGCTAATAGAAATTACTGCATTCCAAAGCCTTTCTTCCACACAAACTTCGGATACTTACATTGTCTCTCAAAACACTGCTTTGAAGAAAGACAGCTCGGTATACACGGATGATTCCAAAAAAGGAGATCGAGTGGGAAGAGGCATTTTTATCCCTGAATGTGGGACTATGATACTTTTTAGAATACAAAATGATTGTAGCCCATTGCAGGCTGAACTATCAGCCATAAAAAGAGCAACAAACTGGTTTTGGTACTACAGAATATCTAATAGAAATATCTAAATTTGTACTGATAGTCAAGCTGCTATCAAATCTCTGATTGGTGTATACACTACATCTACAATAGTCCAGAAATTCCGGACATCCTTAAATAGGATGGCGAGACATTCAAAAATCGTACTCAAATGAGTACAGGGACACGGGGATTTGATTGTTGACTGTGTATCTGATGAATTGGAAAATACAGGAACCTTAATGTCTGATAGGGACATAGATAATTTCTGCGACATACCGCTAAAGGCCTGTAAGGAATTAATAGATAAATGGTTCTATGAACTCTCCCAGACGAGATGGCGAAATGAGCCAAATTGTATCATCACCAGGATGATATCGCCAAATCTGGACGACAAACGCACGTAATACCTCCTGCAACTGTGTTGTCCTTATCTCAGCAATCTTGTTGCTGTTATAACAGATCACGGTTTATTTGGAAACCATGCTAGAAGACTTGGTATAACACACAACGACTTCTGTAGAAGCTGTTAGGACGAGGAAGAATCTGTTGAACATCTTCTCTGCCATGGCCCTGCGTCGATGACTTATCGAAACTATCCAATCTAAGATTGGAAAATAGAAATGCCTTCATTAGGCACAGCAATTCGTTCACATTTTTTGTATTTAAAATTTAATTAAAATATCGTGAATAAATGCACATGTTCACTCCTATCGCCAAACAACATTTCACGTGAAATATGTAACCATTTCACTTTTTACGTTCACTTTCGGCGTAAACAAAATTCGTTGTAGTGAAATTTTCTGCTAGAATTTGGAAACAATGAACAGCTGTTGCATACACAATCAACTATTGTGAATGAATTACTCAGTTTTCTCTTCGAGGAGAATAAAAATTTCAAATCGACAAACATTTTATTTTGTAAACAATGAAAATCTGTTGCTACACAATTAAACAACTATTGTGAATGAATTATTCACAGCAAGTTCACAATAGCAATTTTCTCTTCGAGGAGAATGAAAATTTCAAATGGACAATCATTTCACTTCTCTAGAGGTGATTGCTTATGTACATACTATATATGAAGGGAATTTATGGAATTCAACTTGACTTTTTTGACGTAAACAAAATTCTCCTGTTATAAAATTTTTTGATGGATCTTTGTAAACAATAAACAGCTGTTGCTACACAATTAACTATTGTGAATGAATTATTCACAGCAAGTTCACAATAGCAATTATCTCTTCGAGGAGAATGAAAATTTCAAATGAACAAAACTTTCACTTCTCTTGAGAAAATTACTGTACATACATACAATATATGAAGGGAATTTATGAAATTCAACCTGACTTATGCTTACTAGTTCGTTTTAAAAAAACGCAGTTAAATTTTCTTACTTAATTTAATTTAAATTTAAGGAAACGCAAGAAAGACTCCATTGAAGTCTTACTCCACTTCAACATCTAATAATATATGTATTTTAAGTTCTTTTAACATTCCGACCTACCTTAACCACTATATTAAGGTTTAGGTCTTGAAGATTTCCATATTTCATTTAGAATTTGGAAATGTTACTTCTCCTTAAAAAAATTTTATAAAAAATTATAGAGAACAATATGCGGAAGTCTTATAAATTAACTCAATTAATTAAAAAGACCTTGAATATTATATAGATGAAGTTAGAAACTATTTTAAACACAAAATTTTTGCATTTAAAAAAATAATTCTATTTTAAAATTATTCATTATTTATAATTTCATATTAGAAACAAATTCTTAAACGCCGCCAGCGGAACCAATTAATAAAGAAAGAAAAAAAACTATCTGACGATTTAAAAACCACACTAATTAAAAAGCATAAACATGATTATATGAATCATATAACAATTGTCTAGACTTTAAAGGGTGTTTTAAAAAGGCAATAGATTTGATAACAAAAACAGGAATTCGAAAACAGATCTTGTGGTTTGAGATCAACAGAGCACAGATTCAAACCAGCTATAGATACAAAAAAATGATTTAATGTTTTCAATATCAATATTAGATAGATTTTCAGTGTCAGTCTGAAAAGATCTGATTCGTATTAACTCGAAAGATCACAACTGAAATAAAGAAAATGTTCAAAAGTCTATTCATTATCCTCGTTATTATAACGTCTAGAGTAATTGTTATAGGGATGATTCATTCTACTAACATACTCACCTATTTTGTAAGTATATAGTGCCCTGTCAACAATGCTACCATCAGTTACCCTGGGTTCATCCGTGAAAGATTTGGATCAATTTGTATAGGGTTCTATAGTTGAATCGAAAAGTCGACTTTTTGCATTTTATGCAAAGTCAACTTTTAGACTTTTCGACTTTTAGTATTTTATAAATAGTCGACTTTTCGACTTTTTCCGACTTTTCGAATTTTTTTTCGACTTTTTTCATCTATTTTTTTTTACTTTTTTCGAGTTTCGTTTCCGAATATTTTAGAGTTTTTGACTTTTTTTAACTATTTTAAAATTTTCTACTATTTTTGACTTCTATCTACTAAATTCGAGTTTTCCACTTTTTCGACTTTTCGAGTTTTTTCGACTTTTATTTACAAAGTCGACTTGTCGACTTTTTTATAGACGATAGTCGAGTTATCGACTTTTTTGGAACAAAATAGTCGACTTCGACTTTTCGACTTTTTTCGAGAAAAGTCGATTATTCGAAAGTCGATTTATAGAACCCTAATTAGTATTCATATCCAGCGTAGCATTTACTTAGTGAATCAATAACCCTAAAACTAAAAAAATCGAAAATAACACCCCCTTTCGAAATACGACTAGTATGTATTAAGTCTATCAGAAAAATTAAATAAAATATATTAAACTTCTTCAACTGTATAACGTCATCAACAAATGCGCTCTTTATTTGGAAGCAAACATGAAAAATTCATTCAAAACCAACTTTACTCCGAACGACAGACAGCCTGACAGAAAATAAAAGTAAATTGTTTACAGAAATAAACTGGTTCCCGCAAACAATGAAGTTTTTCTTAAACAAAATAAATAAAACAAAATAAAATTACAAAAGAAATAACGTAGCAAAACAAAAAGGTAAAAAGTCTACTACGAGTAAAATTAATTGATATTATGAGAGGTCTTGTATAAAGTCTTTGGAAAACAAAATTACGTCATATAATTGCAATAAACGGCGAATTTGACAAGTAAATAAAAACTAAAACTAATAAAAACATACAAAAACTATTAATGATCAAGCATAAACTGAAATACATATAGAATAAATTGTTTCCATTCAGAATATCTACTATATATAAAAAATGGCAATGAACAGAAATGATTAAGTCATGTTAGGTGAAAACGAAAACGAAAACATTTATCATGATAAAATGTTTGATTAAAGTTAAAATTATAGGCAGTTAACCAAATTTAACCAAAATTAATTGTTTACAGTTTTACAGAAATATGTGAAGTAACCTCTTGCTTCAATACCACCTTAATCCAGAAGAGATTTCTTTAAATGTATTTGAAGGGAAATGTAATCATTTCCCTTCATTTCTAATTGAAACAACTATAATTAAACAATGTTCTTAAAATAAAACTTCAAGTAATTCGACCACATAACCGCAAGCATCTAAACCATTACATGCAGTCAGTATTACTCCATACCAAAAGTAAAAACAACAGATGTTATTTAACGATTTAACTACTATAGTGAGCATTAAGAAATATTTTTAGTTTTTGATTTTATACCACACGCTGTAAATGTACAAAGAATCACGACTGACAGAAGATCTATCAGACTTGGAACTTTGTCAACAAGTTTTAAATGTTTTGGAGGAGGGATTTTCAAGAAATAAATTAGGCTAGACTAAAAACTAAAATATTGTTACTATTGACTAGAATATGGAGTAGACATTTTACTAGACTATATACTACACTTTAGAATAGACCATAGACTACACTATAGACTAGACTATACACTGGACTATAGACTAGACTATCAACAATTCTATAGTCAAGACTATAGACTATTCCATAAACCAGACTTTAGATTATTCTATACTTCAGATTATAGTCTTTTCCATACTCCAGACTATAGACTATTCTATAGACCAGACTATTCCACAGTGCAGACTATAGACTTTTCTATACTCCAGACTATAGACTCTTCTATAATCCACACTACAGACTCTTCTATAATAATGACTATAGACTTTTCTATAATTCAGACTATAGACTATTCTATAGTCCAGACTATAGACTATACTATAGTCCAGACTATAGACTATTCTATAGTCCAGACTATAGACTATTCTATAGTCCAGACTATAGACTATTCTATAGTCCAGACTATAGACTATTCTATAGTCCAGACTATAGACTATTTTATAGTCCAGACTATAGACTATTCTATAGTCCAGACTATAGACTATTCTATAGTCCAGACTATAGACTATTCTATAGTCCAGACCATAGACTATTCTATAGTCCAGACTATAGACTATTCTATAGTCCAGACTATAGACTATTCTATAGTCCAGACTATAGACTATTCTATAGTCCAGACTATAGACTATTCTATAGTCCAGACTATAGACTATTCTATAGTCCAGACTATAGACTATTCTATAGTCCAGACTATAGACTATTCTATAGTCCAGACTATAGACTATTCTATAGTCCAGACTATAGACTATTCTATAGTCCAGACTATAGACTATTCTATAGTCCAGACTATAGACTATTCTATAGTCCAGACTATAGACTATTCTATAGTCCAGACTATAGACTATTCTATAGTCCAGACTATAGACTATTCTAAAGTCCAGACTATAGACTATTCTATAGTCCAGACTATAGACTATTCTATAGTCCAGACTATAGACTATTCTATAGTCCAGACTATAGACTATTCTATAGTCCAGACTATAGACTATTCTATAGTCCAGACTATAGACTATTCTATAGTCCAGACTATAGACTATTCTATAGTCCAGACTATAGACTATTCTATAGTCCAGACTATAGACTATTCTATAGTCCAGACTATAGACTATTCTATAGTCCAGACTATAGACTATTCTATAGTCCAGACTATAGACTATTCTATAATCCAGACTATAGACTATTCTATAGTCCAGACTATAGACTATTCTATAGTCCAGACTATAGACTATTCTATAGTCCAGACTATAGACAATTCTATAGTCCAGACTATAGACAATTCTATAGTCCAGACTATAGACTATTCTATAGTCCAGACTATAGACTATTCTATAGTCCAGACTATAGACTATTCTATAGTCCAGACTATAGACTATTCTATAGTCCAGACTATAGACTATTCTATAGTCCAGACTATAGACTATTCTATAGTCCAGACTATAGACTATTCTATAGTCCAGACTATAGACTATTCTATAGTCCAGACTATAGACTATTCTATAGTCCAGACTATAGACTATTCTATAGTCCAGACTATAGACTATTCTATAGTCCAGACTATAGACTATTCTATAGTCCAGACTATAGACTATTCTATAGTCCAGACTATAGACTATTCTATAGTCCAGACTATAGACTATTCTATAGTCCAGACTATAGACTATTCTATAGTCCAGACTATAGACTATTCTATAGTCCAGACTATAGACTATTCTATAGTCCAGACTATAGACTATTCTATAGTCCAGACTATAGACTATTCTATAGTCCAGACTATAGACTATTCTATAGTCCAGACTATAGACTATTCTATAGTCCAGACTATAGACTATTCTATAGTCCAGACTATAGACTAGTCTATAGTCCAGACTATAGTCCAGACTATAGACTATTCTATAGTCCAGACTATAGACAACTATAGTCCAGACTATGGACTATTCTATAGTCCACACTATAGACTATTCTATAGTCCAGACTATAGACTATTCTATAGTCCAGACTATAGACTATTCTATAGTCCAGACTATAGACTATTCTATAGTCCAGACTATAGACTATTCTATAGTCCAGACTATAGACTATTCTATAGTCCAGACTATAGACTATTCTATAGTCCAGACTATAGACTATTCTATAGTCCAGACTATAGACTATTCTATAGTCCAGACTATAGACTATTCTATAGTCCAGACTATAGACTATTCTATAGTCCAGACTATAGACTATTCTATAGTCCAGACTATAGACTATTCTATAGTCCAGACTATAGACTATTCTATAGTCCAGACTATAGACTATTCTATAGTCCAGACTATAGACTATTCTATAGTCCAGACTATAGACTATTCTATAGTCCAGACTATAGACTATTCTATAATCCAGACTATAGACTATTCTATAGTCCAGACTATAGACTATTTTATAGTCCAGACTATAGACTATTCTATAGTCCAGACTATAGACTATTCTATAGTCCAGACTATAGACTATTCTATAGTCCAGACTATAGACTATTCTATAGTCCAGACTATAGACTATTCTATAGTCCAGACTATAGACTATTCTATAGTCCAGACTATAGACTATTCTATAGTCCAGACTATAGACTATTCTATAGTCCAGACTATAGACTATTCTATAGTCCAGACTATAGACTATTCTATAGTCCAGACTATAGACTATTCTATAGTCCAGACTATAGACTATTCTATAGTCCAGACTATAGACTATTCTATAGTCCAGACTATAGACTATTCTATAGTCCAGACTATAGACTATTCTATAGTCCAGACTATAGACTATTCTATAGTCCAGACTATAGACTATTCTATAGTCCAGACTATAGACTATTCTATAGTCCAGACTATAGACTATTCTATAGTCCAGACTATAGACTATTATATAGTCCAGACTATAGACTATTCTATAGTCCAGACTATAGACTATTCTATAGTCCAGACTATAGACTATTCTATAGTCCAGACTATGGACTATTCTATAGTCCAGACTATAGACTATTCTATAGTCAGGGCTATAGACTATTCTATAGTCAGGACTATAGACTATTCTATAGTCAGGACTATAGACTATTCTATAGTCAGGACTATAGACTATTCTATAGTCCAGACTATATACTATTCTATAGTCCAGACTATATACTATTCTATTGTCCAGATTATATACTATTCTATAGTCCAGACAATAGATTATTCTATAGTGCAGACAATAGACTATTCTATAGTCCAGACAATAGACTATTCTATAGTCCAGACTATAGACTATTATATAGTTCAGACCATAGACTATTCTATAGTTCAGACTATAGACAATTCTATAGTCCAGACTATAGACTATTCTGTAATCCCGACTATAGACTATTCTATAGTCCAGACTATTGACTATTCTATAGTCCAGACTATAGACTATACTATAGTCCAGAATATAGACTATTCTATTATCCAGAATATAGACTATTCTATAGTCCAGACGAAAGACTATTCTATAGAAAATTCTATAGACTCTTTTATAGTCCTGACTATAGACTCTTCTGTAGACCTGACTATAGACTCTTCTATAGTCCTGACTGCAGACTCTTCTAGAATCTTCTATAGTCCTGACTATAGACCTTTCTATAGTCCTGACTATAGACCTTTCTATAGTCCTGACTATAGACCTTTCTATAGTCCTGAGTATAGACTCTTCTATAGTCCTGACTATAGACTCTTCTATAGTCCTGACTATAGACTCTTCTATAGTCCTGACTATAGACTCTTCTATAGTCCTGACTATAGACTCTTCTATAGTCCTGACTATAGACTCTTCTATAGTCCTGACTATAGACTCTTCTATAGTCCTGACTATAGACTCTTCTATAGTCCTGACTATAGACTCTTCTATAGTCCTGACTATAGACTCTTCTATAGTCCTGACTATAGACTCTTCTATAGTCCTGACTATAGACTCTTCTATAGTCCTGACTATAGACTCTTCTATAGTCCTGACTATAGACTCTTCTATAGTCCTGTCTATAGACTCTTCTATAGTCCTGACTATAGACTCTTCTATAGTCCTGACTATAGACTCTTCTATAGTCCTGACTATAGACTCTTCTATAGTCCTGACTATATACTCTTCTATAGTCCTGACTATAGACTCTTCTATAGTCCTGACTATAGACTCTTCTATAGTCCTGACTATAGACTCTTCTACAGTCCTGACTATAGACTCTTCTATAGTCCTGACTATAGACTCTTCTACAGTCCTGACTATAGACTCTTCTATAGTCCTGACTATAGACTCTTCTATAGTCCTGACTATAGACTCTTCTATAGTCCTGACTATAGACTCTTCTATAGTCCTGACTATAGACTCTTCTATAGTCCTGACTATAGACTCTTCTATAGTCCTGACTATAGACTCTTCTATAGTCCTGACTATAGACTCTTCTATAGTCCTGACTATAGACTCTTCTATAGTCCTGACTATAGACTATTCTATAGTCCATACTATAGACTTTTCTATAGTCCAAACTATAGACTATTTTATAGACCACACCACAGACTATTCTAAAACCAGGACTATATACTATTATATAGCCCAGACTTAGAACTATTATAATGTCGGGGTAAAAATTGTACTATAGGTCAGTCTGGAGATAATTCCATATTTCAGTGTATATACTATTACAAAGGCCAGACTATTCTAAACAAACGAAATGAAATATTTTTTCTATTTTTAAATCCTCAATCTTAAGGTGCTAATCAATTCAAATTTGTTTTGATATTTTATGTCTTCAGACTGCATCATTAACACCCGCTTTTCACTGGTATTTTAGGTAGAGAGACAGACTATAGACACTCGTATATTTAAACTAACACTGACAAATGAAATTGTTAAATATAAAATTAATTCAATAATATATTGTTCAAATATAACGAAAAAAGACTTAAAGCTTGATTTAAGCTACACATGTTTTGAATATTAAATATAATTTGTATATTTTTCTTTTAAATTAAACTATGCAAATGTTATTTTTTAATAAACATTTTATAAAAATTTTAAACAAAGAAAATAACAACGGAGGAGGTATAGTTTCAAAATATTAAAATGAAGAAAAAATTATCTAATGCGTCTTTAACATATGTTATTCAATGAACGACCAAAACAATATTGCTTTCAAAGGCATAACAATTGTAAAATGGTTCAATGTCAGTTTGGAAATTTATTTTTTAACAAACATTTTTATGTAGGAAGTAATTTCTTTGGACAAACTGTTATACAAATAAAATTAACGTCTTTTATGTTGTAATTAATATTCATGTTGGGTGTCGAAAGCACGCTTTATAATGTCGGGTCATGTTTTGAGGCATTTTAAAGAACATTTAAAAGTTTTAATTCTTAATTGTTACAACTTTAAAGTGCCGCCGTCACGTGTTCTACAGGAAATGTAGTTTTATTAAATTTACTTATGTCGATAAAGGTGACGTATTCAAGAATATAGAATAGTGATCGAAATCTTAGGTTGTAACATATGGATTTATAGTCAGACTATAGACTATTCTACAGTCCAATCTAAAAACTATTCTATAGTCCAGACTATAGACTATGCTATAGTCCAGATTATAAACTATTCTATAGTCCATGTTAGACTATGCTATAGTTCAGATTATAAACTATTCTATAGTCCAGACTATAGACTATTCTATAGTCCAGACTATAGACTATTCTATAGTCCATACTATAGACTATTTTATAGTCCAGACTACAGACTATTCTATAGTCCAGACTACAGACTATTCTATAGTCCAGACTATAGACTATTCTATAGTCCAGACTATAGACTATTCTATAGTCCAGACTATAGACTATTCTATAGTCCAGACTATAGACTATTCTATAGTCCAGACTATAGACTATTCTATAGTCCAAAGTATAGACTATTCTATAGTCCAAAGTATAGACTATTCTATAGTCCAGACTATAGACTATTCTACACTCCAGACTAAAGATTATTCTATAGACCAGACTATTCCACATTGCAGACTATAGACTTTTCTATAATCCAGACTATAAACTTCTATAGTCCAAACTTTAGACTTTTCTATAGTCCAGACTGCTTTATAATCCAAACTATAGTCTATACTTAGTCTAAATTTTAATCTATAGTCAATTCTAAAGCCCAGACTGTGAACTATTACATTATTTTTTATTCAACAAAAAGTTTATACTATAACTCAGGGAGTTTAGACTTAATAACGTGGTACAAATCGTTATAATTCAACAATCTGAGTTCTTTAATTGTTAATCTAACAGCTTTTTTAAACAGAAAATGGAAACAATTTGTATTTAATTTTAAACAAAATGTCTCAATATTAAGCTGTCTAAGTATTTTCTTGTTTTTGCCAAAGAAACCATTGGGTATCGAACCTCAAACATTAGAAAAATGTTAGAGAAAATAAGCAGGCGTTTAGACCGCTCAGCCATTGAATGACTAATATTTTCTGTGACAAAAAATACAATACAAATAGAAAGAGAGGAAGAGAAGCAAAGAGAGTGATCATTAGAAAAATGTTGTAAACTAAAAATAAATATTGATGTAATAGAATACGTATGATGTCAAAGTGAAATGTGTGCCGAGTAGAGGTAATAAATATTTATGTTTACAATTACATACATTATTTCATTCATATTTTGTTTTGTTTTCAAAAGGTGGTACAAAATAGTTCAAAAATTATTAAACAGAATGTTGTTTTTTAAATTATTAATAGCTCTTTTTTTATTGTTGTTTAATATAGATTATTAAAAAATAATAAAAACAAAACGTAGAAAATTGTACAAGTTCAATGAACTTAACAATTCATTTTTGTTTGTAGATAGAATATATCTCAAGAGTTTTAAGTAAAACAGCTGATTCTCTTGAGATAAATAAATATTGCGAGAGTTACTAAAACAGTAGACCCCTTTTATAATAGGTTTATAAAAAATTGTATTCATGATCCAAGTACAACTTAATTGTTGAATCGGAAATCTTTTACAACAACTTTCCAACGCTATAGCAAGTTTATTTGGAATTGGTGTAGATAAACTATAACTAAAAACGTTTCTTAAGCGTGCTCTATGAGAAACCACTGTAGGTATATCTCCTACATCTTCTATATATAAAATATATATTTTAAAAAGAGACTACAAATGCAAACAATGTTTCATTGCGGTTTCACACAAAATATCGAAACCAAATACAATTACCGCAATCGGGAAAACTGAGAACATTTTATGAATTCGATTAGATTTCTTAGACCGCATAAATTTTGTATTTATTTTTAACTATTAACTAACAAAATAGTAAATATATTTAATACTCTTAAAATTTGATAACTTAATTATTTATAGCTTCTTTTTTTAAAAACAAAATAATATAATAAATTATAAAACTCACTATTTTAGACTTGTTTTATTTGTGACAAACTCTCTGCAACTGATTGTGTCACCCCAATATTTTGACTTGCTAAGAATGATGATGAGGGAGTACATATTAAGTGATCGTGCCGATAGATATTTTGAGTGCAAAATTGTTTTAAACAAATTTATTTAAATAAATTTATATTCTCAATTAATAGGAGAATAATTTTTGCGCATGTAGGTTAGCCCAATGCTAAGATAATAGTATTTTCCTTATCGATCATTAGATCGAAAATATAGAAGACTCTAATTTTTAATCTTTTTACAGAAAATTCTCGATAATTTGTACAGTTTTTTTTTAAATTATACTTTTTATTGAAAATTTTTTATAGTCTAGACTACGGATTATTTTAGTTCAGACTATTGACTATATTATAGGTAATAGTATATATTATAGTTCAGTCCATTTACTATTTTATAGAGCTGATTATGGACTATATTATAGTCCAGATTACGGACTATATTAAAGATCAGATTTTGCACTATATTATAGTCCAGATTATGTATTGTATTATATTCCAGACAATGCATAATAGTTCAAACCATAGACTGTATTACAGTCCAGACTATATTATAGTTCCGACTTTGTATAGCCTATGTAATAGTCCAGACTATGGACTATATAATAGTCCAAACTATGATCTATATAATAGTGCAGACTATGGACTATTCTATAGTCCAAGCTATGGACTACATTATAGTTATGGACTAGGCTGTAGACTATCTTATAATCGAGACAATGGACTATATAATAGTACAGACTATGGACTACTTTATAGTGCAAGCTATGGACTACGTTATAGTCCAGACTATGGACTATATAATAGTCCAGACTATGGACTACGTTATAGTCCAGACTATGGACTATATTATAGTCCAGACTATAGACTATATTATAGTCCAAGCTATGGACTACGTTATAATTCAGACTATGGAATATATTATAACTCATACTATGAACTATATTATAGTTCAGACAATGGACAATATTATATTCCAAGCTATGGACTGTATTACAGTCCTAACTATGGACTGCATTATAGTTCAGATTATGGACTATATAATAGTCCAAGCTATAGACTATTTATAGTCCAGACAATGCACTATATTATATTTCAGACTATAGACTATATTATAGTCCAGACAATAACTTTTTTATTTTTTTCTAAATTAAAGGAAATCAAAATTCCCAAAGAAATGATCAGATCGACAGGTTATATTGAAAATCACTTTATTAAAAAAATTGTTTTTCAAAATCCTCAAAATATTAACTTCTTGATTTAAAACTACCTCAATACGAAATCTACCTTTTTCTTAACTGCTAAAGTCCGAAAATCTAATTTCAGAATTTAAAAATACCATAATATCATAACAATTTGTACGAAACATTTACGATTGTTTTGATTACAAAAATAGAAACAACATGTTACTGCAATTGTTATTATTTTTTGTTATTAGACGTCATAACGAAGTTACAAAACAAAAGAGAAAATGCAACAAACGAAAATACGCACACAAACACATAAAGACGAAGTGTAGAGAAAAAGTATGCACTATGAAATAGAAAAATATGCAGTTAATAGAAAGAGGAAAAAAACCTAACTTATAAGAAAATTTTAATAAAAATGAAAAGCATGGTACATATTCAACACAAAAAAATGTGCTTTAAGAAAATAAATGAATTTTTATTTAATAAAAATTTAATAAATTAACTTACCACTTATCAGCTTAATAAAATTACTTCATAAAATTTAACAATATTTATTTTTATATCGTTATCTTTTTGCACTGTTTAATTTGTTATTTAATAGCACAATTTGTTTAACAATATTAACTAAACTAAAGCAGTGCACTGCTCACTAAACTAATATCATTTATTTAAATTAAAACGTAATTAAGCACTAGTGGTAAATAATTTTTGTTGAGATTTTTTTGGCAGTTTACTTTTTGTTTATAAAAATTTATTAATTTTATAAAACAAATGTGTATATTTTATAATTTGTGCTCAGAAGAACATTTTTTATTAATCATTTTTTACATGAAAATATTTTAAAATCTTTACACATTAGCGTATTTACTTTTATTATTATTGTTTTTCCTTTTTCTTATAAAACCGTTTGTTTTTCCGTTTACCAAAACATACGCCAAGTAACAACAAACACGAACTAAATAAAAAACACGGAACACATAGAAAAACAACAAAATCTTTATTTTTATACACACCAAGGATGGGAATGTTGGTGTTATATATTGGTACTTTTTCAAACCCTAAAGTACTAAAATAAAATTGTTTCTTTTGTGACAACTAACTAACTAATTAACTGACTAACTAACTAACTAAATCGTCAAATTTAGTTCTAATTGAACATTTGATAGATCAAGAATATACATATATTTCTAGAATATACATATATATATGAAAGTACTCTTTCTCCTTCACTTTCATTTTAACAACTTCTGCAGCAGTCCTTATAACTGCCGGTCCACACTAGGAAACTTTTTTTGGGAAACTTTTGATTTTGCATGAGAGAGAATGAGAAGGAATATCATTCATCTCACTCACGGTACGGAGTTTCCCGTACTCGGAAACTTGTTTTGTTTTCTTATTCTTCTCATTCTTACAACAACAAATCAATGCAATTAATACGTAGTTTCTGAAATAAAAGTTTCTATATGTGGACATTTAGGAAAAAGTTTCTCTACGAAAGTTTCCTAGTGTGGACATTTAGGAAACTTCAAAAGAGAATTAAGAAAAAGTTTCCTAGTGTGGACCGGCACTAAGGAAAACGCAAGAATCTTGCATGGTTTATTGCTGATGTTACAGATTGTAAGTTACTATAGTCATCATCAAGTTTAAAGGATATTTGAGATCTAAATTAGTCAATAAAGAATGTAATTCGATAAAAATTAAGGGCGAATTATTAAAAACTTTGTGTTTATTCACATATTTTTGTTAAAAATTATAAAAATTCTCTTATTTTATACTTTATACTGAATTAGGTTAAGAAGGATTATTATACACCGTAGAAAAGATGTATGTCCACTCGGAGACCATTGTGATTCCCTTCAATAAAGTGAAGATTCAGAATACATAGAATCCAAAACACTGCAACGACACAAGAATGAAAATACAGATAATGATGTGTAATATATAATTCCTTTATATATAATAAAGGAAATGCATATTCCTCTATAAAACCCAGTCAAAAAAGCTACTAATTCCCGTGACAAAATCTTGTAGACTGTGAGAGTTAAGTCCCACAATTACCCCCAGTTGGCCATGGAACCTATTCCCTAGCCATTTCAGTCTGAGATTCTGTCTCTACTTCCTCCTTATCTTCGCATAACCTGCAATAGTCTGGTACACTACTGTCCAACTAATTGACAAAGGTTAGCCAGAGCCCTTAGACTGCGTCTGTCCAGTCCTTCAAGTATTTTGGAAGCACCCATATCAAGTGTTGGCCACAGGCCCTTTGATATTTTGCAATCCGATCTACTATTCTACGACTGAATAATGATGTCGCGAATTATTTCGAATATCAACCTATTATAGTGACAACTGGGTGGTTTTACCATTCTTTCCCTGTCATCTAGGAAGTTGGAGCATCCGGACTTAATTTTATCAAAAGTATTAATGGTCTCCACTAGAAAAAAATTTTAGAGTTTTAATGGTCTCCACCAGTATATATTTGAGTTTAAATGGTCTCCACCAGGTTATATCGTGAGTATTTTATGGTCTCCACCAGTTAAAAAGATAACCTTACTCTGAGGTAAAACGAAAGCACGCGTTTAATGAAGACAACGCATAACTTAGAACAGTTATACGAAGTAGTGCATTAAATTATTGCGGGGTGAGAAGTAATTCTGTCGAAAGCCCAGCAACAAGCGGAACCTAATCTTGCTGAATTAATTTAGTGAAAAAAACATATAGGACGGGTTTTTTACTATTGGACTAAACTGCATGTTAGATTAAACTTGGAACAAGTTTAGGCGGACTTTTTTTTTTTTTGTTATGGATTTAAGATCAGTTCTGTTTAGTCAAAACAATAAATTCAGAAAGAAAAAAAGAAATAAATTTATTAATTTTTTTTAATTGTGTTTTCTGACTTATAACTTAAGTTTAATTAGCCAATAACACTGAGTTAAACTAATTTAAGATGAGTTCTGTTTAGTCAAAACCATAAATTCAGAAAGAAGATAATTAGCCAATAACACTGAGTTAAACTTAGATAGTAAATAACGTTACTAATTACTGAAAAACACAAAGTATAAATTAAACTAAGTTTAACTAATGAATGAAGATTATATTTATCAGCAAAACCCACCCTTAAACACAATAATTTCCCGAAATTCAAAATATAAATTATTTTGGTACTTTTGAACATCAAAACGTAAACAAAAAGAATTTTATTTAATGACTTTTCCATCTCTGACAAACAGCAGGAAATGAGGGATAATGGAAAAACGAAAAGAATTACAAAAATAAACGAACTGTTGCATAAAATAGTATTAAATAATTGTACAGAAATATGGTACTAAATGCATATTTAAAAAAAGAATAAAAACGAAATGAATTAAAAATGAAAATAAAGGAAATTGTTTATTGAAGTTCCTTAAAAAAACAAAATAAATATTTAATAGAAAAATGAGTTCCTTTGTCAAATAAAAAAACATGTTTTATATGTTTAAATAAATTATTTATTTGGTCTGCTCCCAATACTGTCAGATATAAATTACAAATATAATACAGAGATTCGCAATTTATTTTACTAACGGAAATTTAGCGGTTGATAACGATAGATTAGTGGAGCTAAATCGGTCCTTTCTTGAGAATTGAGAACAGCAGTGATATTCCTATTTAACAGAAAACTCTTTTTCCAAATGTTTAACATTTACATTTTGAATTAATATCCCGTTTTATTCTTTAGATTATTTTCTAGCCTCAGGTCCTTCAACATTTTTATTTGGAGAATAGCAAATTGTCTTCAGCAAAAGCTACTGGACTTTTTCTCATTTCGCTGTCTGTATTCCCTCTAAAGTTATAATCCGAAATTTTTTATATTTTCATTACAAAATCCATCTCTTTTATAGAACATATTTTCTTGTTTTTTTTTTTTATTACAAACGAAATAGCAAACTTTGCTATTATTTAGCCCTCTATTGTTTTACATAGCTTAAACACAAAAAAATTTACTTCTTGGAACATTTCAAATGAATCTACGTTTTTTTTTAACATAAAAAATCTTATTTTTATTCATAAATGTATTTCTCAATATTTCTCCTTCTGTCCTTTCTAAGGTTTAAACAGCAACTCCAAGATTTGATAACTAACTTCATGTCGTTTCTGATAGATTTTGGTGTGTTTTTGCCAATCGCTTTTAACTTTTTTCCATTTGCCCAAGTGCTGTGCTAACAGCTCCTCCTTAGAGCCATCTTTCAACTCATTATCGTCAGCAACTAGTTCCTCTGATTTATTATATTTTTTGGGCTCCACTGTGGGTGAGGGTATTTTGGGGACATCAGTCTTTTTGGGTTTTGGCATGCTGCATACATCACGCATATCACCTTTGCGTAATTTTGCCAATAATTCCAAACCATTATCTTTGCGTTCTGTGGGTGAAGGTGATCTAGCATCACGATAACTACGTATGCTGGGATTACGTGGTTGATTTGCCATCCATGCCCGACATATAGGATAGAGTGAAGTTTGTTCAGAATATTTGGATAAATCTAAACTACGATCGAAAAGTTTCATAACAAAACTTTCAGCCTGTATTTTTTGTCCGCCTGAACCGCCAGCCTGATGATGTTCTCTCTTTCGTCTTTTACTAGGTGTTAGAAATCCGGCAGAAGGTGACAGCCTATCTGCTGAGCTCTGTATTTTCTTTGGTCTACCACGTTGACGATGTGGTATAATTTGTTGTTGTTCCTCTTCATCTTCCTCCTCTTCCTCATAGTCTTCGGGTATATCGTCCACCTCTTGATTTTGCAAGGAATCATTTAAAGCTCCACGCAATCTGCCTCTGGCGGCCTGTACTTCATTGTTTTCTCTTTTATGAGGTGAGGTTTTCATGCTGTTTTTGTTTTCGGGTTTAAGCTGATAAAATGTTGTATTTATAGAACTTAATAGAGTACAATTTTAATTATTTTTTATTTGAATTTAAAACAACAGAAATGAATTATTTTTTTATGATTTTATTGTTTAAATATATGTTTTAATATATAGAATGAAAACTGAAGCAAATGTCAAAATTTGCATATGAAGTTGGCTGCAGTTTAAGTATAACAGGGTGTCTACAATAGTATTTATTATTGTTCAAGGGTTTCTGGTAGTTAGTAAAATTTACGTTATATTTGAATTTGAAAAAATATATGTATATTTTTAATTTTTTATTATAAAAAGTATATACGACCAAACCCGTCAATATCGTATCCATAAGAAACCTTCTAAAATATAACTTATATTCATTTTAGGTGTGTTTTTTAAAAGTAGCCTATGTCAAATTTTGGAACCCCAGGTAAGCAGTAAGCTGTGTATGGGAATACACAGTTTTGGGGTCATTCGAAAGTAAATCTTATATAAGGGTTATGACCAATAATGGTTCAATTATTCCAAAACTCTGTGCCACCATATATGAGTTTTTTGTATAACATTTTATTCGCATACCAACATTTTTAAAAGATCTACGCAAACAAATGAGGTTTATGATCTTAATATCCCTTTTGGGGCAGGTGAAACTATGAACATTGGTATCCGTTTCAAATCATTTTCAATAGTAATGGAGATTTGATACCTATTGGAACTCAATAAATTATAAACAACTATTTTCAGTTTCAAAAGTAGAATGAGAAATTTTAATTATAAAACGTAAAAACAATTATTTAAAATTCAAATGTTACTAAAAGTAAATTAACAAAGTTCTTTTGTTGATAAGCAAACAATTTGATCTAACATCCCCTCTCAACAAAATATATTTTTAATTAACATTTGAAATTTTGGCAGTGGTAAAGCTTTCGTCAGAAAATCTGCTAACTGTTGATCTGTAGGACAATATAGTACTTGAATAACACCAGTTTCATTAAGGCTTTTGATGTGATGATATTTTACGTCAATGTGTTTTGTTCTAGAACTAAATTTTGCAGATTCAATTATTTTGATGCAGCTCTGGTTATCTTCGTACATAGGAATGGGTGTAGAAACAGAAATTGACATATCTTCAAGCAATTGTTTGATCCATAGTAATTCTTGAGATGCAAACGAAGCTGCTATAAATTCTGCTTCAGTAGACGACAATGCAATTGTTGACTGCTTTTTAGATGTCCAAGAAATAGCATTTAAGCCCAATAAAAATATAAAGCCACTAGTTGATTTTCTATCACCATGATCTCCTGCCCAAGTAGCATCAGTATAACATTTTAATTTAAGATCTGAATTTGCTTTAATAATTAACCGTTTATGAATTGAGGCTTTTAGATATCTCACAATTTTCTTCAATGCTTCCCAATCACACTTTCGGGGGTTTTCAACTCTTCTACACAATATCGAAACAGCTGAAGCTATATCTGGCCTTGAAGTTATAGAAAGATGAAGTAATTTACCAATAATTGATCTATAATTTTCGTTATTTGGTAGCATATTTTCATTATGGGTTATTTTAATAAACTCTGGATCCATGGGAATTGAACTCAGCTTTCCATCTTCTAGTTTAATTTCTTCTATTAATTTGTTTATCTTGTCTTCTTGATGAAGGAGAAAATCTCCATTAGAATTTTGATTTATTTGGATGCCTAAATATGATGATACATTTCCAAGATCTTTGCATTCAAAATATTCATTTAATTGATTATTGATATCATTTATATATAATTCATTTTTGGCACATATTAGTATATCATCCACATATATGAGTAGATATACAATTTCATTGTCAATTTGTTTTTTATATAAACAAGTATCTGCTTTTCCAGCTGTAAAGCCAATTTTCAATAAAATTTGATTTATCTTATCATACCAAGCCTTTGCTGCCTGTTTTAATCCATAAAGAGACTTTTGTAATTTGCAAACGAGATGCTCATTGTCTTCTTTTATATAACCTTCAGGTTGTTCCATGTATATTTCTTCTTGAATATCACCATTCAAAAAAGCTGACCTTACATCTAAGTGTTTAACGGCAAACTTTTTAACTGCACTTACCGCCAAAAGAGTTCTCAACGTAACAAATTTTTCTACTGGAGCAAATGTTTCATCAAAGTCTTCACCAAAAGTTTGTGTATAACCTTTAGCAACTAATCTTGCTTTGTATTTTGGTTTATTGACAATATCACCTTTCTTTTGAAACACCCACTTACATCCAATAATTTTCTTTCCTTTGGGAGGTTGAACCAATTTCCATGTATCTTTATTTTTCAAACAATGAATTTCTTCATTAGCTGCTGCTATCCACAAGTCTTTGTCCGGCTTAGGTAAATTCAACATTTCATTCCAGGAATTAGGAATGACATCATGATCCGTTACTGCACTTTTCGCTATTTCTTTATAACTCTTCTTTGGTTTATTTTTAAGTCGTTCAGATCGTCGAGGATTGGTTTGAGTTACTGACAATTCTTCCAGATCATCTGAAGGAATTTCTTCATAAGTATCTTCAAAGACTTCAACTTCTTCATCTTCAGATTCGAAGTCAGTTTCTTCGTTTTCAATTTCAGTCACATTTTTATTATTTATAATATCTACTAAAACCGTTTCTTCATTTTGTTTATCCTCTTTAACAGGTAAATTGAAATTTTCTACAAATTTTACATCTTTGCTTATTATAATTTTATTACTTCCATTCATCAGAATTCTATATCCTTTACAATTTTCTGCATAACCAACCAAAATACCTTCAATAGAAACGTTATCAAGTTTGCGACGTTTGCATTTTGGTACTTGAGCATAGGCTTTACTTCCATACACTTTTATGTTGCTTATATCAGGTTTTCTGTTGAACCAGATTTCATAAGGAGTTTTGCTAATAGACTTTGAAGGCAACCGGTTTTGAATATAGTTTGCAGCAATTACACATTCAGCCCACAACTTCTTCGGTAAATTTACATCATTAAGCATGGCTCTAATCATTTCAACTAATGTCCGGTTTTTACGTTCCGCAACACCATTTTGTTCAGGACAATAGGGTACCGTAGTTTGTAATATAATACCATTCATTTTTAAAATTTCCTTCATTTCCGAGTTTATAAATTCACCTCCATTATCGCATCGAAGGACTTTTAATTTCTTGCCAGTAAAATTCTGAACTTCTGCTAAAAATTCTTTAAATTTATTGATAACTTCATTTTTCCTTGCCATGACGTATACTTTTGTGTAACGCGAGAAATCGTCGATAAATGTTAAAAAATATCGCTTACCTGTATGCGAACTTACTTGGAATGGTCCACATACGTCTGAGTGCACAAGATCAAGCACTTCATTTGACTGGTAGTTGCTTTCTTTAGGAAATGGCGTTCTTGTTAATTTAGATTTTGCACATACATCACAAACTTTTTCTTCTTGGCAATTTTGTATTTCAATACCATTTGCAAATTTCGCTACCTTATTAATGTCTTTGAAATTACGATGTCCTAATCTTCTATGCCATAAATGAATGCACTCTAATGAATACTGGACATTATACGCTTTATTAATTTCATTCAAAACATACACATTATCTTTAAAAATTCCATCTGCAATTACTTGGTCTCCTTTCATAATTTTGCATATATTTTCTTCAAAAATTATTTTGCAACCTTTCGCAGTCATAGCTTTGACTGACATTAAGCTTCCATTAAGACCCGGAACGTATAACACATTTTGAAGGGAAATTTGATTAATGTTACCTTGTATTACTCCTTCTCCTATACCAATGGAATCGAGAGCCTTACCATCAGCAATATGGACTTTGCTATTATACTTCTTCATGTTCTTAAAAAAATTTAGATCATTTGTCATGTGGATAGAAGCTCCAGAATCGATAACCCAGCCTTTCTTTATTTCACATACATTTAAACAGATCTGCGTTGATGCTACGTGACTGGAATCAGTTTTCTCCTTCTTCAATTTGAAGCAGTCTTTCTTCATATGTCCAAGTTTGTTGCAATGATAACATTTAATTTGTTTTCTGTTCTTGAATTTTGCATGTTGACTCTTCAATGCTTCATTTTCAGCATTATTCACTTGATTATCAGACTCACCTCTTCTTTCAGCTTCATCCAACAACTTTTCTTGCACATCGTGGATACTGTTGTGGAAGCGTGGTATGTCTTTCCGAATATATCGAGGAGTATGATCCCACATTAGAAATTGATGATTGAGTTGAGTGGATCAATGCGATTTCAACGGAAACTGTATAATCAACAACAAGAACGGTTGTTGTTGTAACATCTAAAACTATACAATAATCTAATTGGAGGGAACTACATCAATGTCCAGGCCTAAAAATTGGGCTACTTCAACTGGATGCGTCCATAAATCTATTGGGCAGAGTGAAGTAGGATTGGCTGAGCAGTTGAATATGTGGTGAGTGTCATGAGGGCCCTGACCACATGCAGGACTTTCGTTGGGGACGGCACGGTCTATACGCAACCTTAGGCATTGAACATGTTGCAACATCCCGATCTTAGTTGTGCCAGAACTATTCTTGTTTTCCGCGGCAGGTGTTCTTCCGAGTCTGCTATGGGCGGTGGGAGACCTCCCCCTGATATCCCAGGAGAAACTGATTGGTCAGGTGATGTTATGTGGTAATTTGTAAGCAGTCTGTTACAGACCTTAGGGCGGCATTTTGGCAGCTTTGAATGTTTTTCCACTGGGTATCTCTAAGGGAAATGGAGCAACCACTGACCGACCAATCGTTTTATATGTAGTCAACAAGGTTACAAATAAAACACGATCAGTAGTAACCGTTTCTCTTCAGTAGATAATCCATACTCGTTATCTTTATGCATAATGGAGATCTCGCTTCCCGAAACCATTTCGATATTATGCTAGTGACAAAAAAACTCTATTAGATCTGGAAAAAGTAGTAATACAAATTTTTTTGTTACATGTAAGATGGAACGCTGTTTTTCAGATATCAGAAATCAAGAATTGTTAAATTGAAAGTTTTTTAGAAAATCATTTATAATGTTAAATGGCAACATTATAAATTTACGCTTCTGGCTTCGGAAAAAGTCGAAAAGTCGAAAAAAATCGGAAAGAGTCGAAAAAAGTCGACTTTTGATTAAATGAAAAAAGTCGAAAAGTTGAAAAATCAACTTTTAACTAAATGCAAAAGTCGAAAAGTCGACTTTTCATAAAATGCAAAAAGTCGAAAAGTCGACTTTTCATAAAATGCAAAAGTCGACTTTTCGTTTCAACTATAGAACCCTAAGACTTACTATACCCAATTTCTTAAACATTAACATAAATATACCATCTGGACCTGGAGCTTTTCAATTTGGTGCTAATGTACGCGACTTCACAAGAATTAAAGGAAAAATGTTTGAAATTCACGGGAAGATTCATTGTTCTCTATACTTAAGTTGTTTTAAAATCCCTCATTATACGCCGACACGTACTTGAATCTTTGCTCTAGAGCTAAAACTCCATCGTTAAATATTTCTATATTAAATAATGAACAGATAAGACCTGGTTCACACTGGGAAACTTTAGATTTTTGTGTGTGGGAGAAAAAGAAAGAAATATCAACCATCTCTTTCTCTCACACAGAAAATCAAAAGATTCTCAACAAAAGTTTCCCAGTGTGAACCAGCTTATAACATGTTTAACATTACCAGAAAATAAAACCTACATTTTAATAGAAATAATTTATTAATTAATTTTTATATATTAGCGTGCTACATGGCAGCTTTTACTTTATTTATAGATTTTATTTTTTACTTCTTAATATCGCATTTTAAATTTTAGTTTATTAGGTAAGAGCAGTGTAAACAGCTTGTTTAAATTTAACAAAAAAAATACTTTGTATTTTGTTAACTAAAAATTTTTTCTTCAAATAGATATTAAACACAATGGCTTAAAAATAAGAAATTAAATCGAAAATGAAAGAAAAATAAAAAGAAACTATTCTTTAACTTACAAAGAATGAAACATATTATTAGTAATTAAAAACTAATGAAAACCATGCAAGTAGCGCAAAGAGAAAAAGTGCATCATCATACAATTATAATAATTATAATAAAAATAATATTTAAGCATCATTTAGTTAAATCTTGTACGATTGAAATTTCTCCAACAGAAATTTAAGGAGATCATCTTAAATAAATCATTAAACACACATATTTCACAGAAAGAATTCACATTTCACTCCAGCAGTTTTCAAACTTAAACTATATCCCTAGGAGCACTTAAGAAATGTATGGTATTCGAAACTTGATGGGTAATTTCACTTAAAGTCTCTTTGTGAACACCACCAAACAATATCAGTTCACCATGACCGGGAACCATGGTGGATAGTATAAGTCTTTCGGGAGCTCCGGGTATGACACCATAATTCTTATATTCCAACCATTCTAAATAGGGATCCAATTCGGATAGAGCATGCGACAGATCACATACAAACAGTGAGAGTACATTGCGTTTAATGCGTTTGGGTGAAGGTTCCTTAATGGATTTCTGCTCAGCCATGGCATTACGTCGCGAATTACGCAAAGCGTTCATTTTCTCCTCCATGCGACGTATGCGTTCATTGTGATCTTTCGATAAGGATCTTGGACGGTTTTGTACATTGAAGGCAGCCATACGAAATGGATCTTCGTATAGTTCATCAAATCTTTTAGGCAGTAAAGGTTCATTTTCGCGACATCTTAAGGCGAGATTACGCTGCAGGCGATTAGCCGCTTCTTGATCAAGACCACCTACACCAGCGCCGCCGCCATTACGACCAACAGCAGCTAAAACATCGTTGTCATTACGCGTAGAGGCGGAGCCATTCAGACGTGGTGACGTGGCCAGACCCGAAGTGGAAGGACGATTGTGATTTCTTTCTTCCGGCGAAGTGTGTAGCTCTCTTATGCTGCCACTACGTGGTTGAAAGTTGCTATTTTGATTGTGATTATTAATGAAATTATTATTGCTTGCATTTTGTTGATGCTGATTTAAAATGGCCCTACGCTGAGCAAAGTACTGATCATCCGGTCCTTCACGTGGTACATTACCAGCCCCATTTAAGCGATTATTTTGTAAACGATTGTGATTATGGGCGGGTATTCGTATCACCGGATTAGCATTGCCACCCCCAACTACCGGTCTATTAAGCGGATTATTGTGCTGATTTTGACCACGGGCCGCTAAACGAGGCGCTGGAAGACCGCCACCTACAGGAACTCTAGTTTGTTTCATCAATTGGAAATCTTGAGGCATATTTGGAGTAGGTCCTAAAACTACCAATTTCGAATCTATTTTACAGGCCGGATTACACCACATATGAGAAGCTGAAAACTTTTTATTGCGCACTGGTATCGATTTCCACATCCATAAATCTCTTGTCATATCCAGCATCCAAGCATCTGAATATACACTATTAGGACCACCACAACCACCCACTATAAGTAAATGTTTTTCGTCTAAAACCAATTGAAATTGACCATAACGTGCTGGTGGCTTAATACTTCCCAAAAACAAAGGCTGCCACCAGCGATGCTCTTTCAAATCTAAACACCAAGTTTCATTAGAATTCGAATTGACACCATCGGATATTTGATAGCCACCAAATATAACCATAATATCACCATGAACACTGGCCGAATGTCCAGCAATGGGTGGTGGTCTTGACATGGTCATTACCACAGACCAACGATTTGTCGCCAAGTCATAGTAGTGTAATTCATCGAACAAACACCAAGGCTGGTAGGGAGGATGCAAAGAGGGATAACGCCAACCACCAAACAATACTAGTTGTTCTTTCCACGCCACCATTGAGGCACTGCCTTTCGGCGATGGATACGAACCCATGGACAAGGGACGTTCCCAACGCATTTCCGATAAATCGAAACGCCAAAGATCGTTAAAAGTTGTATCGGATGAAGAGCCGCCACCAAAAATATACATCGAATTACCATGACGTACTGCGGAATGCGAAAAGCGTCCAGCTATTATAGGTGTTGTAGGACTATTGCAAATGCTGCCATTATTAGCCTCGATAGAGGCAGCCGTTTGTTGGGAGAACACCTGCCAACACAAACGAAAATCTTGTAAGCCTTTGTGCAGATTAATTCGCGAACGTCGTATAAGATCTGTAATTGAAGAAAGATTTTCAAATATTAGTTTTAGAGAAGTGAGGAGAGGAAATTATTTCTTTAAATTTGAAATGAAATCGTTCAACAATGTTTTTTATTAGGCCAACGAACTTGGCCACAAAAATTGCACTGGAATGCATTGTCAAACCAAAAACAGAAAAATAAAATCATCTATTTATGAATAAAGTAATTAAAAAATGAAATTGTATTCGATAAACAAGCTAATAAACAAATATATATGCGTGTACATATGGATTATTAAAATCTTGAAGATATTTTAAGAAAAAACAACAATAAGAAACATATTTCTATACCCTACGCCACTATAGTATTATACGTTTGTGCTGATGTTTGTAACATATAAAAATATTGGTCTAATACCCACCTTAAAGTATTCCGATCGATTCAGAATCATTTTTTGAGTCGATTAAGACATGTCCGTCCGTCTGTCCGGCTGGCTGGCTGTCCATGTAAACCTTGTGCGCAAGGTACAGGCCGCAATTTTCAAGATAATTTGATAAAATTTGGACCAAGCATGTTTTTTGGCACAGAGACGAATCCTATTGAAAGTGGTTGAAATCGGTCCATTTCAACCAATACAACCGTACCTCCCGATTTGAACTTTTTATGCCATAATTACGTCAAATATTCTATTATCTCTCTAAAAATTGGTACAAATACTTTTTATATAATTATAAATGACACTGCAGATTTTCGTAACGATTGGCCCTTATTTGACCCTAGCCCCCATACAAACCCCCCTTCAAAAAATGTTTTAAACGTCTAAAATTGACTTGTAACCATTTGTATCGCAATGAAACACAACAAAACTAACTGTTATTTTAAAATATATCCATTTCCTAAATTTTCCGAGGCCCATATTTGACCTATATAAAGCTTCATCTAGAAATTTTGGTTTTTTTTTCAATAAATTGCTTAAATATTTTGGAATAATATTCAACATAAAAGTTTCTACTCATGGTGTAGGGTATTATATGGTCGACCATACCCGACTATAATTGTTTAAATCTACATCATCAACAATATTCACTGTTGACTGAAGAAGACTCCTTATTGTTGCGAAGGAGAGGACGATGAAACAATCTATCATTGCTATTACGTTTCTTCACTAGGAGATCATATTCGAATAGATTTTCTTGGACAACACTACTCATCAAAAAGGTACCTATACTATAGGTATAGTTTCTATCAAATATAAAAAGTTCTGACTCTAAAATAAGCAAAATCTAATCAAAATCGACAGATAGTGAATAAACAATCCTAAAAGCCGTCATAAAGGACCCAAAACTATCGACATAGTTAGGAATTTACTAACAAACTTAAAACTGCGTACATTTTATCCCTGTAATCTATACAAAACTACTTTCTTACTTGTTCATTTTTATTAAAAGAAAGAAATCTATACTTACTTTTCACAATATCCTGCCATCGTTTACATACTAAACTACAATTTTCCAAATCCTTGTAGGGCGGTAAATAGGTTAAAATAAATTCCAACATTTCATCCGGCAACATATTTATATGATACAACAATTTGCCATTGCTCTCGTCTGGACTCTCAGAACCAGCATCACTAGATTCATTATTCATTTGGTCTTCTTCCACTAGCTTGGCAGTTGCATTTTTAGCATCTGTTCCAACGTCTGGATTAGGGACAACATTATTGTGATGCTGCTGCTGCTGTTGCAACGACAATATGGTCTCTGCATTGACCTTGTCATTTGTAGTTGTTGTGGCATTATGACATTGATCCTTAACCTTCATTGTATCATCCATTCTCTGTAATAGTATCGTAGCCTTGTTTGCTTGTAAAATTTGTTGTTATTTCGTATCCTTTTTTTTACAATTACAATTGACCCCCAAAATGCTGGGGTAATAATGAATAAAAAACAAAAATTCTTTCGAATTCCGTAGTCTTTGTTTTTGTCTTCACTGTCAGTGGCTTGCCTCTTCATACACTTTATCAAAGTCTGTTTTTTCTTTTCGTGATGCTTAAATTATTTTTTCTTCAATTTTATCAGGAATTTAATTTCACCCACCTCAATTTTTTATATATTTATTTATTTGTTATTATCCCATACACATTGCCATAATTTTAATAGAATTTTTATTAAATTTTATACAATTTTTTCATTAATTTGTATAGCTATTTTCACAGTTTTTCATTGCTTGTTGCAAATAATTTGACAGTTTGTTTTTTTTTGGAAATTTGTTTTGTTTTTTTTTTCTCTTGCTTCAAGCAAGAGAGTTATAAGTGTTGTCAATTGAGTGTGTTGTTGCAGATTTCAGTGCTTTTCTAAATTGTGAGGAAAATTTAAAGCAGTGATTTTTAAAGTGGCCAGCAATATGAAAATAGCTTTTCCAAATCATTGGCAAAATAATAATTACTTTTGCTGTGAAATCTGTTTAAAAGATCAGCATTATTATGTTAAAGAATGTTTGTCACATCCATACAAGTCTGTGCATAAGTCATCTTCCTTAAATTTTTAAACATTGTAAATTTTTTTCAAACAGAAAATTTTAAGTATTGACAACATTGTTTGTAATTATTTTGTTTTAACAGGGTTACTCATGTATTTTTAAAATACAGTGTTTACAACGCGTCTTCGAAAGCAATGCAAATTGTTTAAAAATATAGAAATTTACATAAAAAAACTATAAAATGATCGTTATTTTTTAAGATTTCGTTATCTTAATTAAGTTTTTTTAATAAGGTTATATTTCATGAAATCAGAATATATCCTGAATAGTTTGAAAAAGATTAGTAAGTCATGTAACTATTTAATTAATGCGTTAGTTTCAAAGGAGAATATACCTACATCCAGAGCCTCCAATTGGAATCGAACTTACGACTTCCGTTCGGACATATTACTACTAACCCTCCAAAGTCACATATTGGAAACTTTTACAATGACAGAAAGTGTTCCAGTGAATATTCTTTAAGCATTCAATTCGTCTAAATACGAATGAATAACTAGTGTATAACGTAAACATGTTCATTCAACTGGTTTCCTTTCTCTAACTTCCCTCCCTTTTTAACACATTCGCATTATTTTGACGATTATCCTCAAGTGGTGCCTATATGATGAAGAGCTTAACACGAGAAGATTACTGGTTGAAATATTTATCAGCTGATAAAGCTCTAATTGCTTTCTGGTTGTTGGAGAAGATTACTGTTTGATATATTTATCAGTTGATAAGGCTCTAATTGCTTTCTGATTGTTGGAGAACATGTTGACCTATTTAGGCTCCACATTAAATTCAATACATTTCGTGATAGCAGGGACTTCTATTTTGTACTTAGGAGGGATGATGAACATATGTTTACATTTAGTTTAGGACAATTCGATTATATGTTGAGATCTTTTAATTTTGGCGCGAATTCATTAAGGTTTTAGTCACATATTGTAATTCAGTCCCCCGAAAATTCAGTTTTAAATGTATTACAAAAACAAATTCCTAACAAATTGCTAACCAATCCTTTCCCATATTCTTAATTAAATAAAAATAAAACACATTTGGCCAAATTTTAGTTACAACTTCTGACGATTCTCTAAGATGTATTTAATTCATATTTGATTTGATTTTTTGGAATTTTCACAAAAAGATTTGAAAAATTGTTATTAAGAATAGTAGCTTATAATTAAGATAAAGTATGTTTATTTTGTTTTAATAAGATTTATGCTAAATACAATTATTAAGAAAAGCATTCATTCATTTTTTGTTTTTTTTGTTAAGCCAATAATATTTATACGTTTATATATTATATGTTTGTTTTACGATAATAGTACACTAAGTTTATTTGTATTGTTGCGGGGGGATAGTAGATGTTGCTTATCACCCCCTTTTATATTCATCATCACTTTAAAAATAGAAAAAAATTAAACAAAAGGATGTCGGACAAAACATCCTTTTGTTGTGTATAGATATTATAAAGAGTAAGTATAAAATTGTTGGTATATTTTACGTTTTTTTTTGTAAGTTTTGTTTGTTTGTTGTTGTTGTTTTAAGTTAATAAAGTTTGTTTGTTATTTTAAATATTTAGAGAGTGTATATTAAATATTTCTAATATAATATGGAGTAGAAGAGTATAATTGTGTGTATTACAACTACAATATTAATTTAATAATCTTGTGGGATGTTGTGTATTTAAAGGTTATTTTTTAGTTTAAATTTTTAAATGCATCTTCAAGTTCCATATGCTGGTATCCAAAAAAAACTTCTCTTACTTTTACTTACTCTACCTTGAGTAATTCAACATCAAAAGTTAAGGTGGCATTTGGTGGGATAACACCAGGATGGCCACGAGAACCATAAGCGTAGTCAGGGGAGCAAATCAACTTGGCACGTTGACCTACAGACAATTGGGCCACGCCCTCATCCCAACCACGAATCACTTCGGACTTGCCGATGGTGAATTTGAAGGGCTTATTACGATCGCGAGACGAATCGAATTTAGTGCCATCATCCAAGGTGCCGGTATAGTGGACAGTAACAACTTGTCCATTCTTGGGATAGGTGCTACCTGTAAATTGTTTTGTTGTACATCATTATAACAATAGGAATTCAATCAAGCACACACATACACAGCCCCACAAAGAAAAAGTACACATATAGAAGAAAAAAAAACATAAGAGAAACATAAAATATAGGTTAGTTTGTCTGTCAATGTTGCAAAAATGCATAAGTTTATCTTTTATATTTATTGCAAATACACCATATTATAGCTTACCATCACCAGGAGCAATTGGCACAATTTGTACACCCATTTTCTAGTTATTTAATTTGCTTTTTAACAGCTTTAAATAATAAATTTTTTTAATCGGCGTTTTACGCGTGCGGTTTTTTTCCGTAAAGAAATAAATTTGGTATAGCAAAAATTGCGAGTCTCGTTTCGGTATCAATATGGCGTTATGGTGTTATATATAAAAGCTGAAAGTTGTAAAATCATTTTCATTACAACGGATAAATTTCATGTTGTAAATGTAGCGATTTTTTCATATAGTAAGCAAAACATTTAATATATGCAACATTATTCTTATAAAATTTAAGGAAAAATATATATTTTTAATAAATATTTGTTAGAAAAGATGTAAATTTGAATTGTATACATTAATTTCCCGCCGAAAATTACTACTTCTTTTTTAAATATATAGATATGTGCTTCTTAAATGTTAGTATTTTGTGTTTTAGTCAAGGAGGTCGTTGGTTCGAATCTCAACAGAGGCACTGGTAAAGGACCGTTAAAGGGGCCCGCTGGAGACCTTGTTTACATATATGTAATAACAGTCACCTTAGAAACCAAATAGTATGAGAATAGTTGAGTTTGAAAGCAAAGTATACTTAATATTCGGGGACCTTATGTGAATTACAGCAATGCTCTTTTAAAAGAAAATAGTCAAATCTTGAAAATATATAGGGGATCGTATTCAATGACTTCTATACAAGTCATAAAAAGGAAGACTAATGCGTCTAGCTTGGTTTCCAAATCTACAATGAACTGTAACAACCGATACCAACTTACATAGATTTAGTCTGTGAATACCAAACATATAGAACTGTACGGATCCACATGGGGCCATAGCGCACTAGCAATCGAACTAACTTATTAACTAAAATTTATTTTTAAAATCAGTACAGTTTAATCGATCGGCATTGGCCCTTTAGGTTACTATGATATGGAATTGGAATGTGAACACGGTATTGTGGAAACGTAATTGTAGCAGTAGTAATGTTGCGGTTCTGTTGCTGTGAACTGCACCTGATTCCTATAAAGCTAAAGGACCAGTTTGGCCAACATACTGAACAAAAGTTGATATCAGAACCTGGATTCTGCTCAACGCAGCTTCTAAATGAGAGGATTTTAAGCTAAATTTCTGTCGTTGATTTGACAGTCTTTGGTAGTGTGAGTCTCGGGTCGATACGGAGCGAACTTTTAATTGAGTTGGAAAAGCAGTACAGTTGTTCTGCTATTGCGTTTCTTAGAAACCATAAAGGTAATGGTGGAATATGGTCTTTTAGAAATGGAAGTGAAGTTTGTCTGATAATAAAGTGATGGTCGTTATTAGCATTCTCGAGCAGCGGGTTTGTTTGTCTAGTTTTAAAATTGAAATACCCTTAGGAATCTTCGATATCATTCTAAATATAGACATGATGAGACAATATCTGAGCCACCCATACAGGCCTCTAGTACTTTCCCTTTTCTCTTTAAATTAACAACAATTTACAATAAAAACTCTTTAATTTATTTTCAAACATTATAAACAAATTATGTATACAATTAAATAATATCAAAAGACAAAATAAAATTAATAATAATGATAATGTAAAAATACTTAAACAAAATTAGGAAATAAAAGTAAATAGTAAGAAAGTAACTTAAAATAAATGTATAACTACTAAAAATGTAAAAAAATAAAAATAAACATATAAAAAACATAAATTCCTAACAGAAGTATTGCACGCTTAAATTAAAATTTAATAATTTCACTTGATTAAGATACTAATTTAAAAAAAAAAAAACAGTTTTAATTTTCAAAAAAATAAACAATTTTTTTGGTTACTTTACCAACTTTAGTTTAAGAATGTTAAAATTCAGTTATTTTATTTTTTTATTATTGTTATTATTATGTATTTATGGGATAGTTAGTAAATTAGTTAAAGAATAAGTTATATACAATATTTATATTTAGTATTTAGTATATAAATAATTGTTATTTTATCTTTAATCATATTTTTAGAGAGAAGTTTATGCTGATAGAGAGAGAGGATTTAATGAGAAGATGTGAAAGATTTTGTAACCGGCATGGAAAATGCAAAATTTTTAGTACTTTTTGATATTTGAAAAATACCGCACGAATTTTTCGGTACTTATAATAACCCATAAACTTTTGATAAATAGCCCACTAGTAGCCAATAAACCTTTTTTAATAGGTTAGTCTATAGTTAAATCTATAACTAAGTCTATAGTTTAGTCTAAACCAAAGTCTATTCCATAGTCTCGTCTATATATGGTCTATACTTTAGTCTATATATTTGTCCACAATATAGTCTTTAACCTAGTTTATAGTATAGTCTATATTCTAGTCTGTAGTCTAGGCTATAGACTAGTCTAAAGTCTAGTCTATAGTCTAGTTTATAGTCTAGTTTATAGTCTAGACTATACTCTCGTCTATAGTCTAGTCTATAGTCTAGTCTATAGTCTAGTCTATAGTCTAGTCTATAGTCTAGTCTATAGTCTAGTCTATAATCTAGTCTATAATCTAGTCTATAGTCTAGTCTATAGTCTAGTCTATAGTCTAGTCTATAGTCTAGTCTTTAGTCTAGTCTATAGTCTAGTCTATAGTCTAGTCTATAGTCTAGTCTTTAGTCTAGTCTATAGTCTAGTCTATAGTCCAGTCTATAGTCTAGTCTATAGTCTAGTCTATAGTCTAGTCTATAGTCTAGTCTATAGTCTAGTCTATAGTCTAGTCTATAGTCTAGTCTATAGTCTAGTCTATAGTCTAGTCTATAGTCTAGTCTATAGTCTAGTCTATAGTCTAGTCTATAGTCTAGTCTATAGTCTAGTCTATAGTCTAGTCTATAGTCTAGTCTATAGTCTAGTCTATAGTCTAGTCTATAGTCTAGTCTATAGTCTAGTCTATAGTCTAGTTTATAGTCTAGTCTATAGTCTAGTCTATAGTCTAGTCTATAGTCTAGTCTATAGTCTAGTCTATAGTCTAGTCTATAGTCTAGTCTATAGTCTAGTCTATAGTCTAGTCTATAGTCTAGTCTATAGTCTAGTCTATAGTCTAGTCTAGTCTATAGTCTAGTCTATAGTCTAGTCTATAGTCTAGTCTATAGTCTAGTCTATAGTCTAGTCTATAGTCTAGTCTATAGTCTAGTCTATAGTCTAGTCTATAGTCTAGTCTATAGTCTAGTCTATAGTCTAGTCTATAGTCTAGTCTATAGTCTAGTCTATAGTCTAGTCTATAGTCTAGTCTATAGTCTAGTCTATAGTCTAGTCTATAGTCTAGTCTATAGTCTAGTCTATAGTCTAGTCTATAGTCTAGTCTATAGTCTAGTCTATAGTCTAGTCTATAGTCTAGTCTATAGTCTAGTCTATAGTCTAGTCTATAGTCTAGTCTATAGTCTAGTCTATAGTCTAGTCTATAGTGTAGTCTATAGTCTAGTCTATAGTCTAGTCTATAGTCTAGTCTATAATCTAGTCTATAGTGTAGTCTATAGTCTAGTCTATAGTCTAGTCTATAGTCTAGTCTATAGTCTAGTCTATAGTCTAGTCTATAATCTAGTCTATAGTCTAGTCTATAGTCTAGTCGATAGTCTAGTCTAAAGTCTAGTCGATAGTCTAGTCTAGTCTATAGTATATAGTGTAGTCGATGGTCTAGTCTATAGTCTAGTCTTTAGTCTGGTTGATGGTCTAGTCCATTGTCTATTCTATAGACTAGTATATAGTCTAGTCTATAGTCTAGGCTATAGCCTAGTCTATAGTCTAGTCTATAGTCTAGTCTATAGTCTAGTCTATAGTCTAGTCTATAGTTTAGTCTATAGTCTGGTCTATAGTCTAGTCTATAGTCTAGTCTATAGTCTAGTCTATAGTCTAGTTTATAGTCTAGTCTATAGTCTAGTCTACAGTCTAGTCTATAGTCTAGTCTATAGTCTAGTCTATAGTCTAGTCTATAGTCTAGTCTATAGTCTAGTCTATAGTCTAGTCTATAGTCTAGTCTATAGTCTAGTCTATAGTCTAGTCTATAGTCTAGTCTATAGTCTAGTATATAGTCTAGTCTATAGTCTAGTCTATAGTCTAGTCTATAGTCTAGTCATTAGTCTAGTCATTAGTCTAGTCATTAGTCGAGTCTATAGTCTAGTCTATAGTCTAGTCTATAGTCTAGTCTATAGTCTAGTCTATAGTCTAGTCTATAGTATAGTCTAGTCTATAGTCTAGTCTATAGTCTAGTCATTAGTCTAGTCATTAGTCTAGTCTATAGTCTAGTCTATAGTCTAGTCTATAGTATAGTCTATAGTCTAGTCTATAGTCTAGTCTATAGTCTAGTCTATAGTCTAGACTATAGTTAATTCTATAGTCTGGTCTATAGTCTAGTCTATAGTCTAGTCTATAGTCTCAGTCTAGACTATAGTTCAGTCTATAGCATAGACTATAGTTCAGTCGATAGTCTGGTCTATAGTCTAGTCTATAATCTAGTCTATAGTCTAGTCTAGTCTATAATCTAGCCGATGGTATAGACTATAGTCTGGTCTTTAGTCTAGTCTATAGTCTAGTCTTTAGTCTAGTCTATAGTCTAGTCTTTAGTCTAGTCTATGGTCTAGTCTATAGTCCAGTCCATAATCTATCCTATAGTCTAGTCTATAGTATAGACTACAGTCTAATCTAAAGTCTAGATTATATTCTAGTCTATAGTATAATCCATAAACTAGTCTATGGTATAGTCAAGTCTATCTTCTAGTTCATTGTTTAGTCTTTAGGCCATAGTCGAATGTAGTGAAAACTTAATTTAGTACTTTAAACTTAAAAGGGAGCTATTTTTGTTAAACGTTAGTACTAGTATTTGTAAATTTCAGTTTTCCATGCCTGTTGTGTAATGAAGTTCTTGTTTGTTGCCATTTTTTTGTTTTTTGTTATATATTAATACAATTTTGTTTTTTGTTTAATTAAAAATTTTGCTTAAAATATTGCTCAGACTTGACATTATATTACAAACATAGATTTACAACTATAGTTACACTACATTATGTATGTGTGTATGTATGTGTAAGTAGGTTTTATTTTTGTTTTTAATATTATTATTATTATTTAAGCTAAATTTTTATATTACAATTTTTTATGTATAATTTCTTTTAGTTTTTAATTTATAATAATTGTAATTATTGTACTTTATTATATGTTTAATTAATATTAATAAATTTATATTTAAATGTTTATATATAAAATTAGTTATATATATTTTTTTGTTGTTGTTCGAATATGTATTTTTAGTATTTAAATATTTTATTAATAAAAAATTTGTCTAATTTTAGTTGTTGTTTTATTTTTTACATGCATATTATTGATAATTATTATTATTTTTAACATTTAAATGTTGATTTTGGTTTAAATGAGAGGATATTTAGATATTTTTTTTTGTGTATAATTCTTAAAATTTTTAAATTCTTATATATAATTTTCTTTTCTTTTTTGCAGTTTATAATAAAAATAAATTGTTCTATATTTGTTATTTTTTTACTTTAACAAATTGTATTTGTTGTTTAAATTAAAATTACAAAATTTAATATGAAAATAACTCTTTGTTAAATGTTATTTAAATCATTTAACACTTTTTCTTAATTTAAATTTGAAATCTAAATTAAATTTCAAAAACAAAGTAAATTTTTTAAAGCTTTTGAAATCCTCTCTTTGAAAATGATTTCATTACATTAAATACTGTTTTATGTTAATAAATTAAATGAAAAAAAACTTTTACTTTTAATATAAAGAAAATAATTTTTAAAAATAAATTTTTAAAATTATTTAAACAAATTGAAACAACTTATTTTAGTTTTAAATTAAAATTAAGGAAAAATGGCATATAATTTAATAGATTTCTTATACATTTAATATTAATTTCATTCGAGTCTATTCTTTATTTTTATAAATAATTAAAATTATTGTTTATAAACTTTATATATAGAGATATTTTGTTTTGTACAAAATGTTTTCGTTTTTTTTTAATAATTATTTCATTTAGTTTTGCATTTAATTATTAATTATAAAACAATAATTATATAAAGGAACATATTAAGTATTTGGGTAACTTTAAACTAAAAAAAAACTTGTTTAAATTATAAATTTATTAAAAACAAAAAAAAAAAACTTTTTTACTTTTTCTGAGTATTTTTTAAAACTATTTTTATTAGTTGCATTATTATCTTAAAAGAAAACAACAAAAACAGTGTGATAAGAAGCTTTTAAACCTAAAACGCAAGTGAGGCAACTTTTGTATTTTATTCCAAAACGAAATTGAAATAATTTCGAGCAAGAATCACCAATATAATCATTTTTTTCAGAACTATTTGAATTCTAAAAGAAGAACAGTTACGTAGGTGCTAGACAATGGCATTAACGCTTAAGCAAATATTTAGGCTATAGAAATGTCTGTAAGTCAGACCATAGATCAATGACCCCTATCGTCAATCATCATTTCACATGAAATATTTTTCCCTTTTCACTTTTTTCGTTCACTAACTTTATTATCGTGAAGAAAAATTCGCCTGTTGTGAAATTTGTTGATGGAATTTTGTAAATATTGAACAGCTGTTCGATACAAAATCAACTATTGTGAATGAATTGTTTACAACAAGTTCACGATAGCAATATTTCCTTCGAGGAAAATGAAAATTTCAAAGGAACAAACTTTTCACTTCAATTGACAATAGGGGTGAATATATTGAACCACCTATGGATCAAACTACAGAAATGACTATAAGACAGTCTATAGATCATCCTAAAGATCAGACTATAGAACATTTTATAGACTGGGTTGTAGATTAGACTGTAGCCCAGTTTTTAGATCAAATCAGATAAGGACTTGTAAAAGATCAAACTATAGACAATTCTATAGATTAGAATATAGTCTGATTTATAGTCTGTATAACAAATTATAGATCAGTCTATAAAACAAACTATAGACAATTCTATAGAACAGAATATAGTTTATATATCAGATATAGATGTGTTTATAGATCAACAATGGTCCTGTACATATACTTACATCAGACTACCGACCAGTCTATAGTTCACACTACTCATCCATCTAAATATGTATAAGGTTATAGGCCATAGACTAGTATATAGATCAGACTACAGACTAGTCTTTAGATTAGACAATTGCTTAGTGTCTATATCAGATTATTCCAGTCTGTTAATCAGACTATAGTCCGATTATCAGATTTTAGATATGTATATCAATCTATAGATCAGGCTTTATATCATGTTATATATGATTTAATAGATCAATGGACAGACATACTTGTAGATGTTATTGTGAAGAAGGTATAAGCTTATTGGCCATAGACGGGTGAATAGATCAGACTACAGACAAGTCTTTAGATCAGACGATTGCTCAGACTCTAGATCAGATTATTCCAGTCTAAAAACTAGTCTATTGATCAGACTATAGTCGAGTCTGATTAAAAGATTTTAGATATTTTTATGGATCAGACTATAGACCAGTTTAAATATAAGTCTATAGATAAGTCTATATATTAGATTGTAAACCATACAATAGATCAGGCTTAATATCATGTTATATATGATTAAATAGATCAGAGTACAGACCTGTTTGTAGATGTTATTATAAAGAAGTTATAAGGTTACTGAGAATACAGATCAGAATACAGACTAGTCTTTAAATCAGACAATTTCTCAGACAATAAACTAGTCTATTGATCAGACTATAGTCCCGTCTGATTATAAGACTTTAGATTTTTACATAGATCAGATTATACCCCACTTTATATATCAGTCTATACATAAGTCTATATATTTGATTGTAAACCATACTATAGATCAGTATGTCAAGTCTTATACAGATCTGTTTGTAGATAATATGATAAAGATGATGAGCCAAGAGTTCAGTCTGCTTACTAGACTATAAAGCAGTGTATACATCAGATTACAAGACATTCTATAGATCATACTATAGAACATTCTATAGATCACACTACAGATTAGTATATAGACATGTAGATCAACATACATGTATATAGATTTATTCATCTGTCTATAGATAAGATAATTGGTTAGTTTACTGATCAGATTTCTGATCAGTCTAAAGATCAGCCTATAAATCACGCTATAGATCAGTCTATAAATTATATTATAAACTAATCTATGGAGTATATTACAGACTATTCTTTAGTTTAGACTATAGACTAGTAAATCACTAGTAGATCAGACAATAGATTAATCTTTAGATCAGACTTCTGATCATACTATAGACCGGTCTGTATATCAGACTTTAGATCAATCAATAGATCAGACTATGAGCCTTAATAATTAGACAACTATACAGTATGAAGATATGTAAGTAGATCATAGATCAACAATTGAATAGAGCAGTCCTAAGAGACTATTCACCTGTCTATAGGTAGGATAATTGGTCAGATTACTTATCTGTCTAAAGATCGGCCTATAAACTAGTTCATAGACCAGGCTATAGATTAGTCTATAAATTATATTATAAACTAATCTATAGACCAATCTTTGGAGTATATTACAGACTATTCTTTAGTTTAGACTATAGACTAGTATATCTCTAGTAGATCAGACAATAGATTAATCTTTAGATCAGGCTGCTGATCAGACTATAGACAAGATCAGATAGATCAGATTATAAGCCTGACTATCCAGTCATATTATACATCTATATATCATTCTACTGATCTGTAAGTAGATCATATTATAAAGAATTCTATATCAGTCTAAAGATGAGACAAAAGTCGCGTCTGTTTATCAGACTCTAGATCAATCTATAAAGCTGTGTATACATTAGATTATATGCCATTATATAGATCATACTATAGACAATTCTATAGATTAGATCAAAATTTAACAGATCAGTATATACAGACTATTTATTCATCAGTCTAATGTTCAGACAATAAACTAGTCCATAGATCAGTTTACAGTTCAGTTCATAGATTAGTCAGAGTCCATTCTGTATATAGATCAAATTATAGATCAGTATATAGATTAGCAAATATACAACAATTGAACTTTCTCCATCTTTTTTAAATTTTTAAAATTTGTTAAATTTGACATCGAAACACTTTTTTGATCTTACATATTCAACAAGACCTATTTGTATTGTGATATTTGAGATTAAAAAATTAAATGGACTTGTAGTAAATTTTAAATGTTGAGAATGAAAGCGTGTGCTTTAAAATTTCCATTTTTATTTTGTGATTTAAATATGATAAATGCGTTACTTTTCGAGAATATGTATGTTAAAATCTTATTTTCTACTTTTTTCAAACGAAATTACACAATTAAACAACATCATTATTTGCTCGGTCTGATTAAAATAAGTTAACTTTACTGATAAATTTTAAAAAGAAAATATTAAAAAACATCAAAATTTCTAAGGAAACAAAATAGTTTTAATATTTGAATGCTTTAATTTAAAAAAATATTGAAATATGAAAAACTTCATTAAAATACATTTTGTATAAATTTTTAAACACAAACAAATGAGTTATATAAATAATCTGCCGGCAAATTCTAAATTACAAACTATAGTATTAAATTAAACAAATCTTAATAGAAAAAAATATAAACAACAAAAAACAAAGTCTAAACAAATTTAAGCATTATACTTGCCTTTATATGGACGCTATAAACAACCCACACAATTGGGATTTGAGGGATAACGAAATTCAACTTGACCAATACGATTGGGTATACGCAGATGAGGCGGTAAATGTAAACGATATTTTTCCATGGGTATACAACGTTTTGAAGGCATCGGTTGTAATACCATATTGAGTATTTTAACTTGATATTTTTTATTCTTACGATCTTTATTGTTCTTTTGCAACGACGGTACTTTATTAGAGATCGTCATAGTATGATCAATTTCAATGGTATGTTTTTTGGTATTCCAATCATGATTTTCATAATGACAATGTTTTAAAAGTTTATCCTCGTCTAAGAATTTGAAATTACAACAATGACAAATATATTTTTCGCCACCATTACGGCTCAGTCGATTGTGTTGTATTAGATGACGATCTAATTGATGTTGATATTCAAAGTGACCGCCACATTTGTAGCAAACATAACGTCCTTTATTCTGCAAATCCAAATGATAGTCTAGAAATACTCTTTACGAAGAAAACAATAAAATTATTACAAAATTATGACAATATTTTCTTAGAGGACAAACTTACTTGCTGGTAAAACAATAGCCACATTTGTGACAATAAAACCAAGGCTTTTTAAAATGATATATATAATCATGCACCATCATGTCATTAAGAGTGGTGCAGGTGAATCTACAATCTGGCACAAAACATGTTAAAGAGTTAAGTCTCACCTCAATTTTTAAGCGTTCAAGTAAATAAAGATCTTTAAAGAAGAGTAAATTTCAATTAATTTTATAGAAATTATATAAACAAATGAAAAGAAAATTGTCTTACCATATTCCTTAAGAGAACGAAATGGTATATCTTCCATATATTCATCAATATAATTATCGCTCTGCGATAAATGACTATGTGAACTTATACTGTGCTCTTCCACCCAGTGATTGGTGAAAGATAAACGTTTTGAATACAATGTATCTGCCTGGGAGACATCGTCATCTTCGTCTTCGTCGTCATCATCATCTTCATTCTGTTCTTCCTCTAGTTTTTCTTTGTCTTTAGTATTAAGAAGTTTATGTTCCTTTTTTAGTTGTAAAGTCGTTTTGTTACTTTCATTTTCTGCCTCATTGGTATAAAGATGTTTGTGCCTTTTAACATAATTTGTTATAGTAGATTGACCATCATCGTTTGCTGTTGCACACTGTTCGGTTGGCTTAATTTTAGGCGGTCTACCTCTTTTGCCTATTTTAACTTTTTTAGTTGCCTCCGCCTTGGAAGATGTTACACTGGGAGCTACTGAAGCTGCCTTTGAATAAGAGCGTGTCCGTCTTCTGGCCGGTTTTAATTCCGGTGATTTAACTTCATTTCTTATGTCTTCTAAACCTTTTTCAAAAACTTCCTTTTTGGCCATACACTCCACACGATGAAAATCATATTCATTTTGTGAAGTATACTCACCGCTACAGATGTCACAGTAGTAACGTGGCAAATGTATACGTTTATGTTGACGTAATTTACCTATATTTTCTACTGTTACCGTACAAATATTACAACGATATGTACGTGGCTGATTCGAGCAGGTGACACGTTCATTTCCCTCCGAGGCCACAGATATGGCATCCAATTCTAAGCGACTGGCACTGCGTGAACGTGTTGGCATCATTGATTTGGCATAACGATATTTAGCGCTACAGCGACGCATATGTTTGCGATAGTAATCCTTGCGCCAGTAGGCACGATTACAGTGTGAACATATCATTTGGACGGGTATTACCTGTACACGCTGATAGCTGCGTTTATTATTTTTACCACCTCCACCTGATTCGGTATTTAGAGGGGAAACGGGACGTTCATAATGTATTCTTAACATTGAATCATGTCCGGCATTAGTGGGCGTGGGAGATCTTGATATGGCATCAAATGTTTGATTCGTTAATAGATTAGGGGCAGGAGGTGATGCAGTGGCAAGCGGTAAGGACAAATCATTAACTGTATCATCACAATAACCGGGAGCATAACAATTACGCTGTGGTTGTACATTATTCGAGTGATCGGCTGTATCATCCAGCAATGTTGTGGTTACTTGTAGAAAATTATTGGGACTAGTATCGGGTGTAGGTGGGGCTAAAACAACACTCTGGCTGTGCATAGCCTGCTCGCAACGCATACGTAGTTTTGAAGATGATTCGGTTATAGCACCAATGTAAACTAAGCAGCGAGAACAGACGGCAGCTAAAATTTGTCTTATATCCCAACTCTGAAAGGTGAAATGTGGAGGAAGAGAAGAGCAAGTTATTTAGGTTTCATGACAATATTAAGATTGACAGATAGATAGATAGATAGATAGATAGTTAGATAGATATATAGATAGATAGATAGATAGATAGATAGATAGATAGATAGATAGATAGATAGATAGATAGATAGATAGATAGATAGATAGATAGATAGATAGATAGATAGACAGATGGATAGATAGATAGATAGATAGATAGATAAATAGATAAATAAATAGATAAATAGATAATTAGGTAGAATCCATCCATTCCAAATAAGTTTCACATTTCCTTGGGAAGTTCTAAAGCTATTCCTCCATTATTTAACATATTCTTAACTTTTAAAACATGATTAAATTTTATTTAAAAGTTAAAGAAAAAATTTGAGATGTTTCTCTATTTAGTTGTAAATTGAATTTATTTACATTTTGCATTAAAGAAATAATACTACTAGTAAAAGCTACTAATTTGTTAATTAGTTGGCTATTAAGGAGACGACATAATCTAAATCAAATAATATGTTTTAAAAGTTATTACAAACTTCAAAAGTATTGGGAATAAAAGAAAATATTTTCACAAAAGCAAAAAATACATCAAGACTTTCACTACCTCAAGTTAAATCTTATAAAATATTTTAACAACCTAAACATTAGTAAAGGCATGCACAAATGTTCAAAACAAAAGCAAAAATTTATCAAAAACAAAAATAAAACAAAACCAATTTCTTCAAGAATTTCTTAACGTTTAACATACGTCACTTACTGGCAGTCTCGTAATATCACTGACAGTCAATACGGTTGCATGACTATTTTGCAGATTAACACAAACTTCGTCCTTGCGACAGCACATATTGCACACCGTCGTAGTCGGCGGTACGTCCGTTTTGCCGGAAACATTATTTTTTGTTGCCTGCACTGTCTTGGTATCATGATGTTTGAAGGCAGCATTTAGCAGTTGTTGCTGTTCCGGCCCCGTTTCATTATTGGTGTCCACCTGCAGGGGTGCTGCAGGCATTGAGGTTGCCGACGATCGTGACCGTCGCAGCAGTCGTATTAGATTTCTTTTCTGACATGCACTTATACCACTTGACTGCTGCTGATGAGGATCATTCACAACACTCGCACTAATTTTATTGTCGTCTTCATTCATAATATACAATAAGAATTATTTAAGTTTTTTTTTCTTCTTTTCTTTACTTTTTTTCTCAGGCCGTTTTGTTTTCTTCACAGAATTATTTTTTCTCACACAATTTTTGGTTTCCGTTTGTATTTTCTTTCTTTTAAATATGTCATGCCGTTAGCACTGGCTTTTAAATGGTAAATATTTGTTAATTATTTTTTCTGATTTATTTAAAATATTAAATAAATATTTCACAAAATATTTTTTTCTTTTCAGCCGCAGCACTCTTTGACTTTATTGTATGTTTGACAGAGCCTTACGCCGACAAATATTAGCGTCGGCGGCTGACTCTAGAAATGTCGGCGGCTTAAAATAGACTGTAAACCGGCTAGTTATTTTGAAAGCAGGATAGATATCCATTAAATTAGAAAAAAAAATACATTTAGTCCTCTATTGGGCCTAATGTGCGCTTTTATACATGTGTCTCAGGTGGGAATAGAACCAACCCACAACCTCCGTTCTACCAGATTTGAAGACTAACCACAAAACTTCCGAGTTATTTTTAAATTTCAACAATTTGTAAAATTGTAATTCGTTTCAAATGCAAGTGAATTTTTCCAATTTCTTGCAATTCGTTTTTAATTCATATTAATTGCAATTCTTTCTCAAGCAGCCAAACAATTGCAGACCTCTTCAAACCTTTTTCATAAAAGACGGCTTAACAATTGTTTTTTGCAAATATTCCGCCACCATAGTATTTGGAGACAAAAGCTTCATGCACTTCCTAAGTCGAATTTTTAAGCCGTCTTTATCGACGGCGGCGATTTTGGCATTTCGTTCGGCAGCTAGGTTAGGTTCCCTGTTGTTTGACATAACATTTTTTTTGTTGTAGTTGCATTTGCTATAATTTTTCAATGTCAAAACAAAGTAGCGTTGTATTTTGAAAGCTAGCTGGGGCGTGTTTACACTACACGGGTTTTGCAATTACACTGTAAAAACGATGATAACGATATTCGGTCACCTTCGAATTTTCTTCCAACCGCTATTGTTGTCATTCCGTTTGTAACACATCTAAATATTGGTCAAAGTATATATATTCTGGGTCCTTATACAATTTTAAGACGATGTAGTGATGTCCGTCCGTCTGTCAGTTGAAAGCACTATAGAGTTTAATTGAAATGAGCTAAGGAGCTGGAATTTCGTAGAAATATGTTTTAATTATGCAGTTTGTGTGGTATTAAAAATAGGCAATATCGGTCCACGTTTTCGTTGGCTTATATTTGACCCTACCTCCCATAAAGGGTCCCCTTCAGAATATAACGTTAACGCCCATGATTAGCTTAATAATACGAGTATAGCGATGAAATTTTACATAAATTGCCTACGAGCTAAATCCTCTTTGTTTATGAGTATCATTCCATAATTGACCCTAACCTCAATAAACTAATGTTTGTATAGATCATATGGGCGTTAAAGTATTATCGATAGAATAGAAAACATATCGAAAATATTGATTCTCTTCTTCCAGAGAAACTGAAGTTTCCTCATCTCGGAAAATACGGAACTAGAGGAAGATCGCTCTCCACAAAGCCTATCAGATGGTTCTAAACGAGGAGAATCTATAGGGGGAGTAATTTGTATAACAAAATTTGGAAACAGTATTACCCTCAGAATCGGCAATGATTGCACACCAAATCAGCCATAAAAAGAACAATAAACTGGCACTGGTATCATAAGATATCGAACAGATATAATCAACTCTCTGATAGTTGTATACTCTTAATGAGATGGTAAGGCATTCAGATGTCGTATGAGTTGTAGGGCTCGGAAACTGTTTCGCAGAGGAGCTCGCGAAAAAATCTATATTGCCTAAGTCAGAAAAATTATAGCTGCCATAAAAATGTCCCTTGTAAAAGCTGTCATGATAAGGAATCAATTTAACATGTCACTGTGCTTCATTGGAGGGACATTCAACTGCGAAATCTAGGACATAGATTTTAAGAGTAGACGGCATTGTGGCATTGTTGGCAAAACAAACTCTTAATAACACTGATCAGTAGTTCTCTGAGAAAAAAATAGGGAACTGAATAAATTATTTTTCAGTGTTCAGAAACTCAATATCCTGAACGTAATTCCGAAGAATCTTCCAATCAGTGTTAGTCAGAAATGTTATTTCCGGAATAACATCACTTCCAAGATACTTGGATATAACATCGACGAATGCCTGACAGTGGCAAAGAAAGTGCTCCAGAGTATCACTGTCCTTTCCGCATGCTCTACATTCGTCTGAATCCGCACGACCAATTTTGCATAAATGTGCTCGTAATCTTGTGTGCCCACTCAGAATACGTACAATCATACTAACTTCAGACTTGCTCATTTTGAGGAGATTTTTCGTCTTGCTCTCAACCCATAGGATTTTCGTTCTATTCACTGTTTCATTGTTCCAAGAGGTCTTATGGGATTCTCTCACCCATATTTTTAGTTCAGCTTTTGTTGTGTCGAATGGTTTTGCGTTTGTCAGGTTAACTGCCTCAAGCTCCTTTCCCTTTCAAGCTACTACATTTGCTCTTTCGTTACCGACTACTTCCGAGTGGAGAATATTCAGTTAAAGCTTTCTTACAATACAATACGGTCTTATATTTAGTTCTGTCTTCTGATATAGGCCTAATTGCCTTCTGGCTGTTGGTAAATATATTAAGAGCTATGGGTGCCATATTTATTTTAATCAAATTTAAGCATTCCGTTGTTGCTTGTACTTCTGGCTGGAATCTTGTGTTATGATTTGGTAAACGGTGGTATATTTTTGCTTCTCGATCTTCAATATAGAATCCCAGCCCCACTTTATCGCCCAATTTAGAGCCATCCATGTAGCAACGGATTCCTACTGGTATTTGCTTTAATCAGCGTTTCAAAGTTTCCGTCATATTCTGTGTCGGGCATTCGATCAGGCACATCCGTTGATTGTGTATAACCTTCCAATGTGTTCAGTATACATTAATGACGTGTCCTATTACCGCGCCGCCTCATATCTTAAATATGTGGAATAACTAGCAACGTTTCCAGTACCTTGGTTGAAGTAGTACACATGGCACCCCCAAGCAGCATGTACGCTCAGCTCCCTTTAGTAGTTTGATATTGAACTTTTTGTCTAAAGCAGTCCATCAGGTTATTGAAGCATAAGTCTGATTAGACATTTATAAAGCCAATTTCTCATAGTATGACTAAGACCCCATTTTATGCCTATAGTTCTTATACACATTGTGATGTCTCCATTTTAATTTTCAGTCGAGGATTACACCTAAGTACTTAATTTTGTCTGTCACTGGTATCTTCTTGCCCAGGAAGCAAGGTTCGGTATACTTAGAAATTTTTGTCTTTTTTTGTGAAAAGACAGATTTCCGTTTTGTCGGGTTAACATTGAGGCCTCCCGGTTCAGCCCAGCTTAAGGCCGTATTCACAGCCTCCTCAGCTCTTCTACACAAGTAATTTGGAACCTTTCCCTTTAAAGGTACTACGACATCGTCTGCATAGCAGACAGGTCTAAGTCCGTTCTCGGTTATGGTCCTTAGGAGGCTAATTATTAATTAAATGTGATAACCCACGGTAAAGGCGACAAAATGCCACCCTGTGGTATACCGCGAAATACCTTTTTCCTGGTAGTTATATCGTACATCTCGCATCTTATCCATCTATTCCTTAGCATGTGGTTGATTCAGTTACGGAGAACCCAATCAATAAAATTTTAAAACAAGTCAGATTTCTATATTCGGCTGTGCCGAATCTTATATACCCTTCACCAAGTATGTTTTAAAATACAGTTTTTATTTATCTTGTATCTCTGCACACATGTCACACATAACATACACACAAACAAATATAAAATGTAGCAGAAAGAAATATTAACCGTTGTACTGTACTACCACCGTTAAACTGTATTACCACCCTCAAACAAATATGAGCTGTATTATCAACATCTCCTTTATTTCCTTGTTCTTGTTATACCCACATACCTTCGTGAGAACAGAACAGCATGCAAACATACAAAAAAAATACACAGCTGAATAAAACCAATAACATCTCCACACGCACATGTACATCTTTATCCAATTCACAGTGTTGTTGTTGCTTTTTTAACAAAGCATGAAAAAAATGTGGCTTTTTTATGAAATTTGTAGAGGTTGTCTCAGATTTTTGCTCATATCTCCGTTATTTATAGACCGATTTTGCTGATTTTAAATAGCGATCTTCTCGAAAGCATGTCTAACTGAATTATTGAAGATTCGGATCTCGCCGATATCTGGAGACCTCTAACAACTGATTTCAACAGACAGACAGACGGACATGGCTTAATCGACTCCGCTATCTATAAGGATCCAGAATATATATACTTTATAGGGTCGTAAAATTATATTATAGAAATTACGAACGGAATGACAAACTTATATATACCCTTCTCACGAAGGTGAAGAGTATAACAAGGCAGAGCGAGAGCGGCAAAGCAAGAGTAGCAGAGCGAGAGCAGCACTAGTGTGTTGTTATTGACTAGAAACATGAAATTAAGTTTGTGGAGCATGGCTTAAGTTAGAGCCCATTAAAGGGAACTTCTTGGTACTTTTTCGTTTTTCAAAAGGTACTTTTAAAATTTTCTATAGTATTGATGTGAAGCCAGGATTAGGCGAGAACACATAAAAGAGGATTTTTTGCTACTTTTTCGTTTTACAAAGAGTACTTTAAGAATTTTCTATATTATTGAACTTAGGAAACATGAAATTAAGTACATATATAGAGCCCGGATAAAGTAAGATAAAGTGAGTGAGAAGAGGGACATTTGTGGTATTTCTTTGTTTTCCAAATGGTTTTTTTTTGAATTTTCCATAATATTGAAACTAGAAATATTAAATGAAGTATGTAGAGCCCGGATTAGGTTAGAACCTATTAAAGGGAACTTTTTGGTACTTTTTCGTTCAACAAAGGGTATTTTAAGAATTTTCTATAATATTGTACCTATAAACATGAAATTAAGTATGTAGAGTCTGAATTAGGCGAGAACCCATAAAAGGGAACTTTTTTTGGTACTTTTTCGTTCTACAAAAGGTACTTTTTGAATTTTCTTTAATATTGAACCTAGAAACATGAAATTAGGTATGTAAAGCCCGGATTAGGTAAGAACCCATAAAAGGGAACTTTTTGGTACTTTTTCATGAAATTATGTACAAATGTAGAGCCCGGATAAAGTGAGATAAAGTGAGTGAGTGGTAATTTTTTTGTTTCTAAATGGCACTTTTTGAATTTTCCATAATATTGAACCTATAAATATTAAATGAAGTATGTAGAGCCCGGATAAGGTAAGAACCTATTAAATATAGAACTTTTTGGTACTTTTTCGTGCAACAAAGGGTATTTTAAGAATTTTCTTTAATATTGAACCTAGATGAAATTAGGTATGTAAGGAGTGAGATCGAAAAATTCTTAACATACATATATGTTTATAAAAAAGAAACCACTAAACTTACAGCTTTATTTTTTTTATTTGATTCAAATTATTATTACAATTTACAAAAAAAATATTTTTATAGTTTTAATCACTAGTGATGAAATTTTGAACCCTTTTCGGAAACCCTTCCATTAACGTTTTTATAGTGCTTTCTGTCACTTTGCTCGAACATGTAGTCCATCTCCGTTTAAAATCTACCACACTTTTGGACACCTTTTTTGTACTCTTCAATTCTCTTTTAACAAGAGTCCAATATCTCTCCACTGGCCTTAGCTCCGGGCAGTTTGGAGGATTTGCCTCTCTTGGTACAAATAACACATTATTGTTCTTGTACCACTCAAGGGCTTGTTTACCATAGTGACAGGATGCCAAGTCAGGCCAAAAATAAGTGGACACATTATGAAGTCTTATGAATGGAAGCAGCCTTTTTTGTAAACATTCCTTGATGTAAATTTCGGTATTTATAGAGCCCGTTGTAACAAATGATTGACTTCTTTTGCCGCAACTGCATATTGCTTGCCATACCAAGAACTTTCTGGGAAATTTTGTCTGCTTTTGGGTCCTAAACTTTTCTTCAACATTCCCTCGAGCATCAGCAACATAAAACTTTTGACCTGGAAGTTGCGAAAAATCTGCCAGAACATACGTTTCGTCATCCATTATGCAGCAAGAATATTTTTTTATAAAACTTGACTTCAATTTCCGTGCTCTGTTTTTGACCTCTAAATTTTTAGCAGCGTTCCTGTCAGGAATTTTTTGAGCCTTGTATGTTTTTAAACCTGCATTAGCTTTAACTTTTCGTACGAAATAGTCCGAGCACTGAGCTAACCGAGCTGCTTTCCTACCGGATGTGTTGGGAGCTCTTTTGAAAATGCGTTCTATTTTTTGGCTTTAGAAACATCATGTGGACCATTCCTTCTACCTGAACCAGGTTTTCTATCAACTGACAAGTTCTCCCGGTACTGTTTAATAACATTGGAAACAGTTTGACGGCAGACCTTTGTATGCTTGGCCAACTTTTTGTAAGACCAAGTTGGGTTTAGTTGAAAATATTTAATAATTTCAGTACGCACTTTTTTCTGGTCACTCATTTTAATCAGATTAACAAAAAATTTATATAATTGACATTACACATAATAACTGACATGTTATTCAAAGGTAACTTGATCAAAAAAAAATCAAATAATACTTTGGTTGAAAAATGTAATGAAAAACGTGTGTAAAGAATTTTTCGATCTCACTCCTTAAAGCCCGGATTAGGTAAGAACCCATAAAAGGGAACTTTTTTTGGTACTATTTCGTTCAAAAAAGGGTATTTTAAGAATTTTCTATAATATTGTACCTATAAACATGAAATTAAGTATGTAGAGTCTGAATTAGGCGAGAACCCATAAAAGGGAACTTTTTTTTGGTACTTTTTCGTTCTACAAAAGGTACTTTTTGAATTTTCTTTATTATTGAACCTAGAAACATGAAATTACGTATGTTAAGCCCGGATTAGGTAAGAACCCCTAAAAGGGAACTTTTTGGTACTTTTTTGTTTTTCAAAAGGTACTTTTTGAATTTTCTCTAATATTGAACCTGGAAATATGAAATTAAGTACGTAGAGTCTGAATTATAAAAATTATTATAATGAATAAAAAAAATATTTTTTTTAAATATTTTTTTTTAAATAATTTTTTATTTAAAAAAAAATAATTTTTTACTTAAAAAAAAATGATTTTTTTATTAAAAAAAAAATAATTACTTATTAAAAAAATATGTTTTTTATAAAAAATTTATTTTTTTATTAAAAAAAATATTTTTTTTTTATTTAAAAAAATATTTAAAAAAAAAAAATATTTTTTAAAAAAAATATTTTTAAAAAAAAATATTTTTTTATAAAAAATTTATTTTTTATTTAAAAAAATATTTTTTTATAAAAAATTTATGTTTTATTTAAAAAAATATTTTTTTATAAAAAATTTATTTTTTATTTAAAAAAATATATATTTTTTTATGAAATTTAAAATGGCTAAATATATTTAAAATAATTGTTAAAATAAAAACACGTATAATATTTTTTTATTTTTAAAAATTTGTTTGTGAATGTTTTATTATTTTTTTTCTTCATTTAAATTTTTTTGTGTTTGTTTTTAAATGGATAATTTTTTTGTTTGTTTCTTTCATATTTATCAGTCACAATTGAGCTAAAAACTAATAATTCGATTAAAACTTAATAACTAACAGTTAGATTTTGTTTTTTTTTGTAAAAAATAATATTTTGATTTAATTAATAATAATAATTATTACTAAAAAGATATTTGCTTTAATAGTTAACAAAAGTAATGAAAAAAGAAATAATGTATATACAGAGAAAAATAAAGTAAATAAAATTTTTAAAAAATTATTAAGATAATATATACAACAAAATAAATTTAACTAAAAATTAATAATTAATAATAATAATTCAAAAATTATAAAACAATTATTTGAACTAATTAAAAAATATATTGAAAAGCCTATTGCATTTGCCCCCAGCAGTAAATATTAAATTAATTTTAATTATTTTTTTAATATTAAGTTTAAGACTTTTTTATAATTTTTTTTATAATTAAAAAGTGTTTTTTTAAGATTAAATTATTTTTGTACATTTAAAGGTGCATTGTTGAGTGCATTGTTTGTTTTTTTTTAATTTGTAGTTTAGTGTCAGTCTTATTAATTAATAATAATAAAAAATTAAAAAAAAATTATTTGAACACATTGAAAACAAAAAAAAAAAAAAAATATTTTTTTTTAAATATTAATATTTATAAAATTATTGTTTTAAATTGTTTGAGGTAGTTGTTGTTGTTGTTGGTTTTTTGTTTAATAATTAAACTAAAATTGTAAATTATAAAAACTAAGATTTTTAAAACAAATCACTGGCTTTTTTTGTTAACAAAAAAGAAAAATTTAATTAATTTTCTTAATTATTTTTAATTAATTTTCTTATTAATTAATTATTTTTAAGTATAATAAGTAATTTTATTGTTTAATTATTTAAAGAAAATTGAGCCTCTTTTTTTGTGTTTTTTTTTTAATTTTAATTTAGCCCTTTTCTTCAGTCTTTTTTTTTTTTGAAATTAGTGTTTATATTGAAAATGGGCTAAGTTTAAAAAAATTTAAAAATTTATGGCATTTTTTTATTTAATTCTTTTAATTTTTATATTTAAACTCTAAATTAAACTATTTTTTGTATTTTTTTTTAAATTATTGATTTAGGCACAAGGTGATATTTAATAACAACACATTTATGTTTTAATTTTGTATTTTTTTGTTTAATAAATTAAGTGCTAAAATTATTTTAAATTATTTAATTAGTTTTTTTTATCAAAAAAGTGCTTTTTTTAAATTAAAGTGCGGAATTTTTTAAAATTGTTATAGTTATTTCCTATTAGGAACAAAATGATCCAGCAGATCAAAAGTTTTTCTTTTCTTGTTGTGTTATATAAAGCTAATGTACCGCCATTTTATTTTCCTAGGAAAATAATTTTCTTGTAAAAATGTTAAACGAAAATATAAAACCCTAAAAACAAAGAAACAGAAACTACGTTAAACGTTAAGAAAATGTTTAAAAGTTCCCAACATGATATAAGAGCAAAGTTAAGTTTGTTGAAAAAAAGTAATATAAGTTAACCTTTTTTGCTACTAAAACTCTCTTAAGTTATAAAGAACTTTTAACATCTCAAAAAAAAAGCTTAAGCTTTTTACCCCCCCAAAAAACAAATATACATTAATTACCTACAAACATATGTATAGATATTAACCTCAACTAAGCAGAGAGTTAAGAATCTCACTCTCTCTCTCTCTGTGTGACTCTCTCGCTCAACGTGAGGAAAATAAAGCATCATAACAAGTATCGGCCGCATATTGCCAAGCCATGGTTAGCATCAATCAGTCGGCTCTAACATCATCTATTACCACCTCACGTTTGAGATTAGATTCTGTGATGAAAGTCTCATCACTGCTGCTGGCATTAGAGGGTAATTTAGTGGTCATTATTACTGTTTTATCATTATCGGCAGAATTTGTTACTCCCGGTGAGTAAGGAGATTCAGGTCTTTCTCTTTGTTCTAAAGGTGAACTACTATTCTCTTTACGTGCCACCGATAAATCTTCTACATGATCATCTTCTTCTTCATCGTTACGTTCACGTTCTAAATCTTGATCACGTTCACGTTCTCTCTCAGCAAATTCACGTTCGCGTTCTCTTTCACGCTCCAATTCATGACGTTCCATTAGCTCTTGTTCGGCATTACGCATATTATTGTATTTTAGGGCGAAATTAGAGGGACTGGGTGAACGTACTGCATTGCCATTGGGTCCGGGACTGGTGGACATACGATTGGCAGCAGCATGAGCAGCAGCTGCCAAAGCCATAGCATGTAAAGCTTCTCTACCTGCTATATCACCACCTCCACGATTTTCCAAAGCCTGCTGTAAGAAAGCATGATCTAAGAGAGCTGCAGCAGGATGAGGTATAGTTGGGGCTAAATGATGATGTTCACTATTGCGATGATGTTCTTTAAGTTCACGTTCCTCTCTAATGGCAGCATCATGCATGGCGGCAGCTGCCGCAGAAGCTTGACCATAACCATGAGCATAAGGGAAAGCCGCAGAGGATTCTACACTACTAGGGCTACGTTTCATGGTACGATTCATGGGCCGTCCGGTGGTAATGCCCAACTTCTTGACCTTATCATACAAAGTGCGCGAGGGTACACCAAATTTGCGTGAAGCCTGCAAAGCACTCATGCCTTCACGTACACACTGGATGGCGGACATAATATCACTGCGGGTATATTGTTTATAACGTTTCCATTCGGGTTTTTGATTGCCATTGGCAGCAAAATTGCCACCGAAATTACTGCCCTTAGGATCGAAACCATCATCCTCAAAGGAACGATCGGTAAAGGGAGAATGAGGCTCATCATGGTATTTCTAAAAAGGGAACAAAATAAAATGTTACATAATTAGTTATATTATAGGAAAGCTTTTGTTTAAAATTTATATAAAAATTTCTAAAGCTTAACCTCAACTTACCTTATCACTATAATCGGAACCATTGAAACTATGATTATTTTTGTCGGCTGAACCTGAGGATTTGTCCCCTTTATTGCCAGCATTAGGCAACAATAAAGGCAATTGTTGTGACGAATCGGCTGGATTGGCTTGAGCCAAAACATTACGCAATATGGGAGTATCACGATTCATTAACATGCTGGACATAGAGGATAACTTTTTACGTTTTAAGGGATTCATATCGGGAGCCGATTCATAAACAGAACTCAACATGGCAGCAGCAGCCGCAGCCGAAGGAGACAAAGGCCATTGAGCAGACGAACGTTCTGAGGTGGGTGTTAAATTGCTGGCAGTTTGTTGTGTGGATTGAGGCTGGGCGGAGGCTGAGGCGGATGAGGGATTAGCAGAGGGCGCAGGTGATTTGTTATATAAACTGGTATAGGGAGATTTGTAACTACTATAGGGCGGTGACGAACTGCTGGACGGGGCAGCTGAGGGAGAAATATTTGTAGAGGTAGAGATCACGGAGGAGGAATTGTGACGGTAGTTATCAGAATCCTTGGCGCAAGGTTTGTTATGTGTTAGACCAGCGGTGGGTGATGAAGTGGTGGTAACCGAGGAATAGGGATTCGAAGGAGCCGATGTGCTTGCATAAGGATTACTAGCCGATCTTTCAGCATGCTCCTCACTGAGTTTATTGAATTTCTCCTTCAAGTCAGCCATATCAAAAAGACCCTTGACTTCCAATTCCTCAGCTATACGCATTATTTTGGGTATTTGACTTTGGGTAACATTTACCTCACCCGTATACATATATTCCAATAAGGCGCGCATTTCAAATGCCTTAACACCCGGAAATATAATGCTACAATGATCCATGGGTAAATCTTGTAAAATAGACTGAAAATACGGCGAATTGGCAGCCAAGACAACACGATGAGCTTTAAATTGTACTTGATCATCCACAACAATGGTACAGTCCACATAACTTTCCACTTTAATGAGAGCATCGAGTATCTCAACCAAATTCGATTTGTGATTATTCCATCTTAAACAATATGTTTGACCCTCTGGTGGGTTATTTGATGAGGTAGGGGCTGGTGGGCCACCCATATTGTGATGTTGTGTAGAAACGGGAGGACTTGGGGCTCGTTGAGGTGAGGGCGAATGAAAGTCTTCTGGTGGAAAATTACCAAAAGCTTGATGAGCAAATTGTTTGCGTATTTTGAGAGCCAGCTTAAATAATTTATAAAGAGCGGTTTAGCTAAAAAGAGAGAGAGAGAGAAACGTTATTAAGAGGATATTAAGCAATTTTTAAAGAAAATTTATACTTATTTTGTTTAAAATGTCATAATTTTAAAAAAATTTGCATTTGTTTTTCTTTAAAAGAAAAAGCAAGTGCCAATTTTGTTTTTTGTAAATTTAGAATAAAGTAGTTTTTTTTGGGGGCAAAATTTTGTGGCAAAAACTTGATATTTTTCTTGGTGTTGTTGTTTTAAATTTTGGGTATGTATTTAGTTTTAGAAAACATCCCCCTCTTTCTAATTTTATTCTTTGCTTTCTTGTTATTATTAATGTGTGTGTGTTTGTGTGTATGTTTATTTGGCGTTTTTTTTATCGAGTCTATTTTGCTTATAATATTCTTGTGCGTTTTTTTTCGGCAAAATTAATGCGTTTTTTATGGAATTTTTAATGAGGGGGTAGATTTTTTTAAATTTTAGTTTTGGGGGTGAGTTTTTAGCAGGTTTTTTTCTTTTAATTCATAAGAAAAATAGCGTGTGTTTTTTTGGGCTAAAAATTCCCGGAAATTTGTGGTCATTTATAATATTTGACTGTTCATAAGTTGCAGTTTTTTTTGAGTATCTTAAGGGAAAGAGAAAGATAGAGAAAGTTTGTGTATTTGTTGTTGTTGTTTTTGTTCTATTAAGTGTTTTCATATTGTTGCCATATGTTAATTTGTAGCAGAAGATATGTGCAAACATAAATTAACAAATAACATGTGTAAAACATCAGGGGCGTTTGAAAAGGGTAGCCAAATGAAGAAAAACCTTAACAATTTTAAAACGATCACTTCAAATGATCCTCTTTATGATAAATTTATTATTCTCAGAACCTTAACTAAGAGTTTAAACACATGGTTTCTTAAATTTAGCTTAAAAATTTGCTAATTTTTGTTTGTAATAGAAACCTTTAAAAGAGATCGTTTAAGAGAGTGATCTTTACGTATTAGATACTATTATAAAGATCACTAAAATTTGCTGTTTTCTGAAGAATTTTAAAAGAAAGAAAAAAGGTTTTACAGATGCTATAAGTGATCTTGTTTATATTAGTTTTACTGCAGCTGATCTTGCTAAGTTTTATATTTTTATTTAAAACTTTGGTAAAATGTTAAAAAAGGTGAGATTTTGAGAGATTTTTCCAAAAAAGAGAAAATTTAACTAATTTTCTTTGAGTGATCTTTTTTTTATTAAAGTAAACTTAATGATCTTGTTTTACTTAAGTGATCTTGCTTATTTTACTACAATGATCTTGATCTGAACTTTAGCAAACTTTTAGAGAAGCAAAATATGTTAGTTTTTTTCAAATAGAGAGAAAAACTTCATAATTTTGTTAGTGATGGAATAAGTGATATTGTTTATATTAGTTTTACTATTGCTGATCTTGCTAAATTTTATATTTTTATTAAAATCTTTGGTAAAATGTTAAAAAACGAAGTAAATTTGAAATTTTTCCTAAAAAAAGAGAAAATTTAATTAAAAATTAATTAATTAAGTAATCTTATTTTACTAAAGTCAACTTGTTTTACTAAAGTGAACTTGCCGATTTCGAAAAAACTATTAGAGAAACAAAATTAAAGAAAAATTTTCATAATTTTGTTAGTGATCTTGTTTGTAGTAGTTTTACCTAAGTGATCTTGGTAAAATTTTTAAATTTTTTTACCAAAATATCTATTGTAAAACAACAGAAAAACAAACGTTTGTTGATATTTTTTAAAAAGAGAGCTAAGTTTTTTGATATATTTAAGTGATCTTGTTTTTTGTTAGAGTAAATAAAGTGATCTTGCTAAAATTTGTGTGATTTTTTATTAAAAACATCTTCAGGAAAACTATAAAGAAAGAATTGATAAATTGAATAAAGAGAGAATGAATAGTGGTTTTCTTTTAAGTGATCTTGGCAAAATTCTGGTTTATTTCTAAATGATCTTTTAGTTATTTATAATTTTATTAAAATTTCTTTTGCAAAATATCATATTACCTTTAGCAAATATTTAGAAAACTTTGAGGTTTTTTTAAGCAAAAAGAAATTGATATTGAGTAGAAAATGAAAAAAAAAAAAAAATACAAATGAACAGGAAAAACGATCAGTATTTTGAAAAGAAAAGAGAAAAGATTTTAGAGGGTGTATAACCATGATGAATGGATTCTTTTTGCAATATAATAAATTTCGTTTTCCTTTTTTTGTTCACAAAATTTTTGACAAGCATATTAATGGCACTTTAAAGATAACCCAAAAAAGGAAGAGATAAAAGATCTTTTGTAAAGACAGCAAAAAAGGAATGTAATAAAGAAAAGGAAAAACAATTGTGCAATTTTAGAAAACAATTGTTGGAAAATATACTATATGACGCCACTAACAATAGACCGCCTGTGTAGTGAAGAGATCTAGACAGGTTGTACAATTGGAAGATCAGCAGGTAGAAAAGTGATCATGATCATGTGCTTGGGTGTGTGTGTAAGCAATTGTTGCATTAATATTGTTAAACATGTGAGAAAATGTTATATTTGGAAAAAATGTCAAATTGAGGAAAAAGTCAATGTTTTTTAAGGACAATTGGCTTATAAGGGATTAAAAGGTAGCCAATCTTGGGATTTTGTATATAAAAAAGTCAAATGTTAACACCTTTGTAGAAGAAGAAGAGAAGAATCAAAAGATTAAAGTGTTACAAAGAGAGATTAATTAAAAAAATTAAGAATTAAAGAAAATTTATAATTTTTAAGTTTTTTTGTTTTTTCTGTAAAACAAATTTTTCATTTAAGCAGTTTTAAAGCTTTTTTAAAAGAAAGAGTGTGATTGAGAGAGATTAAGAGAGAGCGCTAGTAGAAGAGAATGAACTTTTAAATTAAAGCTTTTATGTTGTTTTTATGCTTTAAAAAGTACTTAAGAGAAAAGTAGAGTGTTTGTGTGAGAAAGAGCTTTTATGCTTTTTGTGTGTTGAGAGCAAAAGCTTTATTTAATGTGCAGTTTATCACTAAAGCTTTAGATTGAGTGCAAAACTTGATAATTTTTTTTGTTCATTAGATTTATGCTAAAGGGCGTTTGTTTTAAACACAATTTTTTTTTCTAAAATACGTGTCAAATTTTAAAGTAAAAACCGGTTAAGGCTTGTCTGTATATGATGGCGAAATTGTAAAAATAATATTTAAAGTTTTTCAATGTAAATTGAAAAAATACCAAAACAATTTTCAAGGTTTTTTAAGGGACGGCAAACAACAAAATGAAGGTTATACTATCAAAAAAAAAAATTAAGGTAAAAAGTAATAAACAATAAAAAAATAATAGATTTGATTTAAACAATTAAATAATAATTTTTTAAAAATTTTGGAAAAAATTTTGATTTTCTTAAAAATTTTGAAAAAATTTTAAAAAAAATTTTGAAGTTTTTTTGAAATTTTTATAATATTTGTTTTAAAACTTACCTTGAAAATTTTTTTTGTAATTTTTTAACTGCTAATTTGGCGCAGTTTTGTTTATATTTTGAAAATTTTAATAATTTTGTTTAAATTTGTTTAAATTTGTTTGTTTTTATTAAAAATTTAGTACACACTACTACAGCTTTAGTTGAAGGCCAAATATTTGTTCCAAAAAATATTCCAAAAATGTTTGTTTTTTTCTTAAATTTTATTTTTTATAAATAGCTGAGTGTGGAATGTTTTATAAACACTTAAATTGTATTTTTTTATAATTTTTTTATTTTTAAAAATATTGCACTTTTTTCAAAAAAACACTTGTTTGTTGTAGTAGATTTTTTGTTGTAATAATCCCCAAAAAAAAAGAAAGTAATCCAAATTGTTTCTTTTTTTTGCCAGAGTTTTAATAATAATTTCCACTTGTTTTTTTTTTAATTTTTGTAATTTTATAAGAAAAATTTCTTTAAGTGTAGTTAGCTTGTTAGATATTTTTCTTGCTTATTATTTGTATATTTGTAATAATATTTTGTTTTTCTGTTAAATGTTTTATTTTTTTTTGTGTGTGAAAAAACTGCGACACATTTGATGTTGCAGATTCGAGAGCTCGAAGTTGAATAAATGCCAACTGCCAATGCATGCATAAAGTCATTCGTCTACGCAGCTCTATCACAAACTTCTTACAACAATAATAATAGTAATAAAACGCAGCAAAAATAAAATCTAATATTGTTTTTCATATAGGAAAACATACAATTTCCCCTATAACAACACACAAACACATACACACACATAGAGTCACTGCAACAACAACAACAAGAACTCTCTTACATCTTTACAGAAATTAGGGGAAGTTTTACACACTAGGCATGCTCATACTTACACTCTATAATACTCACTGTTTTACAAACAATATATCACCCAAAAACTATGTGTGTGTTTAAACTGTTATAAACTGTTATAAAACTGCAGCACAAACACACACACACACATACACTCTAGCAAGGTCTTGCAAAAGGAATAGTTAAACTCAATAGCCAGAGTAATAGAGAGAGAGAGAGTTTCTATTTTCCACTTGCTCTCTCTTTTTCACTCTCATCTTTAAGGGCCAGCAGTGATCTTTGCTATTATCACTAACAGCTTTAGTTTTAATGTCAATAACTGCAGTTTTTTATTGCTTTTCTCTGTTAAACCCCAAGCAAATGAGCAAAAGAGACAAAAAACTTTAGAAATTGTGCATTTTTTCTAAAACTCTTCTTTTTTATTTGTTTTTGTAAAATTTTGCGTCTAAGGGGGTCACCCACATTTATGTAAGAGTAAGTTATAACATTTCTAATGCATTTGTATTAGTAACTCTGAAATATTTTTTATATTGTTAGCGTTTTTTTTTAATAAATTTTTTATTGTACAGTCAGTTTTTTTTCTAATATTCTCCCTCTCCCTCTCTCTCTCTTTTCCATTAGAAACCTTTTATGCAGGTTATTTTATTAAAACAAATAATAAAAAAATATATTCAAAAAGGGTTTCTTTCTAAATGTGATTTTTGTTTCCAAAAAAACTGGTATTTTTTCAACATTTCTTACAACAACAACAACTTTTTAAAAGGGTCTTATGATTTTGTAGTTGTTGTTGTTATTTTTATTACAACAATTGCATTTTATTACACATTATTATCATCATTAAAGACATACAGCAATTGTTTGTTATTGTTAATTCATTAAGCAAAAATTATAATTTATTCCATGTTATCGAAAAATTTTGAAAAAGAAAAAGTTTAAAGCTAAATAAATTGTTTCAATGAATTTCTAAAACAAAAACAATTCTAAATTTAAATTGTTTTAAATTAACTAGTTTTAGAAGGGCTGCAAAATTGGCAACACAACAAATATCGGTCCTTCTGTGCTCTCAAAATATTGGTGGGAAAACAAAAACTCCTTCTCATATAATTCCTTACAAAATTCAGTGTTCCTGGGAAATACATTGCTAACAATGGTCTATAGTAAAGTCTGGTTTATAGACATGATTATAGATTGATCTATGGTCAATACTATAGACTGATCTATAGTCAGAACTGTTTTATAATCCAGACTATAGACTGTTTTATAATCCTATAAAACTGTCTATAGATGTTCTATACTACAGACTATAAACTGTTCTATACTCCAGACTATAGACTGTTCTATAGTCCAGACTATAGACTGTTCTATAGTACAGACTATAGACTGTTCTATAGTCCAGACTATAGACTGTTCTACAGTCCAGACTATAGACTGTTCTATAGTCCAGACTATAGACTGTTCTATAGTCCAGACTATAGACTGTTCTATAGTCCAGACTATAACTGTTCTATAGTCCAGACTATAGACAGTTCTATAGTCCAGACTATAGACAGTTCTATAGTCCAGACTATAGACAGTTCTATAGTCCAGACTATAGACAGTTCTATAGTTCAGACTATAGACAGTTCTATAGTCCAGACTATAGACAGTTCTATAGTCCAGACTATAGACAGTTCTATAGTCCAGACTATAGACAGTTCTATAGTCCAGACTATAGACAGTTCTATAGTCCAGACTATAGACTGTTCTATAGTCCAGACTATAGACTGTTCTATAGTCCAGACTATATACTGTTCTATAGTCCAGACTATAGACTGTTCTATAGTCCAGACTATAGACTGTTCTATAGTCCAGACTGTAGTATTATATAGTACTCTACAGACAGTTCTATAGTATAGACTATAGACTGTTCTGTAGTCCATACAGTAGACTGTTCTATAGTCCAGACTATAGACTATTATATAGTCCCGTCTGCAGACTATTCTGCAGTCCAGACTATAGACTCTTCTATAGTGCAGCCTATAGATTGTTCAATAGTCCGGACTATAGCTTGTTCTATAGTACAGACTATAGACTGTTCTATAGTCCAGAGTACTATAGTACAGATTATAGACTGTTCTATGGTGCAGGATATAGACTTTTCTATTGTCCAAACTACAGACTGTTTTATAGAGTACTACAGACTAGAGTTTTATAGAGTACTATAGTTCCGACTATAGACTGTTCTGTAGTCCATACTATAGACTGTTTTAAAGTCCAGACTATAGACTGTTTTATAGTCCAGACTGTAGACTGTTCTACAGTCTGCTATAGTACAGCCTATAGACTGTTCAATAGACCGGATTATAGACTATTTTATAGTCCACACAAAAGATTGTTCTATAGTCCAGACTATAGACAGTTCTATAGTGCAGACTATAGACTATTCTATAGTCCAAACTATAGACTGTTCTATAGTCCATAATATAGACTATTCTATAGTCCAGACTATAGACTGTTCTATAGTCCAGACTATAGACTGATCTATAGTCCAGACTATAAACTGATCTGTAGTCCAGCCTATAAACTGTTTAATAGTCCAGATTATAGACTATTCTATAGTCCAGAATGTAGGCTGTTCAATAATTCAGACTATTTTCTAGACAACAGACTGTTCTATAGTTCAGACTGTTCTATAGTTATAGAGTACTATAGTACAGACTATAGACAGTTCTATAGTCCAGACTATAGAACTGTCTGTAGTCCACACAATAGACTGTTTTAAAGTCCAGACTATAGACTGTTCTATAGTCCAAACTACAGACTGTTCTATAGCACAGACTATAGACTGTTCTATAGTCCAGACTATAGACTGTTCTATAGTCCAGACTATAGACTGTTCTATAGTCCAGACTATAGACTGTTCTATAGTCCAGACTAGAGTACTCTAGTACAGACTGTAGACTGTTCTATAGTCCTAAATGGAGTACTCTAGTACAGACTATAGACTGTTATATATTCGAGACACTGTTCTATAGTCCAAAGTATAGACTTTTCAATTGTCATGATTATAGACTCTTTTATAGTATATTTAGGGCTGTAGTCTAGTCAATACTATTGACTAGTCCATAATATGATCTATCATTAAGACTATATACTAGTCTTAAAGTCCATTTTTAGACTAATCTATAGAAAAAATATATTCCAAACTATAAAAGATACAATTGGTTAAGATCGATACTTTAATATGAAATTAATTTACAATCTTCCAAAACCTGCCTTTTAAATGTCTTCATTTGATATCCTTATTAGTGAGTAATATAAAACTTCGTTGTGCATCTACTATGGTATATGATCATATGTTGACCATAATATTGTATAGGTTGATTGATATTATTAATTCCCAACATATGCTTGCCAAACTCTTTTACTTTTTTTCTTTCTAACTTTATTTTTTGGAAATCTGTTATATGTAACTACCATATTTCTATGCTAGATCGAGTTTTTTTCTTCTTTTTTTTTGACCTTAATTTGTACGCATGATTAATTGTTGTTTTATGCCACAGCCACAACTTACGAGTTTGCTGCTGGTTGGATGATGATGATGACGTTCCAGACACTGCATGTTGTCCATTATTTTTTTGTTTTCCAAAATACAATAAAAATGCAATTGAAAATATGTTTATTTTTTTTGTTTAAAATGTAGAGAAATAAAGGAAATTGGTCAGTCATTGTTAATGTTATGAGTACTGGTGAAGTACTATGGATTGTTGGCATAAAAAAAGGTTCAAATTTACAAACTTGTCTTGATGTTTTTGTTGGAAAAAAGTAGGCGTTAGCTGATATTTCACACATATAATTAAAAACCACATTATAACTGAAAATAAAAATAACGAAACAAACTCTTTTTGTTTTTGATATAAAAATAATTAGAGTATATTGAGCAAATAGTACTTACAAATGTACTTATATTTTACCAAAAATAATTATAGAAAGACACCCTTATAAAACCATTTGTTCGAATTGGTTGTAATAATGATTTTGAATTATTTTAGGGTTTTTTACAACGGAAAAGGATTGATTTTTTTCTTTTGGAATCAGGAAGCCTGTAGTTTAAACTTCGATTTCTTTTAACTATTAGCAGTCTAATTATAATAAGAACCACTAACTAGTAGTAAATAAGCTATATAGGTATATATCTTCGAAAACATTTCAAATTGAGGTTTTGTAAGTTATTTAATGTAAAGCACTTACTTAATTCTTAATAAAATCATCAATTATGCGACGATTTTGATAAAATATATCTTGATTTAATTACTACATATTTAGCTTTCATATCAAATAACAAAAGTCAAAATTATCATTCTCAACGATTTTTAATGAATTTTTAAAAATTATAAATGTTTCAATTTTTCCTTTAATCAAAACCGATGGCTTGTCTCACTTAAATGTTAATAAAATCCTTAATTATCCAAAGATTTAAATAAAATATAGTTCATTTCATTTCTAAAGCTATTAGCTTTACGATTCTAAGAAAATTAAAACATTTTTCAATACCATGGATTTTTTAGAAATTTTTAAAAAATTTAAATTTTTAAAATTTTTTATTTCCCACCTTATGTGATATTGACACTTATTCAGGTATGAAATCAATAATTTATTTTAAGATTTTAAGCAAATATATCATTTATCATATACAAAGCTATAAAACCTTTCATTTGGTTTAGAGTTGTCATTTTCTTTTCAATTTTTTTAGAATATTTGTAAAAATCATAAAAATTTTTAATTTTGTTTTTTTATGAATTTGGTTTAATTAAAGAATAGTGTATAAAATTGTTAATTATCAACTGTTTTTAATGCAATATATGTTATTTGAATACTAATATATTTAGCTTTCTGATGATGTAACAAACTTATAATTATCGTTTTGTTTTGATTTTCTATAATTTTTTAAAATTTCAACATTTTTCAATTTTTTGTTTTTTTTTAAGGAATTTTAATGTTTACACTTTATTGTGAATAACTTTAACCCTTTTATAGCGATCTATGAAGACTATTAACGTTCAAAGTTTAGATATTTTAGTTTTCTTAAAGTAAGTCCTTAAAAATTTTTCCTCTCAGTGTTCCTAAAGGATGTATAATATCTGAAATAATAACACATCGGAAAATTTTTGCCGCCAACTTACAATTTTGTATGTCTGTCTATCTGTTAAAGAATTCATGGGAAACTGGAGACATTAGTCCCAGAGAATATATCTATGCTAACTTACAATTTTGGATGTCTGTCTATCTTCACTTTTGTAGGGGTCTTAACGAGAACATCAAATTCTATGGAAACTGTAAGACTTAGTCCCCGATATCATGGTGCTAAGACGGAATATTAGAACAAATTCTTGCGGTTATTTATTCTTACATATATGTCTCTAAACTGGAGGAAAACTGATCTCTGGAATGTATAAAATGGATTGAATTGATTATGTCGGCAACATTGGTCGACATATTTTTGAACATCCAAAAGGTCTTTATGATGTGATAAATCTAAGAACTTATTGGACTGGAAAAGGAGTCATAAAATTCTTACTATGTTCGTTTATTTGTTAAAGATACTTATGTATGTTGGGGCCTCAATAAGAACATCGAAATCGTGGAAAGCTGTCAGACATTAGTCTCAGAGAGAATATCGTGTTAAAGCGGAATATAAGAGCAATTTTCCGCGTGAACTTATTGTTACAGAGATGTCTCTAAACTGGGGAAAAACTTGATTAAGGAACCAGCTTATAGTGCGTGATATCATAGAATGTGAATTGATTACGTCAGCAACATAAACAACCTGAAGGCATTTAGATCATTATCAGGTGATAAATCTAAGAATTTATTGGACTGTAAAAGAGTCCTAACTAAATACTCTTTAAATGTTAGATTTTGCATTTAACGGCTAAAGAGCGAATATTGCAAAAATTATAATAACAAAGATCCAGTACAAAAACAAAACACAAATCTTAAACCGCTTAAGGAAATATTTTTAATTTATTCATCTTCTTTTTAACTTACCTGCTTAAAGAAAATTAATTGAAAATCAAAAAAATAACTGACAATTTATGCAAATTATCTTTTTTCCTTAACCCTCCCCAAACACAGAGTATAACTGACCCTTTGGCTAGCTGCTAAAATGCACTCTACCTAACCCACTGCTGAAAAACGGAAAAAAGGGGTTAATGCAATTTTCAATGCCCACAAAATCGATAATTTATGCAAAATCTTCGAAAAAGGTAAAACATAAGAAAGAAGAAAAAATGTCAAGAATTTGGCATTATTATGCAAATTTATTTAAAAGAAATCTTAAGAAAGAAAAAAAATCAATAAATAATCGAAAAAATTTGCATAAAAATTACACACAACAACAAGACGAGACAGCAGCAGCAGCAGAAGCAAGCAGCTGATGGTTTAAAGGGTTTTAAAAAAACGGTTAAACTAATTTGCATAATTTAGCTAAAGGATTAAGCATATAAGAAACAAAATCAAAAAAAAAAAAAAATATGCCAACTATATGACCTTGATGCTAAAAAATAAATTATAAATTATGCAAATTACTTTAGAAGACAATTTTGTAACGTATTTTTTTATTTTTTTAATTGACAAAAGAAAATTTTGCATTTTTTTATAATTAAAGGTCAGTTTAAGAATTATTTTTAATACAATTTCTTTATAAATATATTAAATTTTATATAAAAAAACATATTTCTTTCTCTTTCTATTCTTTTAATTATATGAAACTCAATCAATATCCATAGAGTTTTATTTTTATCCAATCAAAAATTGATTTCTATTGATTTTTCTCTTTTATAACAGATTTTCCCTTTTTTGCAGATTTTATTTAGCGTATCCTTATTCTATAATATCTTTTCTCCTTATTTTTATAGCTAAATATTGAAAATCCTTGCACACGCACTTTTACGCACACACGCACATTTACCAACATACACGTTTTTTTCACTCTTCTTTGTATTGCATTATATTGCTTTTGTTGTTGTTTCTTTCAAATAAACGAACATACGCATTTTATATTCGTTTTACCTTTTTTTGCTAATACCGATTGAGTGCATACATGCTAGATGTAGAGTGTGTTAGCAATAGTGTTTTAGCTTTCTCCTTCTCTCTTTTACTCTCGTGTTATTATAACAGCTATTTGTTGTTTTATTTTTTAAAATAATATTTTAATTAAAACAAGTGTTAAATATTAACTCCAATTAATGCCTAGAACTATGGACTACTCTATAGTCAAGACTATAGAATGCTCTATAGTGTAGACTATAGAATGCTCTGTAGTCAAGACTATAGAATGCTCTATAGTCAAGACTATAGACTGATCAATAGTCAAGACTATAGACTGATCAATAGTCAAGACTAAAGACTGATCTATAGTCAAGACTATAGACTGCTCTATAGTCAAGACTATAGACTGCTCTATAGTCATGACTATAGACTGATCTATATAATCTATATAGTCAAGACTATAAACTGATCAATAGTCAAAACTATAGACTGCTCTATAGTCAAGACTATAGACTGCTCTATAGTCAAGACTATAGACTGCTCTATAGTCAAGACTATAGACTTCTCTATAGTCAAGACTGCTCTATAGTCAAGACTATAAACTGACTATTGTCAAGACTATAGACTGATCTATATTCAAGACTATAGACTTATCTTTATTTAAGTCTATAGACTGATCTATAGTTAAGACTATAGACTGATCTATAGTTAAGACTACGGACGGCTCTATAGTCAAGACTATAGACTGCTCTATAGTCAAGACTATAGACTGCTCTATAGTCAAGACTATAGACTGCTCTATAGTCAAGACTATAGACTGCTCTAAGTCAAAACTATAGACTGCTCTATAGTCAAGAGTATAGACTGCTCTAAGTCAAAACTAAAGACTGCACTATAGTCAAGAGTATAGACTGCTCTATAGTCAAGAGTAAAGACTGCTCTATAGTCAAGAGTATAGACAGATATATAGTCAAGACTATAGACTGCTCTATAGTCAAGACTATAGACTGCTCTATAGTCAAGACTATAGACTGCTCTATAGTCAAGACTATAGACTGCTCTATAGTCAAGACTATAGACTGCTCTATAGTCAAGACTATAGACTGCTCTATAGTCAAGACTATAGACTGCTCTATAGTCAAGACTATAGACTGCTCTATAGTCAAGACTATAGACTGCTCTATAGTCAAGACTATAGACTGCTCTATAGTCAAGACTATAGACTGCTCTATAGTCAAGACTATAGACTGCTCTATAGTCAAGACTATAGACTGCTCTATAGTCAAGACTATAGACTGCTCTATAGTCAAGACTATAGACTGCTCTTTAGTCAATACTATAGACTGCTCTATAGCCAAGACTATAGACTGCTCTACAGTCAAGACTATAGACTGCTCTATAGTCAAGACTATAGACTGCTCTATAGTCAAGACAATAGACTGCTCTATAGTCAAGACTATAGACTGCTCTATAGTCAAGACTATAGACTGCTCTATATTTAAGACTATAGACTACTCTATAGTCAAGACTATAGACTGCTCTATAGTCAGGACTAAAGACTGCTCTATAGTCAAGACTATAGACTGCTCTATAGTCAAGACTATAGACTGCTCTATAGTCAAGACTATAGACTGCTCTATAGTTAAGACTATAGACTGCTCTATAGTCAAGACTATAGACTGCTCTATAGTCAAGACTATAGATCTATATTCAAGATGATAGACTGTCGTATAATCAAGATTATAGCTTTATTTACTTCTTTGCTTTTGTGGAAGTCATTAAAAACTACTTCCACAGAAGTGGTTACACTAGTTGCTACTTTTGAACTAGTGATAAATGTTATTCTTTTAGAAGTTCTTTTCTTTTTGCTGGGCAGCAGATAATTCTTTAGGAGAAATAATGTAGTTTGAGTAATACATAGTACATACTCCTCAATGAAAGAGCCTTGACTCAATCCATAGCTTCATCAGCTTAAAAACATTTTCTTAATAATTTTCAAAAAACCGAGTAATATATTTCGTAAAAGTAACACTTCTGACACGTGTCCACTATAATTTTATTTTTATTTATTTGTCACACAAAAAAGTTGAATGACCCATTAATTTTAGTCTAAAAACTAAATTGCAATTTATTTACAAAAATATTTACCAAACAAATTTTAAATAAAATCTCGAAAAAAACAAGAGTCTTATTGCAGCGATTACAAATAAATTTGACATGCATTTTGCATTATGTTGTCAAAGTGACAAGACAAAAGATTAAAAAGAAAAACTAATGACAACTATATGAGGGTCAGGGGACTGACTTATTAAGCAAAAAAAAAGAAAAGAAACAAAAAAAACATATATTAAATGTATATTTATTAAAAGTATTTACAATTAAGAAACAATATTTATAAACTGCGGGGTCAATGTGAACAACAATGAAATCTAAAAGTGTGGAAAAGTACGTTTTTTTGCAAAGGTTGTGAATAAATTGGCGATATTTAGGAAAATGGAAATTATGAGGGTTTACAGAGAATTCTAAATAAAAATAAAATTTCCTTATCAGTTTTAAAAATTATGTTCTATTCTAACAACTATTTACCTAGATAAATTTTCTATTTTAAATTTTCCTTTCCCTGACCTTGTAGTTTATTTTCAGTAATTAGTTAACAAAGAATGAATATGTTTTATATTATTTTGCTAAATTATGGGTTGTAAACTTCTTAAACCCTTTCGCGTTTTTATATTTCGTATTTTTTTGCATATTTTCGCACTTAAATGCAAAAAATTGCATTCTTTTAACCCTTTTCTTTTGCCCTGTGTACCTGTTTAACATGTGTTATTCATAAATTTAAAAATATTTTCTTAAGAAAGTTATTAATGAGTTTTTATACCTGCTTGGCAAGTAAGACTAAAAACTAAATATGTATGTATATATTTTTTGGGTTATAAATGTAAATGTGAGTTAATTTGGAAATTTTATTAAGAATTTTAAGGTGAAATAAATATTTTAATATTTTTAAATATTTTAAAATTAAAATATATTTATTCATCCCACAATAATCATCAAAAATTTACATGTAGATCCATTTTATTAAAAAAGACTGGCTAATCTTATTTAGATTTAATAATCAGATTATAATAATATGTAATGTCACCAGTGATAAATGGAGCGAAGGGTGAAATAATATGATATTTGTTCAATCTCAAGACACTCTTAAAGAGTAGTATTCAGCTCTTTAAGAGTGTCTTGAGATTGAAATTCACGGGGAAATTCACGTCATCCAACTGACAAAGTCATGTCTTTCCTAACATTCTAACGAGAATATATAGTCCAAATCCTATAGTTCATGTTTAGTTCTAGTTCCAGTTCAGTACTAGTTCAGTACTAGTTCAGTTCTAGTTAAGTTCTACTTCAGTTCTAGTTCAGTTCTAGTTCAAGTTCTGTTCTAGTTCTGTTCCAGTTCTGTTCTAGTTCAGTTCTAGTTCAGTTCTAGTTCAGTTCTAGTTCAGTTCTAGTTCAGTTCTAGTTCAGTTCTAGTTCAGTTCTAGTTCAGTTCTAGTTCAGTTCTAGTTCAGTTTTAGTCCAGTTCTTGTTCAGTTCTAGTTCAGTTCTAGTTTAGTTCTAGTTCAGTTCTAGTTCAGTTCTAGTTCAGTTCTAGTTCAGTTCTAGTTCAGTTCTAGTTCAGTTCTAGTTCAGTTCTAGTTCAGTTCTAGTTCAGTTCTAGTTCAGTTCTAGTTCAGTTCTAGTTCAGTTCTAGTTCAGTTCTAGTTCAGTTCTAGTTAAGTTCTACTTCAGTTCTAGTTCAGTTCTAGTTCAAGTTCTGTTCTAGTTCTGTTCCAGTTCTGTTCTAGTTCAGTTCTAGTTCAGTTCTAGTTCAGTTCTAGTTCAGTTCTAGTTCAGTTCTAGTTCAGTTCTAGTTCAGTTCTAGTTCAGTTTTAGTCCAGTTCTTGTTCAGTTCTAGTTCAGTTCTAGTTCAGTTCTAGTTCAGTTCTAGTTCAGTTCTAGTTCAGTTCTAGTTCAGTTCTAGTTCAGTTCTAGTTCAGTTCTAGTTCAGTTCTAGTTCAGTTCTAGTTCAGTTCTAGTTCAGTTCTAGTTCAGTTCTAGTTCAGTTCTAGTTCAGTTCTAGTTCAGTTCTAGTTCAGTTCTAGTTCAGTTCTAGTTCAGTTCTAGTTCAGTTCTAGTTCAGTTCTAGTTCAGTTCTAGTTCAGTTCTAGTTCAGTTCTAGTTCAGTTCTAGTTCAGTTCTAGTTCAGTTCTAGTTCAGTTTCTAGTTCAGTTCTAGTTCAGTTCTAGTTCAGTTCTAGTTCAGTTCTAGTTCAGTTCTAGTTCAGTTCTAGTTCAGTTCTAGTTCAGTTCTAGTTCAGTTCTAGTTCAGTTCTAGTTCAGTTCTAGTTCAGTTCTAGTTCAGTTCTAGTTCAGTTCTAGTTCAGTTCTAGTTCAGTTCTAGTTCAGTTCTAGTTCAGTTCTAGTTCAGTTCCAGTTCAGTTCTAGTTCAGTTCTAGTTCAGTTCTAGTTCAGTTCTAGTTCAGTTTTAGTTCAGTTCTAGTTCAGTTCTAGTTCAGTTCTAGTTCAGTTCTAGTTCAGTTCTAGTTCAGTTCTAATTCAGTTCTAGTTCAGTTCTAGTTCAGTTCTAGTTCAGTTCTAGTTCAGTTCTAGTTCAGTTCTAGTTCAGTTCTAGTTCAGTTCTAGTTCAGTTCAAGTTCAGTTCTAGTTCAGTTCTAGTTCAGTTCTATTTCAGTTCTAGTTCTGTTCTAGTTCAGTTCTAGTTCTGTTCTAGTTCTGTTCTAGTTCTGTTCTAGTTCTGTTCTAGTTCTGTTCTAGTTCTGTTCTAGTTCTGTTCTAGTTCTGTTCTAGTTCTGTTCTAGTTCTGTTCTAGTTCTGTTCTAGTTCTGTTCTAGTTATGTTCTAGTTCTGTTCTAGTTCTGTTCTAGTTCTGTTCTAGTTCTGTTCTAGTTCTGTTCTAGTTCTGTTCTAGTTCTGTTCTAGTTTTGTTCTAGTTCTGTTCTAGTTCTGTTCAGTTCTGTTCTAGTTCTGTTCTAGTTCTGTTCTAGTTCTAGTTCTGTTCTAGTTCTGTTCTAGTTCTGTTCTAGTTCTGTTCTAGTTCTGTTCTAGTTCTGTTCTAGTTCTGTTCTAGTTCTGTTCTAGTTCTGTTCTAGTTCTGTTCTAGTTCTGTTCTAGTTCTGTTCTAGTTCTGTTCTAGTTCTGTTCTAGTTCTGTTCTAGTTCTGTTCTAGTTCTGTTCTAGTTCTGTTCTAGTTCTGTTCTAGTTCTGTTCTAGTTCTGTTCTAGTTCTGTTCTAGTTCTGTTCTAGTTCTGTTCTAGTTCTGTTCTAGTTCTGTTCTAGTTCTGTTCTAGTTCTGTTCTAGTTCTGTTCTAGTTCTGTTCTAGTTCTGTTCTAGTTCTGTTCTAGTTCTGTTCTAGTTCTGTTCTAGTTCTGTCCTAGTTCTGTTCTAGTTCTGTTCTAGTTCTGTTCTAGTTCTGTTCTAGTTCTGTTCTAGTTCTGTTCTAGTTCTGTTCTAGTTCTGTTCTAGTTCTGTTCTAGTTCTGTTCTAGTTCTGTTCTAGTTCTGTTCTAGTTCTGTTCTAGTTCTGTTCTAGTTCTGTTCTAGTTCTGTTCTAGTTCTGTTCTAGTTCTGTTCTAGTTCTGTTCTAGTTCTGTTCTAGTTCTGTTCTAGTTCTGTTCTAGTTCTGTTCTAGTTCTGTTCTAGTCCTGTGCTAGTTCTGTTCTAGTTCTGTTCTAGTTGTGTTCTAGTTGTGTTCTAGTTGTGTTCTAGTTGTGTTCTAGTTCTGTTCTGTTCAGTTCTGTTCTGTTCAGTTCAGTTCAGTTCTAGTTCTGCTTTAGATCTGGTAAGTTAAATTTGGTTTAATTATGTTTTTATTAAGCGACTGTTTTAAGATTGGACCTTGGGGTCGAATCTATGAGTTTCTATAAGTGCCAACACTAGAAATTTTCATCTTTCTTGTAAAAAGTCAAACATCCATCAATAGTTTTTTTCCAACTGAAAATATTTTCTACATAAACAAAAAATTCAATATAACAAAAATACACATTGTGGTTCGCACTGTAATAGAGTAATAGTACTTTTTCCCCCACATAAATCTGCGCCTTGCAACGGCACGTAGTCCAAATTATTGTGTAATTGTAACGCAGTTCATTAACCTCCACTAAAATGCAAACCTAAATAAAACAAATTTCTTTATTAGAAAAAAACATTGTTGTCGTATCTGAAATACAATCAATTTTATTTTTTCCCGAAAAAATTGCGTTTTTATATTTTTGGAGAAAAAAAGTCTAAAGTAAATATTTTTTGAAGCTTCTTATCACTGTGAAATGTGTGTGGAAATAGTTCTATGGAAAAAAGTGGCAAGAATTTTTGTAAAAATATGATAAGAAAGGGAATTTTAAGGTGGCCAGATAAGAAGATAAATGCTGTATTAAAGAACTCTCAGTTAATCGGTATGATCTCTATTCAAATCTCTTAAAATTGCTGTTTTTCATAAGGATAAAGGAATTGACTACTAGTTACATAACTGGTTCTTTGGGATTAGTTTACTGCTTGTGTGATCGAAAAAGTGTTTTATATTCAAAATAAATATCGATATAGAAATTGACTTCAAGATCAACTTTAAAAGATCGCCAATGTCACCAAAATACGAACTAGTTGTCAGCTGGTCACCTTAACGCACTAAAATACATTTTCAAATAGCGAATGCACATTTTCGTTTCTTCGTCTTTTAATTTTTACAAAATATATTTTGTTCTTCAAATCTTTAACTAAATAAATGTTATAATTTTTGTTTTTCTCCATGTAATCTTATCAGTTTTTCAAATGCAATAATGAAGAAAATGTAATATTAAATTAATTTATAGTTTTATTTAATATTTTTTTAGTTAAATTAAAAAAATAATGTGTTACATTCACAGAGCAAAGATGTGACAATTTTGATAAAGTGTATTATTTTCGAACCCCAATTGAAGTGTGAAAGTAGAAAAAAAGTTTTAAGAAAATTTTCATAACGGTGCAAAGGAGATAAGATTTCGTGAAGGGGTTAATCGGTTTTTTGTGTAATCAAAAGCAAAACATTTAGATAAGTCAAAAATAAAATTAAAAGGGGATATGAAAAGCTGCTCGAAAGATAATAGCTAATGGGAAGGCTTTTAGTCCTAGATTTTTTCCAAATTTTTATACGAAATATTAAAATTTGAGAATAGACTATAAACTAGACTATAAACTAGACTACAGACTAGAATATAGATTAGACTATAGACTAGACTAGACTAAGACTAGACTATAGACTAGACTATAGACTAGACTATAGACTAGACTATAGACTAGACTATAGACTAGACTATAGACTAGACTATAGACTAGACTAT
>NC_060954.1:16512192-16516342 GCF_022045245.1 Lucilia cuprina
TAGAACTGAACTAGAACTGAACTAGAACAGAACTGGAACAGAACTAGAACAGAACTTGAACTAGAACTGAACTAGAACTGAAGTAGAACTTAACTAGAACTGAACTAGTACTGAACTAGTACTGAACTGGAACTAGAACTAAACATGAACTATAGGATTTGGACTATATATTCTCGTTAGAATGTTAGGAAAGACATGACTTTGTCAGTTGGATGACGTGAATTTCCCCGTGAATTTCAATCTCAAGACACTCTTAAAGAGCTGAATACTACTCTTTAAGAGTGTCTTGAGATTGAACAAATATCATATTATTTCACCCTTCGCTCCATTTATCACTGGTGACATTACATATTATTATAATCTGATTATTAAATCTAAATAAGATTAGCCAGTCTTTTTTAATAAAATGGATCTACATGTAAATTTTTGATGAATTATGGGGATGAATAAATATATTTTAATTTTAAAATATTTAAAAATATTAAAATATTTATTTCACCTTAAAATTCTTAATAAAATTTCCAAATTAACTCACATTTACATTTATAACCCAAAAAATATATACATACATATTTAGTTTTTAGTCTTACTTGCCAAGCAGGTATAAAAACTCATTAATAACTTTCTTAAGAAAATATTTTTAAATTTATGAATAACACATGTTAAACAGGTACACAGGGCAAAAGAAAAGGGTTAAAAAGAATGCAATTTTTTGCATTTAAGTGCGAAAATATGCAAAAAAATACGAAATATAAAAACGCGAAAGGGTTTAAGAAGTTTACAACCCATAATTTAGCAAAATAATATAAAACATATTCATTCTTTGTTAACTAATTACTGAAAATAAACTACAAGGTCAGGGAAAGGAAAATTTAAAATAGAAAATTTATCTAGGTAAATAGTTGTTAGAATAGAACATAATTTTTAAAACTGATAAGGAAATTTTATTTTATTTAGAATTCTCTGTAAACCCTCATAATTTCCATTTTCCTAAATATCGCCAATTTATTCACAACCTTTGCAAAAAAACGTACTTTTCCACACTTTTAGATTTCATTGTTGTTCACATTGACCCCGCAGTTTATAAATATTGTTTCTTAATTGTAAATACTTTTAATAAATATACATTTAATATATGTTTTTTTGTTTCTTTTCTTTTTTTTTGCTTAATAAGTCAGTCCCCTGACCCTCATATAGTTGTCATTAGTTTTTCTTTTAATCTTTTGTCTTGTCACTTTGACAACATAATGCAAAATGCATGTCAAATTTATTTGTAATCGCTGCAATAAGACTCTTGTTTTTTTCGAAAGATTTATTTAAAATTTGTTTGGTAAATATTTTTGTAAATAAATTGCAATTTAGTTTTTAGACTAAAATTAATGGGTCATTCAACTTTTTTGTGTGACAAATAAATAAAAATAAAATTATAGTGGACACGTGTCAGAAGTGTTACTTTTACGAAATATATTACTCGGTTTTTTGAAAATTATTAAGAAAATGTTTTTAAGCTGATGAAGCTATGGATTGAGTCAAGGCTCTTTCATTGAGGAGTATGTACTATGTATTACTCAAACTACATTATTTCTCCTAAAGAATTATCTGCTGCCCAGCAAAAAGAAAAGAACTTCTAAAAGAATAACATTTATCACTAGTTCAAAAGTAGCAACTAGTGTAACCACTTCTGTGGAAGTAGTTTTTAATGACTTCCACAAAAGCAAAGAAGTAAATAAAGCTATAATCTTGATTATACGACAGTCTATCATCTTGAATATAGATCTATAGTCTTGACTATAGAGCAGTCTATAGTCTTGACTATAGAGCAGTCTATAGTCTTGACTATAGAGCAGTCTATAGTCTTGACTATAGAGCAGTCTATAGTCTTGACTATAGAGCAGTCTATAGTCTTGACTATAGAGCAGTCTATAGTCTTGACTATAGAGCAGTCTATAGTCTTGACTATAGAGTAGTCTATAGTCTTAAATATAGAGCAGTCTATAGTCTTCTATAGAGCAGTCTATAGTCTTGACTATAGAGCAGTCTATAGTCTTGACTATAGAGCAGTCTATAGTCTTGACTATAGAGCAGTCTATAGTCTTGACTATAGAGCAGTTCAATTGTCTTGACTATAGCGCAGTCTGTAGTCTTGACTATAGAGCAGTCTATAGTCTTGACTATAGAGCAGTCTATAGTCTTGACTATAGAGCAGTCTATAGTCTTGACTATAGAGCAGTCTATAGTCTTGACTATAGAGCAGTCTATAGTCTTGACTATAGAGCAGTCTATAGTCTTGACTATAGAGCAGTCTATAGTCTTGACTATAGAGCAGTCTATAGTCTTGACTATAGAGCAGTCTTGAGTATAGAGCAGTCTATAGTCTTGACCAGATGCCTTTATTTTAAGTGTGTAGGTGGGAAAAAAAAACATTCGAAATTTATATTTTTATTATTTTTTTATTGATTTATATTGATTTCATAAATTTTCTATTATAAAATTGATTTATAAAATTAATGATGAAATCTAATAACAATTTGAAATGGAAAACTGGAAAATTATATTAGAAACAAATAAATGAAATTTCCTTGAAATTACCACCCATGGCGATATACAAGGAATTTTATATAAAATGTAATGATAAAAATGAAAAATACTTATATAACAAGAAAAGTAAATTTTAAACTAATAGTTCAATATGTTAAATGTGAAAAGTTTGTGAAGAGAGACTTGTTGTTGAGTTCTATTTGACACAAACTAGTAAAAATGTTCTTCAAACATATGTAATTTCAATGTCAAAAACATAAATAAATTTAATGTTTCAATTCGATTTAACCAAAGAAATTCTTTGTACTTTGCAATCTGTTAACATAAACATTTTAATACCTACTAAATTGTTATTTTATGAGAATAAGAACGATATGAAGAAAATTATCTAAAACAGCTGTTACACTTGTCTATGTGTGTAAACTGTTACATTAACACGTGTATATTAAAACCAGAAATGTTTAGAATTTCCTAAAAATATTCTCATAGTTTGCATAAAAAGATTTCTTTCAATTCCCTTGACACCTTGACGTATGAGTAATAGTCAATGCCACAGAACACTCATTCGTTAAGTAACACTAATACTTAATTTATTTGTGTGTAGTAAATAAACATTTCCTTTTTGTTCTTATAAATTATTAAATTTTTAATTTTACTTCTAAACACATTGAGTGATGATTTTATTTGATTTTAGAGCCGAGTTTTTTTAATTCTCACACACAATTTAATTCCATTTAACACTTTCAATCGCACAGCTGTTGGGAATACTTTATGAATTATGTATTAAGATTATAAATATATAATTATTTGTGTATACCACATACACTTTCTAGTAACTGCAGGCATAATAAAGTGTTTGTCGAAATAATTACTTTGGGTTTACGAAAATAAATATTAAAAAAGAAAAATATAAAAAAAAAATACTAAAAATTCTCTTTGTAGAGAACATTTGATAAGTTTTCTTTGCATATATAAATTCTCTTTTCATAGAAAATTATCTTTTTATATAAACTTCTCGATAAATTGTCTTTTTATAAAAAATTCTATCTGTATAGAGATTTATCGATAAATTCTGATGTTATAAAGGATTCTGATTTTATAAAGGATTTCTGCTTTTATAGAGAATTTTCGATAAATTCTTCTTTTTAATTAAACTTCTCTTTTATCTTTTTATATAAACTTCTCGATAAATTGTCTTTTTATAAAAAATTCCATTTGTATAGAGATTTATCGATAAATTCTGATGTTCTGATGTTTTATAAAGGATTTCTGCTTTTATAGAGAATTTTCGATAAATTCTTCTTTTTATAGAAATTTTCGATAAATTCTCTTTTTATAGAAAATTTTCGATAAATTCTCTTTTTATAGAATATTTTAGATAAATTCTCTTTTTATAGAATATTTTAGATAAATTCTCTTTTTATAGAAAATTTTCGATAAATTCTTTTTTTATAGAAAATTTTCGATAAATTCTCTTTTTATAGAAAATTTTCGATAAATTCTATTTTTATAGAAAATTTTCGATAAATTCTCTTTTTATAGAAAATTTTCGATAAATTCTCTTTTTATAGAAAATTTTCGATAAATTCTCTTTTTATAGAAAATTTTCGAT
>NC_060954.1:16516442-16520694 GCF_022045245.1 Lucilia cuprina
GACTAGACTATAGACTAGACTATAGACTAGACTATATACTAGACTATAGACAAGACTATAGACTAGACTGTAGACTAGACTATAGACTAGACTATAGACTAGATTATAGACTAGATTATGGACTAGACTATAGACTAGACTATAGGCTTGACTATAGACTAGACTAGACTATATACTACACTATAGGCTAAACTTTAGACTAGACTATAGACCAAACTGTAGACTAGACTAGAATTGCCAAAATTTCTGAGTAATTAATTTATACATTAACTATTTCCTAATTGTAAGTCCATTTTTAATTGTTGCTTAAATTATTTGCGGTCAATTGTTTTTGTTTAATTATGTCTATTTTCTCCTTTACCTACCTGACTTTTTAAGTCCATTTAAGGTTTTTCTTTAGTTGGCTAAAATTTGTTTGTATTCTTTAACTCTGGCTTAATCTTGTGGCTACTCATCGCTTAAGTTAATCCCCCGGATTTAGTTTGTGGTTTTCTTAAAACGATGATGACTTTTTCAAAATTCATTGTGGATTTGGAAAAAAAGAACAACATAATGTGGGTAATTTTTTGCAAAGATTTAAATCTTTGTTTTTAATGATGGTTTTAGCTGGGATTTTTCTAAGATTATCATTATAATTTCCATTCATATTTAATGAAGTTATAGAATAGACACTTAGTTAATTCCAATGGTTATATCCGGGCTTTAAATTTAATAACTTTATTAATGTTTTCAAAGAGAAAGACGGAGTGTGTGTGTGTTTTGGAAATTCAAATACTTTTTGCGAAAATCTCTTAAAACCAATGTGAAAGTCAAAAAGTCAGGATTAAGAACAAAAAGTTAAATCTTTTTTAGTTTTAAGTGTGTTTAGACAAATGTTTTGGAACTGAGAAAGGAAACTCCAGAATAAGACACAGAATTTTCTTAATTTAGACACAGATTTAAAACAGGAAATAATTAAAAAACAATTTTAATTTGCAATGGGTTTTTGCAGAGTTTTTATTATATTAAATTTAAAATAAGTATATAATAGAAAATTGAATGTCTTTTTATGAGTTAATTAAATTTATTAATATCATGATGTAAATGTGATAAATCATTTAAGCACTAATTTGTTTTTTTTTTCTCTTTTTCTATCAAATATGCTACAATAAGTCAGAAAAAGTTAAGAACCAAATCGGATTTCTATGCCGGGAAATCTCTCTTCTCATTCTTATAAAAAAGTGTAGATATTTTCTTTTATAGGAAGTGATTTTTTTTAATAAAAATGTTTTTCTAAAATTTTGTTGTTATAAACTAGACTATAGTCTAGTTTCTTTTTGTCTAGCCTAGTGTCCAATCTATAGTCTAGCCTATAGTCTTTTCTATAACAGACTAAAAATTATTTTTTTTAATAACTGACTAGACTTTAGCATAGACTATAGCCTAGTCTATGGTTTAGTCTAAAGTCAAGTCAACAGTCTAGTCTATAGTCTTGTCTATAGTCTAGTCTATAATCTAGACTAGTTTATAGTCTGATCTGTAATCATGTCTATAGTCTAGTCTATAGTCTAGTCTATAGTCTAGTCTATAGTCTAGACTATATTCTAGTCTATAATCTAGTCTATAATCTAGTCTATAATCTAGTCTATAGTCTAGTCTATAGTCTAGTCTATAGTCTAGTCTATAGTCTAGTCTATAGTCTAGTCTATAGTCTAGTCTATAGTCTAGTCTATAGTCTAGTCTATAGTCTAGTCTATAGTCTAGTCTATAGTCTAGTCTATAGTCTAGTCTATAGTCTAGTCTATAGTCTAGTCTGTAGTGTAGTCTATAGTCTAGTCTATAGTCTAGTCTATATTCTAGTCTATAGTCTAGTCTATAGTCTAGTCTATAGTCTAGTCTATAGTCTAGTCTATAGTCTTGTCTATAGTTTAATCTATAGTCTAGTCTATAGTCTAGTCTATATTATAGTCTATAGTATAGTCTACAGTATAGTTTATATTCTAATCTATAGTCTAGTTTATAGTCTAGTCTATAGTCTGCTCTATAGTCTACTCTATAGTCTAGTCTATAGTCTAGTCTATAGTCTAGGCTATAGTCTAGTCTATAGTCTAGGCTATGGTCTAGTCTATAGTCTAGTCTATAGTCTAGTCTATAGTCTAGTCTATAGTCTAGTCTATAGTCTAGTCTATAGTCTAGTCTATAGTCTAGTCTGTAGTCTAGTCTGTAGTCTAGTCTGTAGTATACTCTATAGTCTAGTCTTTAGTTTAGTCTAAGTCTAGTCTATAATCTGCAAAACTATTTCGTTTTAAATTTTGTCAAAATTCTGTGTTTGAAGGAAATTTTCGTTAAATTTTAATACAAAATTCCGAAAAGCTGGGAAAAATTAATACCCCTAAAAAACTGAATAATTATTTAAATTTTTATCACCGAAAAATACGCACAAATACAAATAAACATAAAAATAAATAAATATTGCTACATTTTTACATTGTTTTTGTAATTTCTAATAAATACGCTAATGCAGTAAGTATAACAACAAAAACTCTGCACAGAAAAAAAGAAATTACAAAAATAACAAATCAACAGCAAAGCAAAATGAGTTGGCGGCTCATTGGCGTTTAGACGAAGTAGAAAAAAACCATAGATTTCCAAAATCAAATACAACACTGTGTCAAAAAATTTTATTGTGCCGGGTCATTGCACTTTTGCACAAGCTAATGCACAAAATAAAAACAACATGAAAAATCTAAAAAATATACGAAAAAAAGACGAAAAAATAACTAACAGCACACACTAATAAAAAATGATTAAATTTGTTTAATGATTAGATAGTAAAAATGTTTAAACAAGGCAGAGAATATGATAGAAAGAGGGAAAGAGAGATAACGATCATGCAATTTTGCCTTAAGTGTAAAGAGTGAAGAGCATCAACTTTTGAATGCTAGAGTTTTTGTAAACATTGTATTTCTTGAGTTTTCATGTTGTTGTTTTTTTAATTTAATTTTCATACAAGTTTTTCGTTTATTAATTGTGTTGTTGTTGCTGTTGCTTTTTTCCAGTTTTCGTACCCACACCCAAAATAAACATGCACAAATATTTTGTACAAATACATTCTGCGTTTTTATAATTTTTTTCTACCCTTTTTGTTGTTGTTTTTTATTTTCACTAAAACATTAAATTAGATCGTTAAACTCAACAACAAAACTAAAAATATACGAAAAAGATAAGTGAAGAATAAAAATGGCGCATATGTTTGCATGTGTGCAACATTTAAAACAAAACAACAACAACAACAACTACAACATGCGTTTTGTGCATACAACCCATGTTCACATATGCTAAATGTGCAATAGCAAGCAATTACTCCTTCAAAAAAACTAAAAATAGTTCAAGTGTCTTTTTGTGAAGAAATAAGTAAACAATGTGAAAGAGGGAGATAACACTCCTCAGCAGAAGAATTGCTACACATGCGCATAAATTGTTCGCTTGAAAGGAATACAACAATAACATTACAAATGCAAAGTTATTTTTATCATATTCATACTCAAACATCCCGTACTATGTTGAGTCTTGTATTCTGGCAAACATTTGTTTAATTTTTTTTTTTTTGAAAAGCAAAATTTATGGTTTATTTTAATGGCAAACAGTTAGATTACACATATGGAGTGATAATATTTGGAACTCCTGAATTATTAATAACATATTCAAACTTAGGATCCGTAACTCACGTAAGCCAGCTGGTGGTTATGTGTGAGTTGTTGCACGTCGTCCTGATTAGTTTCAATTGAACGTTATGTTTTCAGAGAACATGGTTATAAGGTGAGCAAGGAATATCTGAGCTGCCTCCATAAGATTGTTGGAATAGTTTTAGTGGGTTCGATTCGTAAGAAAAAGAAACAGCGCAGATAGTGTCTACATCATATAATTAACTAACTAACTAACTAACTAACTAACTAACTAACTAACTAATTAACTAACTAACTAACTAACTAACTAACTAACTAAAAAAAAACTAAAAAAAACTAAATAACTAACTAACAAACTAACTTTAGTCTATTATATAGTGTAGTCTATAGTCATGTCTAAAGCCTTGACTATAGTCTAAGATCTAGTCTATAGTCTAGTCTACAGTCTAGTATATAGTCTAGCCTATTGTCCAGTATAAAGTCTAGTCTATAGTCTAGTCTATAATCTAGTCTATAGTCTATAGTCTAGTCTATAGTCTAGTCTATAGTCTAGTCTATAGTCTAGTCTATAGTCTAGTCTATAGTCT
>NC_060954.1:16520794-16587253 GCF_022045245.1 Lucilia cuprina
AATTCAACATCTGACGAGTGGAGTGGTCCGGTCAAAACGGGGTCTCTTTGACTCTACTTGACAGTTCGCGTGTAGTGAACTACCACGTAAACCAACCAACCAACCATCGGTCTGCATTTAATCGAGGTTGTTCAGTTAATCTTATTATGTAATGGAAAGTGTTGGTGTTGGAGAGAAATTTAGTTGATATTTGGACCAACATTGAGTAGAGTGAAGGGTTTCAGATATAAGAGCAGAACTAAAAGAAGTCTCCGACTGCGGCAGAAAACTTGTCATTTAACACTCTACTAACATATGAAATATCTATAGCAAGTTACTTAAATGTATATTCGGATTATATGAAGAAAATAATACCAGTAACTCATTACCAACATTTAAAAGTCATTTATTTACTAAAATATCTTTTCTTGAACAATAAAACCTGCAATAAAATTCCATTATAGTCAAACAATGATTTTTCATTAATTTGACGTCCGTCAGTACCGACAAATTAGTCGGCATTTCAATCAAAAGAAGGACACAAAAAGATGATGATCATGATCATCATCAACAACAACTCTTAAGCATTTGCACACAATTGTATGTAAAAAACTTAAATAAATAAATCGTAAATTTGATCCTGACTAAATAAATACGAATACGAATGTGATTTTCATTTTCATTTTAACACTCAAGTGTGACTTGGAGTGCTAAAATGAACATTTTTTTTTGTAAAGAATAATCAAAAAAATATATATGAAGAAAATTTGTATACAAATTTGTATTGTTTGAGTTTTGTAAGAAAAAAACGCAAAGAAAAGTAAATAGAAACAAAAACCGTGTCAAAATAGCATATAATCGGCATAAATAGTAATAGAAATTGTACATATTGGCAGCAGGTAAGGGTCATTAGGAGAGGACAGACGATCAAAGACAAAACTACCGGTTAATGAAGATCCCAAAATGGGAATATAAAGATCGAACACACACTTAACACACATGGTTTTTATGCAAAAAAATTAAGAAAATTGAGATGATTATGTATGCTTTTCTCCTTCACTTTAAGGACAGTGAAGGAGAAAAGTTAACAGACGTTGTTTGAAAATCTGTGTTTAGCGAACCAAAACTGTAGCAAAATATGTTTAAGAAGATTTTTAAAAAATTTTCATAAAGAGCGTGTAAATTTTTGAAAAATTTCCGAAAGAGAGAATGATATTTTGAAAAATATACGAAAGAGAGAGTAAATTTATTAAAAACTTACGAAAGAGAGAGTAAGTTTTTGAAAAAATTACAAAAGAAAAAGTGTATTATTAAGTTAGTAAGTTAGTTAGTTAGTTAGTTAGTTAGTTAGTTTATTAGTTAGTTAGTTAGTTTGCTAGTTTGTTAGTTAGTTTATTAGATAGTTAGTTAGTTACTTAGTTAGTTTGTTAGATAGTTCGTTATTTTGTTAGTTAGTTAGTTTATTAGTTAGTTAGTTAGTTAGTTAGTTAGTTAGTTAGTTTATTAGTTAGTTCGTTAGATAGTTAGTAAGTTTATTAGTTAGTTAGTTAGTTAGTTAGTTTGAAAGGAGGATGTTTATACATCAAATCCGAAGAATTACACCTAGGCCTCAATCGGGCCTATTGTGTGCTCCTTAGCCAGTGCCTCAGATGGGAATCAAACCCACCACCTCCGGTCTACCACACTAGAACACTAACCACTAACCTACCGGGGGCGATTTACTAAATACAGAATGTCTAAGTGCTTAACGTAGACTAAGTAGACTTAAGACCGGTCAATCACGTCAAGTGACAATCTTCGTACATGGCTGTGCCGGTCCATATACAAGCACTTTGCTGAAGTACTGGAACTATCTAATCTGTTGCCATAGTAGCCCCGTTCAAATCCATCTTCCTGTATATCGAGAGGTAATCAAACTTATGATGACATGAAAGATTGCCTTCTCTAGAATACAATCCCCACCAACTAATGACCCATTCGAGAGCATTCGTTCCGAAATTTACAGTCAATAAATCAGAATACCTCTTTATGTCGAGATAATGTGACAATGGATATAGGAATTTTCAGAGGCAATTCACAAGTTGAAAGGCAAGTCTCAACCAAGTCGCGTGGCGTGAAACAATGTTGATCCTGATGAGAAGGCAACAACAGCAGAAAATTTCCCTGAGGTAAGAGGTATTCAAAATCAGTACTAGTCCCCTGTCGTGCAGAGGGGACTTTCCCAATCGTTTACCAATTTACATCAGTTCCCTTCTAGAGAACTAGACTGGCAAGTACCAAGTGTCAGCCTGTAAATTCTCCAACCTATACTGGCGACCTATTATGGGAAGATCAAAAGGTACTTAACGTGTTCTGGAATCCAGCATAGGTTGTCTGTCACATCAACCAGTGACACTTATTGAGATGGCAACAGCACTAAGGAGTGAATTCAGACATATGTATATGGCATAGTCCTTAAGCCAACATTCTCTATTCTTACGGGACCCTCTAGGTGGATACCGAAAGAACCTCAACTTATGGTACTCCGGTTCGATTCCATGCCAAATCATTGCAAGGATTTGGATGCATTTGACATCATTAGTTTATAGTCCTGGCAGACTAGAGGTATTAGCAGCACCTCTTCTTCCCGGTATATAGCAATAGCACCAAGATGTAGATTTCACCAATGTAAAATGCTCCCCCCCGGGGAGAAAGTATAAGTAAATTTTTTAAAAAAATTTTATAGAAAAAGTTAGTTTTAAAAAAAAATTACTGAACACTTACTTTTTGCACCCACTGTAAATGCTTTCATAAAGAATGAGTAATTTTTTAAAAAATTTCTTACGGAGAAAGTAACTATTTGAAAAATAAACTAAACACTTAATTTTTTCACCCACTGTATAAGCGGCAAACATGAAAAACTTTGTTATTATGGTCAAAAATTTATAAAAAAAAATCAGAAAAAAAGGATTATTAAACGTTTTTCCGCCCGCACACGTTCTTATTTTAACATACACACATAAAAGGTTTTAAACAAAGAAAACTTCGAGAGTCTCAAACTTAAATGTTATTTTAAGGAGATTTTCATTCTCCTGTTAAAATTGTTTTTGTAAAAGAACACATTTTATGACACCTTCATTAGGGAAAAAGTGTTAATTTTTATCAAAGAAACAGCAGCAGCAGCAGCAGTAAACCATCAAAATTTCAAAATTTAAATTTTGAATTTAACAATTTATCAAATATTTCTTTCAATTCAGGTAAATTCCAATAGTTTGCTAACGTAAAGAGTAGAAGGGTTTTCAAAATAGACAAACATTGTATAAAATTTCATTAATTTATGCAAATTTTGTCTGTTTGTCCACAGCTAACAACTGTCTGTCTGTCTGTCTGTCTGTCTGTCTATCTATATTTCATACAACAGACAAGATAAATTTGAATGTTTTGGTTTTTAGACAGTTAGACAGATCGATAGATCGTTTGTTGTTCTTGTTGTTGTATAAAAGAAAATTCAAATTTACTTTCAGGTACTTTCTTTATGTTTTCCTTTAATTATGCACAATATTGCTTTTTTGGCAAAAATTTTGAAAAATGTTTAAGAAAAAGGATTTCTTAAGTATTGCATGTCCTGTGGCGGTGGTGAGTCCTATAAACAGTTTATTATTATTTGAGTGTGTGTGTGTGTATAGTAATATAAAGACAGTCGAGTAAAATAGCAAAAGGGTTGCAATTATTTGACACATCTCACTGTCTGCTATCACATGTCCTTAATTTGATGTCTAGTTGATGTGTATGGAGTATAATTTTCGCATCTTTAAAAATAAATTTCTCATTCTTTAAAATTTTCTTCAATAATTGATCTTCAATTCAATTTAGGTTTTTCTTTTTTTGCTTGTAGGTCATTAATCTTTGACGTCGGTATGTATTTTTTTTCGTTAAATGTATGAAATTTTTCATGAATATTAATGAGTGGGTACTAGTGGTTTTCTTTGGTAAATGGAAATTTAAATAACTATTTCCATATTGTCAATGTATGTTTTAAGGATCCTGGGGATTTTTTTTGTTAAAAGGGTTTATTTGTGTTTAATTTCTTCTAAATTAAGATTAATTTCAAAATATGTTTTTTTTTTTTTGAATAAGTTGATTGCTGTTATGAAATGTCTTATTTAAAAATAATTGCCGGAAATTAATTTTATTTTAAATATATATAATATTTAAATTTATTTAAATAAAAGATAATACAAAGAAGTTGTAATAAAACTACTTTTTAAATTTACTCAATTGTTAAAAATTCTTGAAATATAGATAAGAAATTTTTCGATAATTTATTCTCCCTCTGTAGCAAATTTTTCTTAAATTTGCTTAATTCTTTTAAATCTTATTAACAATTTTTGAAATGTTCACTGTTTTTAGTAAATTATTGTAAAAATTTTAATTTCTTTAAGACATTTTTCGAAAAATTATTCTCTTTAGTAAATTTTTTCAAAAATTTACATTCTTTTTAGAAACATTTTCAAAGTATAATTCTCTTTTTAGTAAATTTTCAATATATCACTTTCTTTTTAGTATATTTTTCTAAAATTTACTTTCTCTTAAATAAATTTTTCAACAATTCACTCTTTTTTTGGATTTTTCTAAAATTTAAGGATTCTTTTCGGTAATTTACTCTCTCTGTGGTAAATTTTTCGTAAATTTACTTAATTTTTGTAAATTTTTTTTTAACATTTTTAAAATGTTTCCTCTTTTTAGCAATTTATTTTAAAAATTTTACTTTCTTTAAGACATTTTTCGAAAAATTACTCTCTTAAGTAAAGTTCTCAAAAACTTACTCTCCCATTAGTAAACTTTTAAAAATTTTCTATCTTTTTAGTAAATTTGTCAAAACCTTTAGGTATCTCTATTTAGTAAATTTTACAAAACTTTGCCTCTCTGGCGCTGTGGGATGAACCAAACGTAATGTCACGGTGCCCAAATTGCCTCTCTCTAGTAAAGTTTTCAAAAATTTAAATTTTTAGTAAATTTTTTAAAAATGTAATCTCCTTTTTTGATTAAACTTGATAATAAAGTTACACTTTCTTTAGAAAATGTTTCTTTAGGAAATTTTGCAAAAATTTACTCTCTCTTTAGAGAATTTTTCAAATATTTACTGTCTCTTTAGTATATTTTTCAAACAATTACTCCCTCTTTAGTCAATTTTTCAAAAATATACTCTCTCTCTAGTTCATTTTTCTCCCTTTAGAAACTTTTTGCAAAAAATTATTTTCTCTTTCGTAAATTTTCCAAAAATTTACACTCTCTTTAGTACATAACTTTGCACTCTCTCTCTTTAGTAAATTTTTCTTAAATTGTAAATTTTTTAGTACTTTATTTAAAAATCTTTCTTTTTTACTCTTTTTAGTAAGTTTTTCAAAAATTTAGTTTTTTTACTAAATTTTTAGAAAATTTACTCTCTTTTTTGTAAATTTTTCGGAAATCTACTCTCTCTTTAGTAAATTTTTCGGAAATTTGCTCTCTTTTTAGTAAATTTTTCGGAAAATTACTCTCTTTTTAATAAAGTTTTCAGAAATTTACTCTCCTATTAGTAAATTTTTCCAAAATTTTAAATATTTGTAAATTTTACAAGAATTTACTCTCTCTTTAGGAAATTTTTCAAAATTTTCTCTGTTTCTTTATTAAGTAGTCTATACTCCAGACTATAGATTAGTTTCTATAGTCGAGACCATAGTTGCTCTAAGTATTGAAAACTTTCTTATCAACTTGATCAAGACTTGGATTACTTTTCATTAGAAAAGTTGATCTCTGTATAGAAAGTTTTTCTGTGTATAGATAGCTTTTCTATAGATAATTTGCTCAATGTTTAGACAACTTTTCTATAGAAAGGTGTGTGTGTAGAAATTTTTCTACAGAAAGTTGTTCCGTGTATAGACAGCTTTTCTAAAGAAAAGTATAGAGCTTTTCTATAGAAAAGATGTTCTGTGTATAGACAACTTTTCTATAGAAAAATCGCTATGTGTGTTGTATATTCTGTGAAAAAACTGCTCAGTGTATAGAGAACATTTCAATGGAAAAGTAGCTTTGTGTGTAGAGAACATATCTACAGAAAAGTTGTTCTTTGTATAGAGAATATTTCTGTGGAAAAGTTGCTCATTGTATAGAGGACTTTCTACATAAAAGTTGCTCTGTGTAAAGATAACATTACTATCTGAAAGTTGGTCAGTGCAAGGAGAATATTTATATGGAAAAGTTTCTCTGTATGTAGAGAACTTATCTATGGAAAAGTTACTCTATGGAAAGAGAATATTTGGATGAAAGTTGAATGATCTGTGTATAGAGAAATTTTTATGAAAAAGTTGCTATGTGCGCAGAGTATATCTCTAAGGAAAAGTTGCTCTGCGTATAGAGAACATTTCGATGGAAAAGTTGATCAGCGTATAGAGAACGTTTCTATGAAAAAGTTGTTCTGTGTATAGAGAACTTTCGATGGAAAAGTTGCTCTGTGTATAGAGAACATTTCAATGGAAAAGTTGCTCTGTGTAAAGAGAATATTTCGATGGAAAAGTTGCTCTGTGTATAGAGTACATTTCTATGGAAAAGTTGCTCAGTGTTTAGGAAACATTTCTGTGGAAAACTTGCTCTGCGTATAGAGAACATTTCGATGGAAAAGTTACTCTGTGTATAGAAAACTTTTCGATGTTAATGTTGCTCTGTGGAAAAGTTACTCTGTGTATAGAAAACTTTTCGATGTTAATGTTGCTCTGTGGTAAAAGAACGTTTCTATGAAAAACAGTTGATTTGACTATCGACTATAGAAAAGTTTGTCTTTCCTCTGACAATCTAAAGAACTTTGGAGAAGACACATTTCTTTAGGCAATATTCCGTTAATTGATTTTCTTTTAATTAAAAAAAAAACTGTTTTAAAAATTTATTTTATATATGTTTATTTGAAATCTATTACTCACCTCTTAGTTTGTTTTTTGACAAATTATTAATTGTTGAATTAAATCAATAAATAAAAGAGCTTTTGTTGTTTATGATTAAGAAGTTTTTTTTATAAAAAATATAATTTTTATAAAGTTTTATTTGCTTAATAATTTTTTTGGCAATTTTTTTTTCTAAAAAAATTTGAATAGAAAATTATAATTTTGTTTAAAGTAATTTTTGAAATATTTCTTTTTTATTTTTTTTTTTCTTAATTAAATTATTCTTTTTACAAAACTTTATATTTTTATGTATTTATTTTTTGTTAAATTTTCTAAAGTTTTAATAACTGATTGATTTTTCTTCATTTTCTTTTATTTCTTTATTATGCTTTATAATATTTTTTTTTAATTTTTAACACGTTTTTTCTTTAATTGGCAATCACATGTGATTCTCATTTTTTTGGTTTTTAATTTATTTTTTTTATTAATAATTTTTTTTAATTTAATAATTTTTTTAAATTTTAAAATTTTTTTACATAATTTTTTACAAAAAAAAATCATGCGTTTTTCGCAAGAATTTTTTCCGTCTTTACGCACATTTCTAATTTTTTTACAACAACGTGAAAGCCGCACTACGCACTACTAACAAATAAAAAACAAAATTTTTTTTTACAAAAAGAAATAAATTAGAACTTTATCAGGTCTCCCGTTCCGTCTGTCCATCCATCTATCCAATGTAGTTTTGTATACGAGGGGGGAACAAATAACAAATTTTTGCCATGATCGCAAATAATACCGGGGGAAAAAAGCGCGCGTTCTCTTGCGGATTTCTCTTCATTACTAATGCAAAAAACAAAAAAAAAAACTGTAAAGAAAAACAACAACAAATGGGGAAAAAAATCATCAGTTACAACAACAAGAATTGTTACATAGACACGACACACAAACATTTATGTTAAAATTATGTTGTAAGCTTTTTTTGCGTCTCTTTTACTCATTCTATATAGAATTTGTAATAGTTCCCCCGACTACACCTCTCACCCTTTAAGCTATACATATGTATGTATTCATGAAAAGTTTGTACATAAACACATAATAAATAGATACACACGTTTGTATCTATTTATGCTTTAATTACTAATTCTTACTCAGCCTCGAGCAATGACCTTGATTTAAAGTTCTTCTTTGTAATGTTTATGTAAAATTACACATGTTAAATCTAAACAAAGTTTTTTTTTTTTCTAAAATTATTATTCTTTTCAATTTATTCAATTTGATTTTGCAAAATATTTTTACATTTTATTGATCTTTATTGAATATATTCTAAACTTTCTTTGAAAGCTTTTTTTTCTATTCTATTCTCTTTTCCTTACTTTATCATTCTCTTTATGTTAAAGAATATGTTCTTTAAAGGCCCTTTTGCTTGTAGATTTTTTTATTTTGTTCAAAAAATTTTGCTTAAGATTAGAAAAAGATTATGCTCGTGCAAAAACACACGTACATATTTAGATACATACATACACGAGTTTTTACATACGTACATACTTAGTTACACTTATGTAAAATTAGTAATACATAGAATATGTAAATAAATTTATTCTAAACAAAGATTTTTACACTTTTATTAGTTTTAACGAATCTTTAAACAGTTTTTAGAAAAATTTTATATAATTTACAAAAATAAAAAAAGGAATTGAGTTTATAGACAAGTATGGTATAGATTAGTCCATAGTCTGAACTATAGACTAGACTACAGTCCGGAGTATAGAATAGTCTATAGTCTGGAGTATGGACGAGTCTATAGTCTGGAGTATAGACTAGTCTATAGACTCGAGTATAGACTAGTCTATAGAATGGAGTATAGAATAGTCTATAGTCTGGAGTATAGACTATTCTATAGAATGGAGTATAGACTAGTCTATAGGCTGGAGTATAGACTATTCTATTATATGTATTATAGACTAGTCTATAATCTTGAATATAGACTAGTCTATTTCTAGAGTATAGACTAGTCTATTGTCTGGAGTATAAACTAGTTTATTGTCTAGAGTATAGACTAGTCTGTAGTCTAGAGTATAGACAAGTCTATAGTCTGGAGTATAGACTAGTCTATAGACTCATGTATAGACTAGTCTATAGCCTGGAGTATTTATTAGTCTATAGCCTGGAGTATAGACTAGTCTATAGTCTGGAGTATTTATTAGTCTATAGTCTGGAGTATATACTAGTCCATAGTTTGCAGTATAGAATAGTCTATAGTCTGGAGTATGGACAATAGACTCGAGTATAGACTAGTCTATAGTCTGGAGTATAGACTATTCTATAGAATGGAGTATAGACTAGTCTATAGCCTGGAGTATTTATCAGTCTATAGTCTGGAGTATAGACTAGTCTATAGTCTGGAGTATAGACTAGTCTATAGTCTGGAGTATAGACTAGTCTATAGTCTGGAGTATAGACTAGTCTATATACTGAAGTATAGACTAGTCTATAGTCTGGAGTATAGACTAGTCTATAGTCTAGAGTATAGACTAGTCTATAGTCTGGAGTATAGACTAGTCTATAGTCTGAAGTATAGACTATTCTATAGACTGGAGTATAGACTAGTCTTTAGACTGGAGTATAGACTAGTCTATAGTCTGGAGTATAGACTAGACTAAGTATAGTCTGGAGTATAGACTAGTCTATAATCTGGAGTATAGGCTAGTCTATAGTCTGGAGTATAGAATTGTCTATAGTCTGGAGTATAGAATTGTCTATAGTCTGGAGTATAGAATTGTCTATAGTCTGGAGTATAGAATTGTCTATAGTCTGGAGTATAGACTTATATATAGTCTGGAGTATAGACTTGTCTATAGTCTGGAGTATAGACTTATCTATAGTCTGGACTATAGACTTGTCTATAGTCTGGAATATAGACTTATCTATAGTCTGGAGTATAGACTAGTCTATAGTCTGGAGTATAGACTAGTCTATAGTCTGGAGTATAGACTAGTCTATAGTCTGGAGTATAGACTAGTCTATAGTCTGGAGTATAGACTAGTCTATAGTCTGGAGTATAGACTAGTCTATAGTCTGGAGTATAGACTAGTCTATAGTCTGGAGTATAGACTAGTCTATAGTCTGGAGTATAGACTAGTCTATAGTCTGGAGTATAGACTAGTCTATAGTCTGGAGTATAGACTAGTCTATAGTCTGGAGTATAGACTAGTCTACAGTCCTGAGTATAGACTAGTCTATAGTCTGGAGTATAGACAAGTCTATAGTCTGGAGTATAGACTAGTCTACAGTCTGGAGTATTGACAAGTCTATAGACTGGAGTATAGACTAGTCTATAGTCTGGAGTATAGAATAGTCTGGAGTATAGACTAGTCTATAGACTGCAGTATAGACTAGTCTATAAACTGGAGTATAGACTAGTCTATAGACTGGCGTATAGACTAGTCTATAGTCTGGAGTATAGAATAGTCTATAGTCTGGAGTATAGACTAATCTATAGTCTGGAGTATAGACAAGTCTATAGACTGGAGTATAGACTAGTCTATAGACTGGAGTATAGACTATATAGTCTATAGTCCGGAGTATAGACTATATAGTCTATAGTCTGGGATATAGACTATATAGTCTATAGTCTGGAGTATAGGCTATTCTATAATCTTGAGTATAGACTAGTCTATTATCTGGAGTATAAACTTGTCCATTGTCTGGAGTATATACTAGTCTATAGTCTGCAGTATAATCTAGAGTTTAGACTGATATATAGTCTGGAATATAAACTATTCTATAGTCTGAAGTATATACTAGTATATGTTCTCCAGTATAGGAAACTCTTTAAATTATTATAAGATTCAATTCTACTCTACATAAAGAACTTAACAACGTGTATTTAAAACAAAATAAAAATTCTGAAATCTATTTTAAGACATCATTGTCTTTGGAGCAAAACTTTTAAAATATTTGCACGCTTATTAAATGATATAGAAAATTTCATAGATCAGCAGTTAATATTCTATACTTTTCTTTTTTTAATTTGACAAACCTAAATATTAAAATTTTAACCTAGATTAGAATAAAAAGAAATGTTTAAAAAACCAGTTTCAAAACCTCAATAACTAATCAAAAATAGAATACATACCTACATATGCCTACTAAAGTGTTTGATAAAAAATAGAATAGAACTTAAAATTCACATTCTTTAATAAACAAAAATTAACCGCAAATTTTTTTAGCAATAGAAAATTTCATACATATAAGTTAACCAAAAAAAAATATTTATCATACGTAAACAAATTACGCATAAATAGAAAAAAACAACAACAATTAGCGATTATAGGAAAAAAACACAAACAGAAAAACATGTGCGTGCGAAAACTATGGCCACAAACGAAAAAAAGCTTGATTAGAAAACAAAAACAACACTAAAGATACGAAAATAAACAGCACATCAAAAAATAGCCCTAAACTTGAACTTGAAAATTTCGAGCAAAAACAAAAAAAAACGTAAACAACTAAATCTCAAAATCATTGTCAAGAGCAAAGCACATTCATACATATAAACACACACGGACAATATACATAGAGAGATAAATGGCGAACAAAACAAGCTTAATTGCCAAAAAAAAAAACTTTTAATCAACAATAGCGGAGAGGCGAAACCCTACAAAAGCAATTGCTAAATAATATATAGAAAAATACAATTAGCTACATACACATTCGTACACATAAAAAAACTCTTTAATATTTAACGAAGAAAGCATAACCGAAACTAACAGTATAAATGTAAAAAGAAAAAAACTCATATTTTCCTTCATTTTGCAAAACTATCACTACACTAGCTACAGCCAAACAGACGCGAACCTCCCCCTAAACTAGCGAACATTCTACTAAAGCATCACTAACCTACCTCTCTAGTTTTATATTCGCGCAATATCTAACGAAGCTGTTGCTAGAGTCGTATACGCACGAATTTGCAAAACGATTTTAGACGATTCAATTTGCAAACTTTTTATTCGCTAGCTGTAGATACGATTGTTGCCGAACGAAGCTTTATTTTGCATAAACAACCAATCAAATGGAGAATTTTGCACACATAAGTTTTTTGTTGTTATTTCCACGAAGCCGGTATAAACAACAGAGATGGGAGTTGGTATACTAATGGGGAATTTGTAGGGAATAGCACAAAAAGAACTATACCCTATAAGTAGTAGAGAATGGACTATAAACTGGTTTGTACTATAGACAAGATTGCAGTTTAAACTATAGGCTTCACTGTATTCCGGACTAGACTTTATAGACTAGATTGTAGACTAGACAATAGGCTAGACATTAGACTAGAATACACTACAGACTAGACTATAAACTATTCTATAGACTAGACTATAGACTAGACTATAGACTAAACTATAGACTAAACTATAGACTAGACTATAGACTAGACTATAGACTAGACTATAGACTAAACTGTAGACTATAGACTAGACTAGACTATAGACTAGACTAGACTATAGACAAGACTAGACTATAGACTAGACTATAGACTAGACTATAGACTAGACTATAGACTAGACTATAGACTAGACTATATACTAGACTATAGACTAGACTATAGACTAGACTATAGACTAGACTATAGACTAGACTATAACTAGACCATAAACTAGACTATGGACTAGACTATAGACTACTATAGACTAGACTATAGACTACTATAGACTAGACTATAGACTACTATAGACTAGACTATAGACTAGACTATAGACTAGACTATAGACTAGACTATAGACTTGATTATAGTCTAGACTATATACTATACCATAGATTAGATTATAGACTAGACAATAGCTTGGACTATATACTAGACTATAGCTGAAGAGTCTGGAGAGAAGACGTGTCTTTTGTCAAAAACCATTTATATCCATCTCTGTTCTTTACATTTCCTCAAAGTTTGTTCTTATAAATATAAATTTATATGAGCATATTGTTGCTATTCTTAACGCGAGAATGAGTTTATTGCTCTCTCTCACACTTTGCACATTTTGCAAATAAAGCTAATAAACACAAGAAATTCTTAAAAAGAACTGTGAAAACTTTAACATCGCCATTTATACAAGTGTTTTTTTTCTCATTAAACTAAAAACATGCGTTCGTATGAGCGTTTAAATAATTGTGTGAGTATGGTGTAACGGTGTGTCTCTTTTTATACATTCGCCATTTTTACTTATACACTACTTTGGAATAGAATTTTTTAGCAAAGTGAAAAAGGCTTTTTCCATCTATATTGTTAGAATTTCGCGGTAAACAAATTTCAGTTGAAAATAAAATCAACGATAACAACGCAAAATTTAGCAAATATGTGAATTTGTTCGTTTAGCAAAGTGGCGAAGTTAATGAAAGATTGCGTCATTTTGTTTATTGTTAAATTTAGTTGTTTTTTTGTTTTTTTTTTTTATTAGATTTTTTATATGTATATACTATTTTTACTATTTACTCTTTGCAAATGTGTGGCTGTACTTTGCTTTTGTTATTGACAAAAAAATTAGACACAATTGTTTTTATTTATTTTATTTTCTTTTATACGTATTTGAATTTAATTTTAAATTTTGATCTTTTTATCGCTGGAAAGCTTTGTGTTTTTTTGGGGGAGTTTGCTAAAATTTTTGCGTGTGCAAATTTTGTTGCTAAAAATGGTTGTGTGCAAAAATATTTTAAGATCTGGCAATTCTTGAGCGAATTGTTTTTTTTTTTTAAGCTTTTGCAAAATTTTTGCACAAAACCATTTTGCCAAAAGTAAATTAAAATATGGGGGAATTGCCAATTTTTTGCAAACATTAAGCTTTTTACGATCAGTGAGTAAAACTGTTATACAATTTAAGTGTTGTCTAGGGTGTTTTGTAGGAACAGTTTTTTATTAGCTACCCAGTAAAAGAAAAGGTGGAAAAAGAACTAGTAACTCGAAGTGCTTCAAATTGGAGTAAAAAACCTATGGGTTATACATTAGCGTGTCATTGGAGGGATGTTCACTTTTGGAAATTCTGAACTACATGTAATCCTAATTTAAGAAGCAGTTAAAATCCAAAATTTGGATGTCAAAAATAAAACATATTCTTTTAATAAAACTCTTATGAAAATTTCACTGGTTTGTGACACTACAGCTTTAGTTCGTACAAGTTTTATTAAGAGGGGGTGATGGAAGTAATGTTCAAAATGTTTGAAGATCATCTAATGTATTATACTACGTTAAAATGGTGTTATAATGTGTTATAACACATTATAATTATATTATAATGTGTTATAACACATTATAATTGTATTATAATGTGTTATAATACATTATAATTGTATTATAATGTGTTCTAACACATTGTAATTGTTTTCTAATGTGTTATAACACATTATAATTGCATTATAATGTGTTATAACACATTATAATTGTATTATAATGTGTTATAAAACATTATAATTGCATTATAATGTGTTATAACACATTATAATTGTATTATAATGTGTTATAAAACATTATAATTGTATTATAATGTGTTATAATACATGATAATTGTATTATAATGTGTTATAACACATTATTATTGTATTATAAAGTGTTATAATACATTATAATTGTATTATAATGTCTTATAACACATTATAATTGTATTATAATATGTTATAATTCATTATAATTGTCTTATAACAAGTTATAACGTATTATAAACAATTATAAAATCTTTAAATAATGTTATAATACATTATAATAGTGTTATAATGTGTTATAACACATTATAATTGTATTATATTGTATTATAAAACATTATAATTGTGTTATAACATGTTATAATGTATTATAATCAATAATAATATCATTTATTTTTGTAATAATGTGTTATAATACATTATAATGGCGTTATAATGTGTTATAATACATTATAATTATGTTATAATGTATTATAATACATTATAACAGTGTTATAATGTGTTATAATACATTATTATTGTATTATAACAAGTTATAATGTATAATAATACATTATAATAGTGTTATAATGTCTTGTAATACATTATAATGGCGTTATAATGTGTTATAATACATTATAATACTGTTATAATGTGTTATAACACATTATAATAGTATAATATTGCATTATAACACATTATAATTTTAATATAACAAATTATAACGAATTATAATCAATTATTAATTAAAAAAATTGTTATAATGTTGTTATGAAACATTATAATATATATTATGACATTTTACCTAGGATTTCATCCAACCTACCTGCAACTACCACAACATCCATCTTAATCGCAAAAACAATTTATTTACCAATAACCCCATTAAATCAACAATTGATTAAAAATATTAACAATATTTAAGTGCGTAAACATGTGTAAGACATTAAACGAAGAAATTTGCTTTTGTCCAAATCCAAAGCGAAAAAGTAAATTTCCCACACTTTTCGAAGTGAAAACCACAATTTGAGACAAAACAGATTTATGCAATAATCAGTCGATCCTGCACACTTGCTCTGGCGATCATTCTCACATATGAAAATAATTACAAAAAACCACAATATAAGCTAAAAAGAAAACAAATCCTGACAACAAATCCAATAAAACCACAAAAGGATCAAAACTAAGAGTGAAGAAAAAATAAAAACATAAATTAACCAAAAAGAAAAGGAAATAATAAACAAAACTAAAATAAACACAATAAGATAAAATATAAACAGGAGCTAGCAAAAGGGAAAGGACAAATCTTAAAAAGGGAAAACAATAATGACAAAAAAAAAAAACACAAGAAGATAGATCTCTAAGGAAGAAGTACAAGAAGGTGTCATTAAGATGCTGGTGTCAACTTGTCTTTGGTTTTAGTTCTGCAATGAAAAATTTAGTTTTCCAAAAGCAAAAGTCATGGGAAAAGTCACTAAAGATTTATCTAAAAATAAAGTAGCAGCAACTGTTGCTTTTCCATTCCCTATTTTCTTAATGTTTCTTGCCACATACATACATACTTCTTACATCATGAGTGGGGGGGAAACCAGCGAATTATTTTCTCACGTGATTATGAAAAGCCATGCAGGAGTAATAGAGAACAAAAAAAAACCCACGCAAAATCCCAACAACCATCAGCCAACATCAGCTGTTGTATTCTTTTGATTGCTTTGTATCCTTTTCTGTTTCTTTTCCTATTTCTTTACAAAAGTCACCATTATCCTTAAACAATTTCTGTGTTTTTTATTTCACTCTATAAAGGAAATCAAACCTTACAAAAAAAACACAACAACATTAAAAAACTGCTGGTGTTTTTTTCTTCATTCACTACACAATTGCAGCATGTTGCATTGCACCATCATATTTTTTTAAGGATTCTATGTGATTGTATACAATTTTCTAAACAAAACAATCGTGTGACTTTTTGTTGTTTGTCTAATCAAAAAGTTAAAAAAAAATGTTATAAAAGAAACAAATTTTGTTTTTTCCACCACCAAGATTCCCACACATCCTTTTTTCCTTTTATTTCTGCGTGTTGCACGCATGCCTGGCGTATACAAGTTACGCGTCTAAAACGCGTTTACCAGCAGCATTTCGATGTTAAGACATTTATTAGATTGTGGGTTTGTTGTGAGTGATCGTTTTATATTTATATATGGGGTTGTTAATAAAGTGGCCTGATAGGTTTAACCTTTAATATTTTCTGAAAATTCAATAACTTAATCTTATAAATACCTTAAGAATTTTACAAAGATCTAAATATAGTTCAGATTATAGAATGCTCAATAGTCCAATCAATATCACGATCGTTAGTTAAGACTATAGAGTGATCAGCAGTCCAGACGTAGACTGATCTAAAGCTCAGACTATAGAATGATCTAAAGCTCAGACTAAGACTGATCTATAGTCCAGACCATAGAGTGATCTATAGTCAATACTATATTTTGCTTTATAGTCAAGACTATAGACTGATCTGCAGTCCAAACTATAGACTGATCTATAGTCCAGACTATAGACTGATCTACAGTCCAAACTATAGACTGATCTATAGTCCAGACTATAGACCGGTCTATAGTCCAGACTATAGACTGATCTATAGTCCAGACTATAGACTGATCTATAGTCCAGACTATAGACTGATCTATAGTCCAGACTATAGAGTGATCTATAGTCCAGACTATAGACTGATCTATAGTCCAGACTATAGAGTGATCTATAGTCCAGACTTTTTTTTTTTTTTTTTTCTTTACATTTAAAAACTTAATTCTAATCCCGCGAAGCTTTTAGCTTGTCTGCAGGATGTTTTAGGATTAATATTAAAAAGAAATTAATACATTTATAATTATTTGATTTTAAGAATAAATATGAATATGATTTTAATTTTCATTGCGAATTTAATAAGTATTTTTTCAAATTTGCTTTTCTTTTACGGACATTTTTATCATCCAATAAGTATAAAGGTAATGTATTAAATAAATTTGGTAATGTTATATTTAGTGAATTTTTGCCATAGTTATTTTTGTGTCGTTCAACCTGGTATCTTCCTTCTGCACGTCTTCGTGTGTTATATGCGTGGTTTATTGGTTTCAAAAATCGAGGGTCGTTATAGAATTCATTGATGAGTGTGTGTGGTAAAGACTTTTAGCGTTTAGTACTTCCAGTTCAGTTGCAATGGTGTTAGTTGTTGATAAACCAATATATTGTCTTCTTTTCTTTTTCTTGTTTGTGTTGTTGTTGATTGTATTGGAGTTGATGACGCTTGTATGGTTGTTATTAGCTGGGTTGGTATTTAGATGTGTGCTAATTGTATTCATATTAAGTGTATTGCTGTTGTTTACTTCGACATCATCTGTATTGTTGGAGTTGTTGTTGGTATATCTTACATTAGACATGTTACTGTTATTGTTTCCGTATATTAATGGAATTTGGAGTCGTTGGTTATACAGTTTTTTCCTTATTAATATTTTCAAGATTTGATTTTGAGATATTTGTAGAGATTTGCAGTATGTTGAGCTTCCCCACGCTGTTATTCCGTGTCTAATATACGGTTCTGCTAATGACAAATACGCCTGTTTAAGAACATCAAAAGTCGAACAGTTACTTAGATGGTATAAACTATATGAAACAGTCCGAAGTTTCTTCGATATATACTGTATGTGTGACAACCACTTAAAATTCTCGTCCACATAAACTCCGAGATATTTATAGGTTTTAATTTGCTCTATGTTATCAGTGCATGTGTCCACGTAGCTGATATTATTAATATTGTTGTGTAGACATTGGAAGTTGTGGAACTTAATATTTATAGTTTTATTAGCGAGATGGGGAGGTTTAATGTACATAAGTTTAGTTTTTGATGCATTAATCACAAGACCATTATCATGGCACCATTTTGAGACTTCATTAAGCTGTTTTTGCATAATTTCACATGCTATGTCAATATTTTTATTTGAAACGATAATAGCTGTGTCGTCAGCATATGCAAATGCAGTGCAGTCTTTAAGTATGTTTAACATATCGTTTGCATATATTAGGTAGAGTATAGGTCCAAGTTTTGACCCCTGAGGAACACCACTATCGCAGTTTGTTTCATCGCTTAGTATGTCACAGATTTTTACTCGATATGTGCGCGACTCTAGATAGTTTTTGAACCATTCCAAACTCTTACCTCTAATTCCATTTCGTTCCAAAATAGTTAAAAGATGGTGATGCGAAAGCGTATCGAAAGCCTTGCTGAAGTCTATGAAGATTACGAGAGAGTGTAGATTTTCTCCTAAACACATATTTATTTGATTTGAGAAATCTCCTAACAATTGATTAATGTTTTTACCCTTTTGAAACCCATATTGGTTCGGATTTATAATTTTGAACTTTCTTAAGTATTCGTTGAGTCTTCGAACTATTATTTCTTCTAGAACTTTTTCAATAACTGGTAGTATTGAAATGGGTCTGTAATTATTGCATTCATTTTTAGAGCCGCTTTTATAAATTGGGCGAATTATTGAGCTTTTTAATCGATTTGGTATCGTTGCATTTTCAATACTTGAGTTGATAAAAGTAGTAATTGTTGGCGTAAGTAAGTAAGAGTTATACTTAAGATCTCTTGCCCTAATTCCATCTATTCCTGCTCCTTTACGTGTATTTAGAGTTCTTAGAATATTAAATACTTCATCTTCTGTTGTTGGAGATAAAAACAGCGAATTTTGAGTTGTTGTTGGTTGAGTTTGACAAGTTTTTATATCACATTTATGTAAAATTTTTTGGACATTTTCAAAAAAATTATTTGCGAATTTATTTGCAATTGTTTTAAGGTCTTGGCCTTTAAAGTTATTTACTATTGTAGTGTCAATATTATAAGTTTTCTTGCCCGTAATTTCATTTATTATTTGCCAGGTAGCTCTTATGTTATTTTGATTTTCTAAAAATTTAGTTTTATAGTAATTATTTTTCACAAAGTTTATTTTTTTATTTAAAATATTTCGAAATTTTTTATATTGAATCTCATAACATTTATTATTTTTGTTATTAAGCCATTTAATATAAAGTTTATCCCGAACTTCACAATATTTCATTAATTCTTCATTCATCCACGGGTTCACTTTTCTATGTTTTTTAATCTTTTTGTTATTAGTTTTAGATATATCATACACGCTCTTAAAAGCATCGTATATTGTATTAAATATTTCGTTAGTGTTCATATTTTGATTTATTAACATATTCCAATTTATTGTTTGTATACGGTTACTAACTTTAAAATTATTTAAATTAGTGCCCTGAGAAACTATGCAACACCTCCACCTCTGCCATCTCTATTAAAGAAATACGAGTTAAAACCAGTAATATTATAAACATGTTGTTCTTCATTTTTGATATTGGTTTCCACAAGAATTATAAAGTTAATATTATTTATGATATAAGTCAAGCTAGCTAGGAACGGATTAAAATTTAATCGTAGTGAACGAATATTTGTATATATGATTGTTGTAGGATAACTTAGATAGCTTTTATTTATTTGGTTAAAGTTATTTAATATTTTATTTGAATTTGTGCACATATTTAGTAAATTATAAAAAATATTGGGTTTTAAATGGGGAAAATAATATTTTGTGGTATTTTAAATTGTTGATGTTATCAGTTCGATATCTGCGGCATTTGAAATTATAATGGGGTCTGATATTTCATTTTTCTTGACGTAAATGTTTCCATCACGAATCCATACGAATTTATAATTAGCTTCCTTTGCTTTGGTTTTGGCTAGCCAGAGCAAACGCCGTTTATATGGGGTTAGGTGTTCGTTGACGTAAATATATTTGTCACCAGTTTCATCGTTAACTAATTTTGAATCCACTCTATGACGACTTATTTTGCTCAATAACTCTTTCTTCTTATTGAGAGACGTAAATTCAACGATAACTCTCTTTGATTTTTTCAACACGTATGAATTGCTAATTTCGTGGTCCTCTAGTTGAACATTTAATGAGTTAGCGATTGTTTTAACAACTTCATTCGGCTGGATGTTTTTCTTGGTTATATTTTTAATTTCAATAGTTTTATTTAGCATTCGCTGTTCCATATCGTTGATTTGTTTACCCATCTCATTAATTTGTTTTGTTTTCTCCTTATTGCTTTCACAAAGTTCACTTACTTGATTTGTAAGAGCGGTGATTGAGCTTGTAATTGTTGTGATAGCTGTTTGGAGATTATAGTTCATTTGAGCATTGCTTTCACACATTTGTTTTGCAAATTCTTGCATTGTTGTTTTGATGTCGTTAATATCAACTCTCAAAGGCTTTATCTCATTTATATCAGATTTCATCGAGGAAACGTCTTCTTTTAGTTCTCTGACATCATTTTTAACCATAGAAACACTATTATTTACATCAGTCAATGATAAAGAGTTTTTAAAGCGTTTCACCTCATCATTTTCTTCTTGTTCCTCATCTCTTTGCTGTTTTTGATTCGTTTGTACTGGGCCATCATATATTATTGATTGGTAAGAGATATTGCTGCTAGTAGATCCCTTACGAGGTTTGCATTTATGACATCTCCAATCGGCTCTCTTCTCGGTGGTCATTGTTCCATAAGTTTTCTCTGATAGAGGACAACAAGTAGAAAAATGATATTGAGAGTTGCACGCAAAGCACTTAACAAATTTTGTTGGTAGATCAGTACTACATTGTCCACAGAGACTCATTTTTATGATTTACTTTTTCTGTTTTATTTTCTTTTAGTTTTGAATTTTGTTTATATGTATTTTATGTATTTTTTGTTTGAGTTTTTACTTTTATCACAAATAACACAATTGTTTTAATAAAAATTAAGTTGTTTTTATAACAATATTTTAGTAGATTATTTATTTTATTAGAATATGTCTTTATTGTCTATATTAAACACTTTTATACCGCAAAAAATTTACGATTTTGTTGGAGCGCATTAATTAATCGACCGTTCGCAATGAAAAACTGAACTGAACTATAGACTGATCTATAGTCCAGACTATAGACTGATCTATAGTCCAGACTATAGACTGATCTATAGTCCAGACTATAGACTGATCTATAGTCCAGACTATAGACTGATCTATAGTCCAGACTATAGACTGATCTATAGTCCAGACTATAGACTGATCTATAGTCCAGACTATAGACTGATCTATAGTCCAGACTATAGACTGATCTATAGTCCAGACTATAGACTGATCTATAGTCCAGACTATAGACTGATCTATAGTCCAGACTATAGACTGATCTATAGTCCAGACTATAGACTGATCTATAGTCCAGACTATAGATTGATCTATAGTCCAGACTATAGACTGATCTATAGTCCAGACTATAGACTGAACTATAGTCTAGACTATATACTGATCTATAGTCCAAACTATAGACTGATCTATAGTCCAGACTATAGAGTGATCTATAGTCCAGACTATAGAGTGATCTATAGTCCAGACTATAGAGTGATCTATAGTCCAGACTATAGACTGATCTATAGTCCAGACTATAGACTGATCTATAGTCCAGACTATAGACTGATCTATAGTCCAGACTAAAGACTGATCTATAGTCCAGACTATACACTGATCTATAGTCCAGGCTATAGACTGATCTATAGTCCTGACTATAGACTGATCTGTAGTGCTGACTATAGACTGATCTGTAGTCCAGACTATAGACTGATCTATGGTCCAGACTATAGACTGATCTATGGTCCAGACTATAGACTGATCTATAGTCCAGACTATAGACTGATCTATAGTCCAGACTATAGACTGATCTATAGTCCAGACTATAGACTGATCTAAAGTCCAGACTATATACTGATCTTTAGTCCAGACTATGGTCCAGACTATAGACTGATCTATGGTCCAGACTATAGACTGATCTATAGTCCAGACTATAGACTGATCTATAGTCCAGACTATAGACTGATCTAAAGTCCAGACTATATACTGATCTTTAATCCAGACTATATACTGATCTATAGTCCAGACTATAGACTGATCTATAGTCCAGTCTATAGACTGATCTATAATCCAAACTATTGAATGATCTATAGTCTAGACAATAGACTAGTGTTTATTCCGGAACATGGACTAGTCTATAGTCCTGATTACAGTCTGATTAATGTCTAGATTATAGAATTCGTAGAACGAAGAAAGACTAGAGTCGGTTCTTATTGATCTGTGTGAAGTTGTATTTGGTCTTGAGGAATGTGTATTCCAAAATGATATAAAAAGATTCCTATAATAAAGATTGAACTTTAATAAGAAAATTAACTTTGATGAGATTGAATTTCTTCCTTCTATCCTTAAGTAAAATTTAAGGGTTGCAACAGGTTTTCAAAATTTTGAGGTAACAAGTAGAAAATCAACCTTTTTTCATAATCCTTTTTCTAACAATTCTTAGTGCATTTCGATAATTTTTTTTATAAGCAGTTTAGTAAAAAAAATATTTGTCTCTTAACAATTATTTAATATTCTTAAAGTATTACACAATATTTAATACCCGAATTATATAATAAGACTTACATATCTGTATGGATGTATGTCTTCTAATTTAAGTTTAAATTTTATTCACTTTTGTGTTTTAGTATTTGTTTACTATTTTCTAAATGAAAATTAACGAAGGTTTTAATGTCTTTTTAAATGAAATTTACCTTGAATTTGTTGCTTTGCATCCAGAGTTTTAAATTAAACTAAAAACAGATTTGACCTTTTATGTCAGCCATTGTTTTATTTATTGTTCAGTTAGTTGGTTTTGGTTAAAAAAAAAAACTTTAAACAACAATTACAATTTCACAGCACGCATGCGCACAGTGCGTTGTACATTGCACATGAAATTCATTTGATTTCAGGGCTATTATCATTTCCTCAAATATCTGTTTTGAAAATAATTTTCATAAACACGTGATTGTTGTAATAATTAGGAGAAGTTAGAGCTGGGGATCGGGGTTTTTTTTAATTAATTAAGAAATTTATAATTTAGACATTTTTATAAAACAAATTAATAATGCAAAATTAAAAATCGGTTTAAAAACATTTTGAAGTTAGTAAAGACGTAGAATAGAGAAGGTAGGGAGTAGAAAAGAAGGACCTAGGGTAGAGGTCTACTGCAGTATAGATCAGAGTAGTATAGACGATATACTCTATACTTAGAGATTCGTGGATTATTCGGTCGGTAGTAAGTATCCTAATCAACTTACAACAAATAAAACAATATAAATGTTTTCTGAAAAAAATGCACGAAAAATAAACAACATATAGTCAAGAAAATACTTTTTTGTTGATGTAGGGCTAATACAAACAAAACACTAAACATTCCGATAAAATGATCAAATCATACAAGTAAAAAGAAAGAAAGAGGAGAAAAATCAACAAAACAAAATGTATGGATCGTGATTATTGCAGCATAGAAGAGACAAGGCAACAACAATAAACAAACCGGCAACCGGTTGACCCTTTTCTTTCCAATAGTTTGCAGTTAACAGAGGAACAGAGTCACTCTAAAAATGTACACAGAATATGCAGCCAGCCATTCAACTCAAACGGCCATGTTGAATATTAAAATTGTATGTGTGTTGGATCATTTTAGCCGTGTTTTTTGGTTGATCTTTTGTTGAATACTTTTTTTAATTTGGTTGTTTTTGTGTTGCTTGATTGTGTGCATTTGAAATGTTGATGATGGCGGCCAAAATAATTTTGGCGTCATTCTGCGCGAGGGTCTGAAAGAATAAAATTTTGTTTCGAAAGCAAGGGGCAACAATCGGTGGCAGAGTGTGTGTGCGTGTGCGTGTGTGTGTGTGTTTTTCAAAATCAAATGTTTAACTTGCTTGCATATAAAAAATGTTTAAACAAAGAAATATGCTTTGCAAAGCGTATGCATGCCACAGAGTTGGAAAAGAGTTTAATCGAAAAAGGAAGTTTGGATCGACTAACTAACTAACTAACTAACTAACTAACTAACTAAATAACTAACTAACTAACTAACTAACTAACTAACTAACTAACTAACTAACTAACTAACTAACTAACTAACTAACTAACTAACTAAAAAACTAAGTATGTAACTAACTAACTAACGAACTAACTAACTAGCTAACTAACTAACTAACTAACTAGCTAACTAACTAACTAACTAACTAACTAACTAACTAACTAACTAACTTACTAACTAACTGACTAACTAACTAACTAACTAACTAACTAACTAACTAACTAACTAACTAACTAACTAACTAACTAACTAACTAACTAACTAACTAACTAACTAACTAACTAACTAACTAACTAACTAACTAACTTACTAACTAACTAACTAACTTACTAACTTACTAACTTACTAACTTACTAACTTACTAACTTACTAACTTACTAACTTACTAACTTACTAACTTACTAACTTACTAACTTACTAACTTACTAACTTACTAACTTACTAACTAACTAACTAACTAACTAACTAACTAACTAACTAACTAACTAACTAACTAACTAACTAACGAACTAACTAACTAACTAACTAATTAACTAACTAACTAACTAACTAACTAACTAACTAACTAACTAACTAACTAACTAACTTACTAACTAACTGACTAACTAACTAACTAACTAACTAACTAACTAACTAACTAACTAACTAACTAACTAACTAACTAACTAACTTAACTAACTAACTAACTAACTTACTAACTTACTAACTTACTAACTTACTAACTTACTAACTTACTAACTTACTAACTTACTAACTTACTAACTTACTAACTTACTAACTTACTAACTTACTAACTTACTAACTTACTAACTTACTAACTAACTAACTAACTAACTAACTAACTAACTAACTAACTAACTAACTAACTAACTAACTAACTAACTAACTAACTAACTAACTAACTAACTAACTAATTAACTAACTAACTAACTAACTAACTAACTAACTAACTAACTAACTAACTTACTAACTAACTAACTAAAAGTGTAATTAGACCAATTCTAGCTTATGCTTATAACCTGGTGGAGTGCTTTAGACAAAAAGTGCAATATCAAACTGCTACAGGGAGTTCAAAGTACATGCTGCTTGGGTATAAGTGGTGCCATGTGTACTACTTCAACCAAGGCTCTGGAAACGTTGTAAAATATTTCACCTATTGAAACATATTTAAGATATGAGTCAGCTCTTACAGCCGAACGGATCTTTACTTTAGGCGAACTTGCCCAAAGCGGTTATAGAACACGTCATCAATGTATACTGGACACATTGGAAGGTTATACACAATCATCGGACGTACCTGATCGTATACCAGACACAGAATATATCGGAAACCTTGAAATGTTGATCCCAGATAGAATGCCTTGGCCAAGCGGAACTTTAGAGCAAATACCATTAGGAATCCGTTGTTACACTGATGTCTCTAAATTGGGGGATAAAGTGGGGCTGGGGTTCTATATTGAAGATCCAGAAACAGAAATATACCACCGATAGAACTAAATATAAGACCGTATTGGATTTTAAGAAAGCTTTAACTAAATACTCTTCTAGAGGTAAGGTTCACATCATATGGGTACCAGCCCACTCGGGAAGGGAGCTCAAGGCAGTTAACCTGACAATCGCAAAATCCATAAGAATCCCATAAGACCACTTGGAATAATGAAACAGTGGGTAGAAATACGACAGTTTATTGATATTTTCATAGCCTAAGATAAAACTGATCGTTAAGAACTCAAATATGGCGAAAATACTCCTACTTTTGAAAAAGATCAGCTACGGAAAGAGAAGGATATTGACATTTTTGGTCTCTGTCATAGTATCAAGAAACTGTGTAAATAACGTTTATGTTAAGATTTCTAAAAGAATTCATTCTTTTCAATGCTGACTTGCATTAATACATAGGCATTGCGCGTTAATGGTTCATTAAAAAATGGCGTTTTATTAAATACAAAAAAAAAAAACGTTAAGAAAAAGACGACAATAACTTAAACAGGCTAAAATTTCGTAGACCAAACTGTAGCTGCATAAAAAAAGATACGAATAAATTGTAGAAAGATTTTCTTGTAGGTTCACTTTTTGCCGCTTGATTGGCATTAAAAGCGACTCGTGATCGTTATTGTTTTTTTATCATTTCTTAATTTTCATGAATGTGTGTGTGTGTTTGGGTAGATTTTCTAGCATTTTCTTTTGATTTTCAAATTCGTGTTTTAAATTCTTAGATTTTGGTTGATCACGTATTTACCAAGTTTTAAGTGCGTTGTATGTAAGCATTTTTATGCTGTTGGCCCGACAAATACAAAAAAAATGCAAGTAACCTTTAGGTTTGGCTTTAATGGAATCAATAGAAGTTTTATTAAACAATCAAGTCACGCATTTTATTTTGGATCTATGTATGCGATTTTGAGGTTATTACTTTTTTGTGTGTTTAACGAAATAAAAATTAACTATAATTTCCGGTGGTTTAGCATAACAGTTTGTAAATGTGAGTAGGTTGAAGGGGATTGAATAGAGTTGATTGTTTAAAGTGGTGGAATGTTTCGAGTTTAAATTTAATTATTGGAGACTTATGTTGGATCAATGGTTATAGCAATGAAAAAATAGCCAAACTAAGTTCATTAACTCTACTTTGGCTAATAGATCAGCTAATACTTTCAAAAAGATCAGTGATAACTAATAGTTAAAGTCATTTAGTATTGACTGTCAATTTGTCAGTTTGGTTAACGTTATCTTATTTACTTTAATTTTTGATAAAAGTTGCCACATCAGCTAATGTTTTCTTAAAAAAAAAAACGTCAGATGCATGTTTGCATTTCGAAAGATCAGCTAATGCTGCTGACGATCATGGTGCTTCAGCTTGCACATTGTTGTTGTTGTTGTTACTCTAATGCCACTTGATGCTGTGCCATTGTTATTCTATGTCGTGTTGTCTTGTCATGCACTCAATGTATTTTCTAGAAACTTTATCTGCAGAGACTGCAAGCAGGGTTATTGAACTTGAATGGGGAAATTGTTCTCATTTCTCAGCCAATTTACATAAACATACATACATACATACATACATATGCTTGCACATAACAAGATCAATGCATATCTGGCATATTATTTGGGTGTGTGCTTTTACATTATGTGTGCTGGTGGTGGTGCTGGTGTTGGTTGTAAATGTAACTGGGTGTGCATATTGAATCAATTTACAACTGATCATCAGTTTGTTATGAAAACCAGTCTATTGAATTTTTTAAGCTTTTTAGATTAGTTTCAGTTTTTTTTATAAAATTTGATCATCTTAGTCATGATCACCTTTGATCTGCAGCACAATCTTCTTACATATACGCTACTGCATTACCATTGAGATTAGAGGTTATTATGCTTTTGGTCTGATGTTTGTAACACCCAAAAAATAATAGTCACTTTCTGAGTCAATGTCCGCCCGCCCGCTTCCCCGGGGCCTGTAACCTTGATGAAATCTCTATCTTGGTGTTATTGCAATTCAAGGGTAAAGAGGTGCTGTCAATGCCTCTTCGCCTTGGAATGATCTGGATAGACCCCAGATGGGTCTGCTATTACAGGTGGCCCACAGGACTTCTCCTGGCTGATCAGTTGGTAGATGGTCCTTCAAGATCCTCGTAATGTCCGTGTTTTAATACACAAAATCGCGGGGAGAGAATGTTGGTTTAAAGATAAACATATCCATGGATTCTCTCACCGATGCTGTTGCCATCTCAACAGATGTTACTGGGGGAAGTGAACCCGTTGAGTATTACTTACTCTGCGCATAGTAAGACGCCAGTATAGGTTGGGGAATTTTCAGGTTAACACTTGGTAGCTGCCTGTCATTCCGTAGATCGTTCCTTATGGTCTGAGTATGAAACTTATGTAAGTTGGTGAACGGTCGGGAAACTCTCCGCAGCCCTCCAGGACACTAGTACCTCTTACTTCAGGGAAGTTCTCTGGTACTATTGCCTTCTCAACAGGATTCATATTGTTTCATGTTGAGGCCCACAACTCCAGGAAATTATTAGGTTTTAAATTGAATTTGGAAAATTATACTTAATTGTAACAATGTCTCGACATTCGCTGGGTATTTCGGGCTACTAAATACGTCTGTAGGTGCACGGGCTTTAAGAGGTTAAGGAATACACTAGAATGATCCATAAGTTGATGGGGGTTGCACATGCACCGGCAAAGCCATGTACAAAAATTGCCACCTTAGCTATTCATAGAGATATTCAAATCCACCCAGTGGATGAAAAAGGCCAACGTGAAATAAAGTCGTCATGGCAGGCCTTCACGTATAGCAATAGAATTTTAATGGAATTTGGCACATACTCGCCATTAGCATTCACTTGAATTGGACTGTCAAAATAGGTCCCGGCAAGGATTCTTTAATACCTAAAATGGTATCCAAAGCATCATTAGTAAGTACTGGTAATGATGAGGAGTCTAATCCTAAATGTGAGGAGGAAATCACTTACTCTGTTTTCTAGGGAGTGAGTGATTTTCAAAATTGTGAAGGTTCGATTGAAAAGACTGCTTTTTCTTTATCTGATAAGGAGACCGCCGTGACATCAATAATAGACACATCAGGCTATCTGGGAGTTGCTATTCATCAAATTCAAAGAACGTGGAGGAGATCATCAACTCGCTGGAAGACAGTTTAATGCATGACCACGATTGAATTTATCCAAATAAACCTTCATCGGAGCGAGAAGGCTATAGCTTTGATTCAGGAAACTTTCACGTAAATTTCTAACGTATCTACACTGCTACAGGATCTCTCCATAGATCATGTATATTTTGTCATTTAATAACTGGAAGAACTAAACGAGACGCCGAAATAGGAAAGTTCACACTGGTTGCGTACCTAGGTCACTGGGAAGATCCGAAACTTTGGTAAGACTCTTTGCAACTTTTTGAAGCGGGCATGGTGTAAAAATACCGCAGTATACTGGGATAAGTATAGCATCGTATGAGGACAGTTGCCATTTGCGAGAGCGGAGATCTCCCCAGTAGAAACCCTGGGTAACTGGGAAGATACGGACTTTTGGTAAGATTCTTTGCTAACAATTTAACCGGTCTCGACGTAAAGCTTCTGCAGTATACTGGGATAAGTATAGCATCGTTCGAGGACAGTTGTTATTTGCGTTAGCGGAGATCTGCCCTGTAAAATCCCTGGGTAACAGGGAAGATACGAACTTTTGGTAAGACTGTTTGCCAACAATTTAACCGGACTCGGCGTAAAGCTGGGATAAGTATCGCATCGTTCGAGGAAAGCTGCCATTTGCGTGCCCAATAGAAGCCCTGGGTAACTGGGAATATACGAACTTTTGGTAAGACTCTTTGAAACAATTTAACCAGACAAGTATCGCATCGTTCGAGGACAATTGTCATTTGTGAAAGACGAGATCTGCCCAGAGAAACCCTGAGTAACTTGATAGATCCGAAACTTTGGTAGGACTCTTTGCAACTTATTTAATCGGACATGGCGTAAAAATACCACAGTATACTGAGATAAGTATAGCATCGTTCGAGGACAGTTGCCATTTGCCCAGTAGAAACCCTGGGTAACTGGGAAGACCCGAAACTTTGGTAATACTCTTTGCAAACAATTAAACCGGACACGACGTAAAGCATCCGCGGTATAGGTACTGGGATAAGTAACGTAATAAACTTGGTAAATATAAGAAAATCGTTCGAAGACTCAAACGAGACTTCTGAAAACGTATAGAAGATCATTAATTTCTAACCGAAATTCATGTCCGAACGGAATCTTTGATCGATGGCACGGACAGGGGTATAGAGCATATGGAGTAGACAATAAAATTCCAAATCGACTCTTATTTCCCTCACGGTATATTGATATTACTCAGAAGAACCGAAATGAAATAAGGACTTTTAGAAGCCATTTAGAGCTGATTCTATATAACTTTATATATAGACCTATTGATGTAGAGTTAAGACATTTTTCCTGAGCCCTTTAGAGATTCCTTGGTATCCAATTACCCTACTTTATCTTAAATACCTTTCTAAAATGCCAATCTCAAGGCAAAATGACATCAGGACCTTATAGGCTTTTAGATCAAATAAGATCGTAATATATCACAAATTTTCAATACAATTTCAAAATTTTCATCATTACAACTTGAATGTTTCTAACAAAACAAATGTGTTGAAAATACTTTTAAGAAAATATACAAATATTATGATAATGCACATTTCCAAACTAAAAACAAATAAAAATGGAGAATAACAAAACAAAAAACCTAAAAATAAAAATATTTTCGCTTAAAAAATTTGTGTAAATGCAAGAAGAATTTCTTTCAAAACGTATGCAACAAAGTCAACACAAGTGTTAATGTTTATTTAAACAAAACAAAAGAAAAAAAAACTAAAATTAAATAAAATTTTGTTAAAGAATACAATTATTATGTATTGAAGAAAAATAAAATGCAACAATATTGACAAGAGATTTTTCATCACAAAAAAGAATAAAAGAAAAACAAAGAAAAAGTAGAGAGAGAATATTTGCCAAAGTCAAAAGAGAACTGAACTAAAGTCATGCATTTAATAGAATTTCAAGTGTGCTGCTGATGCTCTAAGACTTTGTCACTTTGACAGGTATTATTATTATTATACACTCACACATAAACTAGATATTTTATAGGTTTATATATCTTTTGTATGCATTTTAAAGAAAATATATAAAACAACAACAACAAGTAAAAGAAGTTTTATTTTGACAAGTGTTGAGAAAAAAAAAAAATTGTGTGAATTTTAGTTTTTCTATTGATTTTATTTTAAATGTAAAATTGAGTAAAAGAAATCATGATTAATTTTGACAGTTGTCAATAACAGTAAGTAAGAAATGCAGAAAGAATCTAACAATTAGAGGGTTAAAGGAACAGTTTGTTCTAATATGAAACCTTTTCTCGTACTTAATGGCCTTAATTAATCTTTTATTTATAACAATTGTTTTGCAATTACCTATAGAATTGTTATAAAACTTTAGGTTAGTTTGTTAGGAGGATCAAATCCGAAGAAATATATCTAGGCCACAATCGTGCCGACTGTGCATTCCTTATCATGAGACAAAAAGAGGGAACTGAATGAATTATTTTTCTGTGTTCAGAAATTCAATTTCTTGAACGTAATTCCTAAGAATCTTCCAATCAGTGTGAGACAGGAATGTTATTTAAGGAATAACATCACTTCCAAGATACTTGGATCTAACTTCGACGAATGCCTGGCAGTGGCAAAGAAATTTGCTGCAGAGTTTCACTGTCCTCTTCACATGTTCTACATACATTTGATACGCAAGTCCAATTTTGCATAAATGTGCTCGTAATCCTGTGTGTCCACTCAGAATACGTACTGTCATACTAACTTCAGACTTGCTTATTTTGAGGAGAGTTTTACTGTCCTCCTCACATGCTCCACATGCGTCTGAATCAGCACGTCCAACTTTGCATAAATGTGCTCGTAATCCTGTGTGTCCACTTAGAATACGTACTGTCATACTAACTTCAGACTTGCTCATTTTGAGAAGAGTTTTCATCTTGCTCTCATCATGGTTACCCCATATTATTTTCGTGGTTCTACCCACTGTTTCTTATGGATGGATTCTCTCATCCATATTTTTAGTTCAGCTTTTGTTGCGTCGAATGCTTTTGCGTTTGTCAGATTAACTGCCTCGAGCTCCCTTCTCTTTGAAGCTATTACATTCGCTCTTTCGTTACAGACTACTTCCGAGTGAGCTGGTACCCATATGATGTGAACCTTACCTCTGGGAGAGTATTCAGTTAAAGCTCTTACGATCCAATACGGTCTTAGATTTAGTACTATCTCCTGATATCGCCCTAATTGCCTTCTGGCTCTCGGTGCTGTGGGCGCTATATATATTCTAATCCAATTTACGCATTTCGTTATTGCTCTTACTTCCGCCTGGAAGCTTGTGTTATGATTTAGTAAACGGTGGTATATTTCTGCTTCTGGATCTTCAATATAGAACCCCAGCCCCCCACTTTATCTCCCAATTTAGAGCCATCCATGTAACAACGGATTCCTACTGGTATTTGCTCTAATGTTCCGCTTAACCAAGACATTCTATCTTGGATCAGCGTTTCAAAGTTTGCGGCATATTCTGTGTCTTGATCACGCATGTCCGATGATTGTGTATAACCTTCCAATGTGTCCAGTATACATTGATGATTTGTCCTATAACCGCTATTAGCCAGTTCGTCTAAAGTAAAGAGCCGTTCGGCTGTAAGTGATGCCTCATATCTTAAATATGTCTCAATGGGTGGAATATCTAGCAACGTTACCAGAACCTTGGTTCAAATAGTGCACATGGCAGCACTTATATCCAAGATAAAAGGTTTTTTATCTCCCAATATCAATTAAAGTCTTTTGCTGTTTATAAACATAAAATAGTTGTTAGTTTCTTTAGATTTTCTTAAAATTGTAACATTTCTTTCGTTGCTTCTTAGTTGCTAATCAAGTTTCTTTTTTTTTGTAACTTCAACAACCTGATTCTTTGTCAAAATTTTCTTTGCTTTTTTTGTTTGTTATCTTTTTCTCCATTTTAGAGATTTTGGGTCGTTAACCTGCAAAAGATGCAGATACAAAAACCAAAATATACAGACACGAAAAGTATCTGTGTAAGAAAAAAAAAAAACAAACAACAAATTCATGGTCACATTGGTGAAACTCATATGTTTGAAAATTATCAATAACAAAAATAGAAACAATATTTAGTTTTTCTTTTCGATACATTTTTTTTTAAACACAGCAGTGATTTAAAGGTATTCAGTGATTGGAGTGATAGTTCTGTCTAAAAATTAAATTTAGATTTCAAAATGCAATCTATCTTCGAATTTAGAAACTTAATTCCCTTTAAGTGGATGCTCTATGCTGTCCGCTTTTCATCTGTCTAAATTTGCACTTTCGTGTCCTCTAAAAATACATACCATTTTACTATTATTGGACATGGTAATTTTCGAAAGATTTCTCGTCCTGTTCTTGTTGATATCACCTCATAGAGTTCATAGAGGCTCTACTCATTGTCCCGATATCTTAACTTTTTCAAGCTCCTTAGCCCTTAAGAGTTTATGTTCGCTTTTTCATAGTGAATACTTTTCAGCAATGCAGAGCTTTACACTAAAAGAGTTTTCACTCATGACGCTCTTACAGTTCAATGTGATCTTACTAGTATTGCCTTGTGGTTCTCGATAAAGTTTCATTGTACAATTTTAAAAACTAAATTTCCTGAAAGTGGATGTAATAACTGAAAGAACTTTACTTCAAAGATATTTGGATCTATTTTGACAACGACAGCATTTCGCTGTCTTCCCTAAATGCTGTAGGTTTGTCTAGGTCTGTTCGTTAAATTTTGCTTTTTTGAGACCAGTAATTGGACTTATTCATTATCAGGAGATTTCTCATATTGCTCTCGATTAATTCGCCTCACGGGTTAACACTATCCCTACCCGCTGTTTCATTAATTTTACTTTGTCCAGCTGCCTGTCCTTCAAACAAGTAAATTATTCCTTTGAGAATACTCTTTAGTGATGCAGAGCTTTACACTGAAAGAGTTTTCGCAGTCTTACAGTCCAACACGATCTTACCAGTATAGTCTTGTGGTTCTTAGAATGTAGTTAGTTGCTGTTGGGGCCATGTTCAATCCCATTCTATGTATTTCGTTAAAGCAAGAATAACGTTACAATGTGGATGACCTTGGTTTTCAGAACTTGTTTTGTTTCTTAATTTAGAAGCATTCGTATAGATTCCATGATTTAATATCTAAGATTAGAGTTTCTAATCATGCTATGCGATGGGTCAGTTCAAGTACGTAAATATTGATGATGTAATCCTGTAATCGGTTTTGGTCAATTCTCCTAAAGATAAAATCCGATGGGGAAAATGTCCAGCTGAAGCTTTGGTAGAGGTTGTGAATCATTAGTTAGTTAGTTAGTTAGTAAGTTGTTTAGTTAGTTAGTTAGATAGTTAGTTAGTTAGTAAGTTAGTTAGTTAGTAAGTTATTTAGTTAGTTAGTTAGTTAGTTAGTTAGTTAGTTAGTTAGTTAGTTAGTTAGTTAGTAAGTTAGTTAGTTAGTTAGTTAGTTAGTTAGTTAGTTAGTTGGTTAATTAGTTAGTTAGTTAGTTAGTGAGTTAGTTACTTAGGTTGTGAATCATTAGTTAGTTAGTTAGTTAATTAGTTAGTTGGTTAATTAGTTATTTAGTTAGTTAGTTCGTTATTTAGTTAGCTAGTTAGCTAGATAGTTAGTTAGTTAGTTAGTTAGTTAGTTAGTTAGTTAGTTAGTTAGTTAGCTAGTTAGCTAGTTAGCTAGTTAGTTAGTTAGTTAGTTAGTTAGTTAGTTAGTTAGTTAGTTAGTTAGTTAGATAGTTAGTTAGCTAGTTAGTTAGTTAGTTAGTTAGTTAGTTAGTTAGTTAGTTTATGAAATTTTAAGAACATAGATGTCACCAACATACACACTTGTTGATATTACTCTTTTCCATAGCTGCCATTAAAACGCTTTCTAAAATTTACACAATCTCTTTAAAAAAAATTAGTGTATCTAACTAAGGAAAAAATGGTGTTATTTGAATAAAAATCTAAAAAAATACAAATACGAATATAAATAAAAAACGCTTTGTTTACAAATCTTGGGAGTCGCTGTCTTGCAACTGCGACATCGACAATAACAACAACAACAATATAAAATGATAGTTTTAGTTCTAGTTTGCGTAACGTTTCACTGATAACAGTCAGTCAGTTAGATCAGCAGTCCCGGCTGTAATCTCAACCTTTAGAGAAAATGAAACAAAAAATCAACATAAACACTTGAGTTCGTTTTAATTTTTTTTTGAAAATTTTTTGTTAAAATGTTTGAAAATTTTAGTCCTTTTTAGTTGGCGTTGTTGTTGTTGCTGTTGGTGGAAGAAAGATTTGTAATTTTATGCCGCTTGATAAAACAAACATGTGAAATCGTATCCGGGCTAATTGCTCTCTTTTCTCTTTCACTGACTTAGACAACAAATGTTGTGTCGTCTGCATTTTATTTCTTCTTCTTTTTCGAGAACATGACAAGCATGTCGTTTCTTGGAGAAAAATAAAACAAAAACAAAACATAATGCTGTTGAGTTATTGCTACATAAATTTGTGGCAGTTGTTGTTGCTATTGATGGTATCTACGCTTGCGCAAATGTAATGCGCCATCAAGCGCATCCTGTGCCACACATTTTCATTCATTTAGTCATTCCAATAACTTGCATTCAACCATTAAATGGATAAAATGCAACATGTAGATTAGATAGTTCGGTTTAGTTTAGTTTTTCCCAAAAGAAAATCTAATAAATGGCCGGCCATTGCACTCGTTCGCTCGTTTAAATGTTAAACAGATGCTTAAATGTGGGATTTTTTTGTTCTTACAATTGCGAGTTTTTTATTTTAGATTTAATTGGATGTCAGTTTTTGAGTTTTTAAGGGTACAGTTTTACTCCTTGTTCGTTCAGTTTTATTGTTTTGTAGGTGTAGTTTTTATGTTTATTTAAAAATAGGGCTGGTTACTGATAATGAGCCTTATAACAGTTGCTGAAATGTGTTGGAAATTGTAGAAAAAATTGAAGTCATATTGCTTTTTTTAAAGAGCTAGATTGTTTTTTTAATGAATTTTATATCGAATATTATTAGAGGTTTTGGGAAATACATTTGCAATTAGAATTATTTTATTTCCAAATCTTTGTCATGACATTGACGAGGATCTTGTTTGATGTTTCTTCCACCTGTTCGAAGGTTTTTCCCATAAATGTATTAACTGATTTTAATTATTCAATAAAAGTATATATTTTAGGGATATCCTGGACCTTCTTATAAAATTATGTAGTCATCAGGGATCTGATATTTAAAAATGTCGGCTTCTGCAAGCTCTTCAAAGAAAATGCGAAATAATTATTTGGCAGTTTCTGATTATTAACGATTTAGAAGCTTTAGTTCAGTTCTAGTTTACTTCTAGTTCAGTTCTAGATCTGTTCTAGTTCTGTTTTTGTTCTATTCTACTTCTGTTCTAGCTCTGTTCTAATTCCGTTCTAGTTCAGTTTTTGTTCTGTTCTATTTCTGTTCTAGCTCTGTTCTAATTCCGTTCTAGTGCTGTTCTAGTTGTGTTCTAGTTCTGTTCTGTTCTAGTTCTGTTCCAGTTCTGTTCTAGTTCTTTTCTAGTTATGTTCTAGTTCTGTTCTAGTTCTGTTCTAGTTCTGTTCGAGTTCCGTTCTAGTACTGTTTAAGTTCTATTCTAGTTTAGTTCTAGTTCAGTTCTTGTTAAGTTCTAGTTTAGTTATTGTTTTGTTCTAGTTCAGTTCTAGTTCAGTTCTAGTTTAGTTATAGTTCAATTCTAGTTCAGTTCTAGTTCAGTTCTAGTTCAGTTATAGTTCAGTTCTAGTTCAGTTCTAGTTCAGTTCTAGTTCTAGTTCAGTTCTAGTTCTAGTTCAGTTCTCGTTCAGTTCTAGTTCAGTTCTAGTTCAGTTCTAGTTCAGTTCTAGTTCAGTTCTAGTTCAGTTCTAGTTCAGTTCTAGTTTAGTTCTAGTTCAGTTCTAGTTCAGTTCTAGTTCAGTTCTAGTTCAGTTCTAGTTCAGTTCTAGTTCAGTTCTAGTTCAGTTCTAGTTCAGTTCTAGTTCAGTTCTAGTTCAGTTCTAGTTCAGTTCTAGTTCAGTTCTAGTTCAGTTCTAGTTCAGTTCTAGTTCAGTTCTAGTTCAGTTCTAGTTCAGTTCTATTTCAGTTTTCGTTTAAAAAATAAAAAGCATTTTTAAACCACTTATATTGGCAGGAAATGATAAATATTAGCGAAGAGTTTGCCTGCAGGCAGAAGATCACTAAGACATTTCTAGCAAAGTTTAACCCTTAATAAAGAAGTGACAAAAAAATATTTACAAATTTACCAAATATAAGGGCTTGATTTTTATTATTTTTCTTAAAAATAAACATAAACTATTGACATACTACCCTGTCACTGCAAATAAATTCTCAAATTACCAATTCCGTAGCAAACACTTTGACTTTTATAGACATTTGTTAAAAATACATAAAGGAAACTTATATCTCTAAAAAATAATACAAATTATTTTATACATACACTGTGTTTTTTATTAAAAAAATACATAATATTGGTTTGTATTTTTCTTTATAAAAAAAATTTGATATTCAATACTCGACTCACACTTTAAACTCGCGTTAAACTTAATGCCTTTTCTTCTCTATTGTTTAACCAAGTGTACACGATCACAAAATACTCTCTTGTCTTTCCTGCACGAACGTTTCAATTTTCCATTGTTGTTGTGATCATTTATGCTTCGCATTTATTTTGCTGGTACTTGATTGTGCGTTAGAGTACTTGGTGGATTCGTGTCAGGCATACGAATTGCCTGTATATTGAAATGGATCCTTTTGTTTTCTCTGTTTTAACTGCAACAAAAATACAACAAAAATTGTGACATTTTTAAGGTAAATTTGTTAAGTTTTTTTAGAATTTAAAATTGTTGCTGATCTTTTGTTGATATTCTTGGTTATTTCTATTGTTTTTCCTTTTTCACTTTCATTCCTTCCAATTTGAAAAATGTTTTGAATTCTTTAGAATTTTTGATATTAAATAACATTTGACCTTTTGCTTTTATTTGAAATTGTTTTTAATTTGTATTGTATTGATTGGTTTAAGTGTCATTTATAAGCGATAAATTTTATATATTGTCATAAAAACAAATGACAATTAGAAATTTTGAAGTTCGCTGTCTTCTGGATATATTCTAGTTTAGTTTAAGTTTATTTCAGTTCTAGTACAGTTCTAGTTCAGTTCTAGTTAAATTCTAGTTCAGTTCTAGTTTAGTTCTGGTTCGGTTCTAGTTCAGTTCTAGTTCAGTTCTAGTTTAATTCTAGTTCAGTCTAGTTCAGTTCTATTTCAGTTCTAGTTCACTTCTATTTCAGTTCTAGTTCAGTTTTAGTTCAGTTCTAGTTCAGTTCTAGTTCAGTTCTAGTTCAGTTCTAGTTCAGTTCTAGTTCAGTTCTAGTTCAGTTCTAGTTCAGTTCTAGTTCAGTTCTAGTTCATTTCTAGTTCAGTTCTAGTTCAGTTCTAGTTCAGTTCAAGTTCAGTTCTAGTTCAGTTCTAGTTCAATTCTAGTTCAGTTCTAGTTCAGTTTTAGTTCAGTTCTATTTCAGTTCTAGTTCAGTTCTAATTCAGTTCTAGTTCAGTTCTAGTTCAGTTCTAGTTCAGTTCTAGTTCAGTTCTAGTTCAGTTCTAGTTCAGTTCTAGTTCAGTTCTAGTTCAGTTCTAGTTCAGTTCTAGTTCAGTTCTAGTTCAGTTCTAGTTCAGTTCTAGTTCAGTTCTAGTTCAGTTCTAGTTCAGTTCTAGTTCAGTTCTAGTTCAGTTCTAGTTCAGTTCTAGTTCAGTTCTAGTTCAGTTCTAGTTCAGTTCTAGTTCAGTTCTAGTTCAGTTCTAGTTCAGTTCTAGTGCAGTTCTAGTTAAGTTCTTGTCCAGCTCCAGTCCAGTTATAGTTCAGATTTTTACATTGTTCAATTAAAAAAAAAAGATGTCGGCTATTACTTGCGTTTTCAATTAATCACATATTAATTTAAATCCATCGACTGTACCTGTATCAATTGCATTCTGAAATTTTGTTTTCTCATTTTTTTTTCTCTGATGACAATTGATTTTTTTTGTTTATTTCTTATTTTGATTAAAAAAATACTATTTACCAAACGCAAGAAAAAATACTTTTGTTATAGAACTTGCATAAATATTTATTTTCAACGGGTGTGCATTTTTAAACATTAAGACAAAGTCATCATCGTTGATGGACTGAAATTACATACGTACGATGTACGTGTGTACAATCGTACTCACCCCGATATTTACTTTGATTATATTTTCTTTGGATTTGAGTTTTTCTTTCTTTATTTCAGGCTCAGAAAAAAAACAAAAATTAAATAAAAACAAACCTGTATCGTTGTTTCGAATGGATTTCTTTTGTAATTTGAATCTTGAATTGCAAAGGATCGTTACTTTTAATATTTTCTTTAAAGAGGAGGACATGTTTATGACTGTTTTCTTTATATTTCTTTTTTGTTTCTTTTGTACATAGTTATCATTACGAAACCAAAAATTTAAATCCACAAGTGCATAAAAAATTGTTGAGTAAAAAAATCATATTTTTACAAAAAAAGAGTCCTTTTCTAAATTTTAAAGAATAACATAAATTATTGCTTAAGAAAATTGTATGAAAGGATCATCATGTATGTATATTTTGGTGTGACACTTTGTTACCAAAATATAGGGGAGGGAGTTATTTAGTCATATATTTTATTTAATAGTTTCAAGATGATTTTCATTTCTTTGTTTTTTCTTTTCAAAGAAAATCGTTCAGTTTTTATAAAAAATTGTATTAAGTTCTTTGTTAGAAAAGTGTTAGAATTACTATTATTATAGAATACTTCTGTAGTTTTAAAGGATTTTTAAAGGAAGTCTGTTTTATTTATGAGACGGTTATGTTATATTGAAGGTGTCATTATGACACTTGTATTTGGGTTTTTGATATTTTGATTTACACAAACTTCTAATGAAAGTAGATTTCTAATATTTGAATACAACAGTCAGAGTTGCCAGGTTTTTACCTATTTTAAATTTAATCTTGTGCTATACATATGTATGTACCTAAGGCGTTAAAAGAGTCTGCTTTACATGAACCTTATTGGTGAGTAAAGCACTTCTTCAAAAATGTCTTATGATTGAGTTTCTTCTTGTCCGACTCGTCGTTTCCAATGATGTTACATTTGACAACTTAACATTCTTAAGTTCCGGAAATACCCGAACGTAATGGTGTCCATATTATAAAATTCTAGCCGTTAATTCAAATTTCTACTACCGCATTATATAATTTAGTCTATTTTACACATTCTGTAGTAGTTTTGAGGTAAATCTCCATGCTATTTAGTTCTATGTCCCAACCTAGATCTTTCAATGAAGCATTAGATACCCACAGATGTTAACTCTAAGCTACAATTGACCAAAATCCTCTGTCTAAGATCAATGTCTCGGAATTTTCGGTCATTAAAGTTTACGGTATTCGATAGAGCATGTCTGAAGTTTGTCTATAATTTTTCTAATATACACCTATCTATGTATATAACCAATTTTGGGTAAATCGCCTAGAAAAAGTTCTGCTCTGCATGATCTGGGTCGCGATGTAAGTGCTTAAGTACACCCTTAATCTTGACTGTCTAAAGTTATGGGTCAACAATAGTCTTTGTTTCTGATTATTCCCGATTTGAAAATTACTAATCTTTGCCTAAGTAGACAAGGCTGTTGATCAGTTATAATTCGGGGGAACGATTGTATGATTGGACCGATTTCGTCTTTGGGCCAAAAATATAACATGTGTCAAATTTCTTTAAATTATCTTGAAATAATCTGTAGCGTGCGCACAAGCTTAACATTGACAGACATACTGACGGACGGACGGACAGACAGACGTACATATATAGGTTAATCGATTCAGAAAGTTATTCTGGTTGTACATTAAGGTGGGTGTAGGACCAACATTTCTGGGTGTTATAAACATAATATCCTCCCCACTATAGTAGTGTAGGGTACACTTTAAGGTGGGTTAAGGACTAACAGTTTTGGGTGTTATAATCATAATACCCTCATGACTATAGTAGTGTAGGGTATATGTTAAGGTAGGTGTAGTACCAACATTTCTGAGTGTTACAAACACAATAGTAGTTTAGGTTATAAAAAACGAATGTATGTTAGTTATCCTGACCATGAATTTTTTTTTTTTTGAGACATAACTAAACATTAAAGGAAGGATGAAGGAATGACTGACTAATATACACAGTAAGGGGATTGCTGATTTCTGGTCAGAGATCTTGCTGAAGAGTTGGATAATAAACGCGACGGAGAATGAGTGAGTATGAAGTTCATTCATTAACTTACTTGATTGTGAATGACATTCTGACTATCTGGTTGAATTTACTCAGAAGTCAATGAGGGCACTGTAGAGAAGATTATTAACAGCTTAGTCAGTTAGTTAGTTCGATAGATAGATAGATAGATAGATAGATAGATAGATAGATAGATAGATAGATAGATAGATAGATAAATAGATAAATAGATAGATAGATAGATAGATAGATAGATAGATAGATAGATAGATAGATAGATAGATAGGTAGATAGATAGATAGATAGATAGATAGATAGATAGATAGATAGATAGATAGATAGATAGATAGATAGATAGATAGATAGATAGATAGATAGATAGATAGATAGATAGATAGATAGATAGATAGATAGATAGATAGATAGATAGATAGATAGATATATAGATAGATGGATATATAGATAGATAGTTCGTTAGTTAGTTATTTATTTAGTTAGTTAGGTTAGGTAGGCAGGTCGTCCTCGCGATGTCATCACTGGGGACACACTTGGGTCCAGTATTTTGATCCCTTTGTGATACCTGAAACGAGAGAAAACGGTCGGCGTATTAGTACACTTCCACCTAATCACTCTGGTTTCCACCGAACCAGTTTGTCGCACGAATATAGGAATCAATCTTCCGGATATTAACCTCCGATGGAGTCCGAAAGGCCAGTGGCCAGTTACCACTTCCGTAGATTAACTCTCGGAATGTAGAAAAGGGCTAGGGATCTTTGTGGGTCGTAAGATGGCCACATAATCCTTGCCTGTCTGCAGGTGGCTTCAGTCGACCATCTGCATTGCGCAAGCTCATATAGTTTTTCACGTATCGAGCGTTTGCAGGTTGAAAGCGGTATACCGACAAAAGGGTCGGTATGCTCTCTTGCAAGCGAGGAGCCTAGCTTGGCAAGAGAGTCCGCGATGGTATTACCAGGAATTTGCTGATGTCCTGGAATCCAATACAGTCCTATTGTGGAATGTTTCGCCATCTCGTTAAGGGATGCCCGGCATTCTAGGACTAAGTTTGACGTCGTGTAGACACCACTTAGAACCTTAAGGGCTGCCTGGCTGTCGGTATAAATTCGAATATTTGCACCGTATATTCGATAAAACCTGAGCCAGTTTGCAGCCCGTTTAATGGCTGATAGTTCAGCCTGAAGGACGCTACATTGGTCAGGAAGCTTGAATGATACTTCCGTTCCCGAATGTGCTATGTAAAAGCCACCGCCTACACCATGGTTTGATTTTGAGCCATCAGTGAAAACCTTATACGATCCGTCATGGAGGATTGTTTCCATCACATTTGGATCGTGTCGGATATTCACCGAAAAGCTTCTATCAAAAGACGGTTTGGCGATGCAATAGTCGATATTGTCAGGAATCTCTCCTAGACAATCGAGAATGGTGGAGTGACCTGACTGAATCATATGCTACATACCCAGATTTAGTTAGTTAGTTAATTAGTTGGTTAGTTAGTTATTTAGTTAGTTACTTAGTTAGTTACTTAGTTAGTTAGAGTAAACAATGTTCTGCTTAATTGTAAATACAATCATTTAAGAGAAGCCTCCCAAAATAGGTGCTTTCCAAGGGAGATCTACACCTTTAATATTCTATGCGATCAATTACTCTTCCGCACATATGAATAGATTTTATTTACGTTGCTATTGGCGGAGGTTCAATTTCTCATGGTTAGTTACAATAAACCGTGTATTTCCCTAATTCGCACATAAAATATCTCCTTGTACACCTGTATCTAAACTATTCTCTTACTACGCCAAACAATTATAAATGACATTTAAAAATTTTCGCCCTAAACAGGTTGCATTCGACGACTTTTATGAAATTATGTTTATTTCTCCATTTATGGCAAATAGTTTTAATATAATAAAAGAAAATCAAGCAGGAAAAGCACAATCTTTGTTAGATCACGTAATCATTTTTATTTGTTATATATTTCGCTAACAAGAAAAAAACCCGCAAAATATATGCAAATTAAAAAATGTTCTCACGATCAGAAAATATTCGCAGATACAAAGAAGCAAAATGTTAAGCAAAAATAAGGAAAATGATTTCAGAGCAGACGGATAAAAGGATGCTGTAACATAAGCAGCCAGACAATATTGTGAAGGAATGCAAAATTTTTTTTAAATGTTGTTGGTTTTTAGTTATTACAAGAAATGTAAAAGAAAAATAAAACTAGAAGATGATCATAAATATCTATTAAAATGTATTAAATTTGCATAATTTTTAAAAATTATATGAAAAGGGTTGTTTTGGATGGATGGATGGTTGGATAGTTCGGTTAGTTATTTGCTTGTTTTGATTAAAGTGATGAAAAACTAAAAAGGAAAATTCTCACACTTTCAACTAATTTGCATAAAAAGCAACAGACAAACTAAGGTAATGATCAAACACGAACACAAACATCATTATTATGATCATGATCATAGTGATGTAAAAGAAAATTATGTAAATTTTCTTTTTATTTGCCATAAAGAAAAGTAAAAGTGAAGACATTTCAATGAATGCAAAAATGTTTTTTTTTGTGTTTTGGTAAAGTAAAAGAAATTTGCTATTGTTCCTGCTGTTATCTGGCAAATGGACTTTACGGAAATGCATTCCTACTATGAGGAGGCACGTTTGTTTCTTTTTTCATTTCTTTTTTCGTGTTTAGGCTAAGGTTAGTGAGTGAGTATGAGTGATGATGTCATCTAAAGAACACACATACTATAAACTATTCACTAAACAACAGGGGTTAATTATGCACACACAGAGATCCTTGCTTACATACCTATATTTTACCTCTCCACTCTATTAGGCTTTTAGTGTGTAAGTATTTTGCGCATGTGCAGACAACGCCGGCGTTAGGTGAGCCAGTAGGGGTGCAGTGACCTTAAGCCATAAAATAAACTCACTCTGGGTCGTCGGTCACCCTACTGTGTAAGGGTCATAGTTGTTGTGTGTGTATAGCCAAGGGGAAGTTATTGCGTTTGTTCGATCGCTTACACAATGACAATTTCCTTTTCCCTCAAGGGGTTAAAAGTGCACAATTTTGCATACGTTTATGCATATCTTAAGTATTTGTATGTCTTTTGTAAGACCTTAAAAAAAATTTGCATAAATTTAGTTTTCTTTCGTATTAATTTTCTTCAAGAATTATGCAAATTATATGCAAATTTTTTAACCCAATTCCTTAACATTAGTCTTTTTGTTTTGTTTAACTCTTTGTCATAGTTGTGCTTAAGTTTGAGAGATAATGTTCTCACGGTTTTCCTGCTGTCTTTGCTTTTGATCAATTTAATCAATTTTCAATCGATTCTTATGGCGTTTTCTATTGATTTTGCATTGTCTATTATAAAATGTTTATAAATTGCTCTAATTTTGTTGCTGCTAAAAGGAAAAGTGGGCTGGTTTGATTAAAGTGTTTGTTTGGTATTTTGTTTTTTTTTTTTGCTTTGGAATACTTTTATGCAAATTAGTTTAGTTTTGATGATCAAAGAGTAGTTTTGTAACGTATTTTTTTTGAAATGTAACGAATTTGTATTTGATTTTTTTCAGTGGTGATATGTATGTGTGTGTCTATAGAGTATGGACTTGATTATTGTCTAGTTTGTGGAATCGTTTATTGAATTGTATATCGACTATTCTTTAGGTTTTGGACTTTTTGACTAGCCTTTTGACTAGTCTATTGACTAGCCTGTTGACCAGTCTATTGACTAGTCTATTGACTAGTCTATTGACTAGTCTATTGACTAGTCTATTGACTAGACTATTGACTAGTCTATTGACTAGCATATTGACTAGCCTATTTTCTAGTATACCGTCTAGTCTATAGACCAGTCTATTTACTAATCTACTGACCAGTTTATTGACTAAGCTAATGACTAGCCTATTGACTAGTCTATTGACTAATTTATTGACTAGACTATTGACTAGCCTATTGTCTAGTATATTGTCTAGTCCAATTGCCAGTCTATTTACTAATCTTGACTAAGCTATTGACTAGCCTATTGACTAGTCTATTGACTGGTCTATTGACTAGTCTATTGACTAGTCTATTGACTAGACTACTGACTAGACTATTGACTAGTCTATTGACTAGCCTATTGACTAGCCTATTGTCTAGTATATTGTCTAGTCCGTTTGCCAGTCTATTTACTAATCTACTAAGACTAAGCTATTGACTAGTCTGTTGACTAGTCTATTGACTGGTCTATTGACTAGTCTATTGACTAGTCTATTGACTAGACTATTGACTAGACTATTGACTAGCCTATTGTCTAGTATATTGTCTTGTCTATTTACTAATCTACTGATCAGTCTATAGACTAAGCTATTGACTAGTCTTAATTCGAGTCTATTGACAAATTTAATGACTAGTCTATGATCTAGCCTATTAAATATCCTATTAGCTAGTCTGTTGACTAGTCTATTGAATAGGCTATTGACTTATCTATTGACTCTTCTATTGACTACCCTATTAAAGAGTCTTTTAACTAGTCTATTGAATATTCTATCAACTAGTCTATTGACTAGTCTATTAACTAGTCTATTGACAAGTCTATTAACTAGTCTATTAACTAGTCTATTGACAAGTCTATTAATTAGTCTATTGACTAAATAAACTAGTTATTTAATAGTCTATAGAATATTCCATCAACTGATCTATTGACTAGTCTATTGCCTAGCCTATTGACTAGTCCACTGACAGTTGTCGACTAATCTTTCGACTAGTTTATTGTACTGGTCTATTAACTTGTCTATTCATTAGTTTTTGACTATCCTATTCACTAGATAAAGGTGAATGATCTTATCTCAGAGCCTCAGAATGGAGTTTCTGAACTCTATATAAAGTTTTCTATATTATCCACAATCATTTTCCAGGAACAGGAGCGTACAACAGGCCCGATTGTGGCCTAAATATATAAACATTTTCGTAGAGAAGTTTTTAGGCGATTTTATCAAAATAACTTCTCAGATATCGCTGAGGAATACAATATCTAACTATTTCGACTCTTACTCGGCTACGATCAAGTTGGATTATGATTAGCTGTATGTTAAGATTTGCAAGCATTATAAATAGTTTATTTCTCGGTAGAATATATATGTATCGGAAAATGAGCCAACGGATGTAACATCTATGATAAACTGCTCATCATTTGAGGATCAAAGTGTCTGCCAGAGATGACGTTTTGGATGGTGGTTAATTACTTCTTCAAAGTTTTTAATTGCAATATGTAACTAATTTCAGCAGTCCATTGTAGATCAGCACCAAATACAGATCATTACTTTTGCATCATGAATATTTAGTTTTGGTGTCGATTCGTCAGATTATTACAGATTTCCATACGATCTCTTATTTATCTTCCTTTTAAAGCATTCAAGCTGAATTCCTTGCTTTTGGATTGATCCTGTTTCGACTAGCAATCGGCATTCCTGAGCGTCCTTTTTACAATATAAACATGTATAGTTTACTATTTCGGTTCTAAAGTCTTGTTAAATTTGAATTTTAGAAAATTTTCTTTCATACGTTAAAAATTAATATATTTTAAATAAAATAAGTCGTTCCCATGTTAAAGTCCTTATAACAACTGAACAACTATTGATTACCAATTGATAATAACGCCATTTTTTTGCTCAAAATCAATATTGCAAAAATAATCCCTTAAACTAAAATTTTGCAAAACTTGGCACAAACTCCTCCTATTTTAACCCCGCTCGATTAAAGCATAAATAAAAACCCTTAAAATATACTTATGCATATATACTCCACACATATGAATACTCACACACATTTGATATTATATACAAACGAGTATATAGAAATATTTGCAAAATCGCCAACCATTTGCCAAATTTTCAATAAAGAAATCTAACAACATACATTAAACGAAAACTTTAATAAAGAATTTTGTTGTTGTTTGCCAGCTTCCCCTAAATGTTTAACGAGCAGAAATGTGCAATAAAAGCAAAAACAACATAAACAACCCTCTGCTTATAGCAGTTACTATACAGGACGCAAGGATGAAATAACAACTACAACAACAAAATAGCGTAAATAAATGAATGAATAAAAAAGTAACGAAGCGAAATATTGTGTGTATGTAAATATGTATGAATGAATGAATGAGTGTATGAAACATCGTTAGGGTTTGTTTGTTTTTTTATTTATTTCAATTTTTGTTTTTTATACATATATTTACTGATATCTGACCGCTTTTTTTTTGCGTATGTCAAGTATTTCAGTTTTTTTTTGTGAGGAGGGAATACGGAAAAAAATTCTGCACACACACTTTTTGAGGGTTGTTATTATATTGTGAATTTAGTTGTAGGAAGAGGAAATAGAAAAAATACGTAAATAACACCCCTCGTTTGAAGTTGCTGTCATTGAAGGAAGAAAAAAATTGTAAACGAAATAATTCCTATTTTTTAAAGCTGGATCGTCTCGTCAGCAAAATAATGCAAATTTTTTTTTCATATATGTATGTATGTTGTCTTCTTCTGCACTTATATTGGGGTGGAAAATGTAATAAAAGAAACTTTAAAATTTATTTAAATGGATTTTAAATATTGGATGGATATTGAAAGTTTTTTCGTAACGAATTAACGAACTAACTAACTAACTAACTAACTAACTAACTAACTAACTAACTAACTAACTAACTAACTAACTAACTAACTAACTAATTAACTAACTAACTAACTAACTAACTAACTAACTAACTAACTAACTAACTAACTAACTAACTAACTAACTAACTAACTAACTAACTAACTAACTAACTAACTAACTAACTAACTAACTAACTAACTAACTAACTAACTAACTAACTAACTAACTAACTAACTAACTAACTAACTAACTAACTAACTAACTAACTAACTAACTAACTAACTAACTAACTAACTAACTAACTAACTAACTAACTAACTAACTAACTAACTAACTAACTAACTAACTAACTAACTAACTAACTAACTAACTAACTTACTTACTTACTTACTTACTTACTTACTTACTTACTTACTTACTTACTTACTTACTTACTTACTTACTTACTTACTTACTTACTTACTTACTTACTTACTTACTTACTTACTTACTTACTTACTTACTTACTTACTTACTTACTTACTTACTTACTTACTTACTTACTTACTTACTTACTTACTTACTTACTTACTTACTTACTTACTTACTTACTTACTTACTTACTTACTTACTTACTTACTTACTTACTTACTTACTTACTTACTTACTTACTTACTTACTTACTTACTTACTTACTTACTTACTTACTTACTTACTTACTTACTTACTTACTTACTTACTTACTTACTTACTTACTTACTTACTTACTTACTTACTTACTTACTTACTTACTTACTTACTTACTTACTTACTTACTTACTTACTTACTTACTTACTTACTTACTTACTTACTTACTTACTTACTTACTTACTTACTTACTTACTTACTTACTTACTTACTTACTTACTTACTTACTTACTTACTTACTTACTTACTTACTTACTTACTTACTTACTTACTTACTTACTTACTTACTTACTTACTTACTTACTTACTTACTTACTTACTTACTTACTTACTTACTTACTTACTTACTTACTTATTTACTTACTTACTTACTTACTTACTTACTTACTTACTTACTTACTTACTTACTTACTTACTTACTTACTTACTTACTTACTTACTTACTTACTTACTTACTTACTTACTTACTTACATACTTACTTACTTACTTACTTACTTACTTACTTACTTACTTACTTACTTACTTACTAACTAACTAATTAACTAACTAACTAACTAACTAACTAACTAACTAACTAATTAACTAACCAACTAACTAACTACCTAACTAACTAACTAACTAACTAACTTACTACATTAGTGGGAAGGAGTACCCAGAGTCACTTTCTGAATCGATTTAGCTATGTCCGTCCGTCTGTATATCCACGTAAACCTTATGCGCACGCTACAGATCGCAACTTTCAAGATAATTTGATGAAATTCAGCATATACTCTTCTTTTGGTCCAAGGACAAACGCTACTGATGATTGAAATCGATCCATTATTTTGCCTTGCCCCCGTACTTTATTTTTACTAAATAATCAACATTTTAACTGACTGGTGAGAAGTATCCTATGGTCGCTCATGTCCGGCTAAAAATTCATACTTATTATATTTATTCTATTCCCACCTTACAGTATTTTCTGAGTCGAATTAGCTATGACCGTTCGTCTGTCCGTTCGTCTGTCCGTCCGTCCTTGTAAACCTTTTAATAAAACTACAAGTCGCAATTTTGAAGATAATTCAATGAAATTTGATACATGATATTCTATTGTCCCGAAGCTTATTGAAAATGGTTAAGATTGGTCCATTATTTCACCCGGCCCCCATAATACTGTACCGCCGATAGGGCTTGTAAACCTTGTAATCAAACTCCAGGTCGCAATTTTGGAGATAATTCAATAAATTTTGACACATGATCTTTTATGGTACTGTAGATGAAGCCTGTTTAAAATGGTCCATTATTTCACGAAGCCTATTGCAAACATAATGGACTGATATCATCGGTCCATTATACTCGTATATCGACAAAAAGCTGCAAAACCAGGTTCTATACTAGCCACGATGACCCTCATGAACTTTTCAATTATAGGGCCTTATTTGACCTATAAAAAGCCCCCATCAAAATTTTACTTACAATTCAACTTTATTATGAAAACTAAATCACATTTAATTCTTATACAGGTGTAGGGTATTATATGATCGGCCGTGCCCGACTATAACTTCTTACTTGTTTTTATTTTTTTTTTTAATGTACAAGGTCCGATCAATACAAAAATCGGTATAGTCCAGACTAAAGACTATACTATAGTCCAGAGTATTTCACTAATTGATTTGAAACCAGATTCAGATATTAAAGTTTAACTGAAACTCAAGAAAACATAAGTATCACTATTTACATTTACAAGGAAAAAATGTATAAATTTTTTATTAAAAATTTAATTTTAAATAAAACGAATTGATTTTTTATCCTACCCAATATGTAAAAAAAAATATTGCCAAAATATATAAGGCCTCATAATAAACAACAATATAAAGCAACATAAAAAAATTACAAAAATCACAAAAATAAAATTTTTGCGGCTTCTTGGGGTAAGTTTTCCTTTCGAAGTTTTTCTTTCACAAATATAGGAAAATTCTACGTGCTCTGCTTAATTTTCATCATTCCTCATTTGCGTATGAACACATACAAACACAATCACATACACACACATACTCATGCTTAGGAAAATGTAATAAAAAAAGTCCTTTCTGCCTTTGACATGGTTTTGCTTTATTTTTATTTATTTTTTTCCAACAAGTATTTTTTTTCAGTTGAGATTACATTTCATGTCTATTTTTTTCCATTTGGCTTTGATATGAACTGAAATTGAAAAAAAAACTCCAATGAGGGTAAACTTGTTTTTTCCATTTTCCACAATTTTGCATATTTTTTTTTTGCTGTTCATCATCAACAGCGTACGCTTGCTGTGGAAAATTTCATTATATTTATTTTTCACAGCCTCAACGGGGACAAAAAAAACGACGTTTTCATTTCTGCTACAAAATTTTTGAAATAAACGTTAGAAGTTATGGCGAAAACAGCAAAAACAACTTTAGAGTATGAGTTGCTAAACGTTAAAGGACATGTGCTTTAGCAGCTATAAGGATAATAGGAAAATGTAAAAAGTCGTGTGCTTTTTTCTTCCTGGTTTTTCACATTTTATTTTCGCGTAGGTATTGGTGTGTGTCAGTACCTAAGTGTGTGTTTGTTTGTATGTATAAGCGTTTGTTGATTTGAAAACGTGTTTCATTGCGATATGCCTGATGCGTATGCAAAATAAATAAATATAAATGTTTGGAAAATTTAAATTTATCGCAAAATGGTTGATACGTTTGTAATGTTATAAATCAACCCTCACAAACTGAAATAATAACGATACTAGAAGATAAATGTATGAAGTATTGAATTATGAAAAGTTTTCGTTAATATTATTTGTTATATTTAAGCTGTTTTTTTAAATCATCTGATTAATATTAGAAAAGCAGTAACATAAGAGTATTTTTCACGACTATAGTCTATAGTCTAGTCTATAGTCTAGTCTATAGTTTAGTCTATAGTCTAGTCTATAGTCTAGTCTATAGTTTAGTCTATAGTCTAGTCTATAGTCTTGTCAATAGTCTAGTCAATAGTCTAGTCAATAGTCTAGTATATAGTCTAGTCTATAGTCTAGTCTATAGTTTAGTCTATAGTCTAGCCTATAGTCTAGTCTAGTCTATAGACTAGACTATAGTCTAGACTATAGTCTAGTCTATAGTCTAGTCTATAGTCTAGTCTATAGTTTAGTCTATAGTCTAGCCTATAGTCTAGTCTAGTCTATAGTCTAGACTATAGTCTAGTCTAGTCTATAGTCTAGTCTATAGTCTAGTCTATAGTCTAGTCTATAGTCTAGTCTATAGTCTAGTCTATAGTCTAGTCTATAGTCTAGTCTATAGTCTAGTCTATAGTCTAGTCTATAGTCTAGTCTATAGTCTAGTCTATAGTCTAGTCTATAGTCTAGTCTATAGTCTAGTCTATAGTCTAGTCTATAGTCTAGTCTATAGTCTAGTCTATAGTCTAGTCTATAGTCTAGTCTATAGTCTAGTCTATAGTCTAGTCTATAGTCTAGTCTATAGTCTAGTCTATAGTCTAGTCTATAGTCTAGTCTATAGTCTAGTCTATAGTCTAGTCTATAGTCTAGTCTATAGTCTAGTCTATAGTCTAGTCTATAGTCTAGTCTATAGTCTAGTCTATAGTCTAGTCTATAGTCTAGTCTATAGTCTAGTCTATAGTCTAGTCTATAGTCTAGTCTATAGTCTAGTCTATAGTCTAGTCTATAGTCTAGTCTATAGTCTAGTCTATAGTCTAGTCTATAGTCTAGTCTATAGTCTAGTCTATAGTCTAGTCTATAGTCTAGTCTATAGTCTAGTCTATAGTCTAGTCTATAGTCTAGTCTATAGTCTAGTCTATAGTCTAGTCTATAGTCTAGTCTATAGTCTAGTCTATAGTCTAGTCTATAGTCTAGTCTATAGTCTAGTCTATAGTCTAGTCTATAGTCTAGTCTATAGTCTAGTCTATAGTCTAGTCTATAGTCTAGTCTATAGTCTAGTCTATAGTCTAGTCTATAGTCTAGTCTATAGTCTAGTCTATAGTCTAGTCTATAGTCTAGTCTATAGTCTAGTCTATAGTCTAGTCTATAGTCTAGTCTATAGTCTAGTCTATAGTCTAGTCTATAGTCTAGTCTATAGTCTAGTCTATAGTCTAGTCTATAGTCTAGTCTATAGTCTAGTCTATAGTCTAGTCTATAGTCTAGTCTATAGTCTAGTCTATAGTCTAGTCTATAGTCTAGTCTATAGTCTAGTCTATAGTCTAGTCTATAGTCTAGTCTATAGTCTAGTCTATAGTCTAGTCTATAGTCTAGTCTATAGTCTAGTCTATAGTCTAGTCTATAGTCTAGTCTATAGTCTAGTCTATAGTCTAGTCTATAGTCTAGTCTATAGTCTAGTCTATAGTCTAGTCTATAGTCTAGTCTATAGTCTAGTCTATAGTCTAGTCTATAGTCTAGTCTATAGTCTAGTCTATAGTCTAGTCTATAGTCTAGTCTATAGTCTAGTCTATAGTCTAGTCTATAGTCTAGTCTATAGTCTAGTCTATAGTCTAGTCTATAGTCTAGTCTATAGTCTAGTCTATAGTCTAGTCTATAGTCTAGTCTATAGTCTAGTCTATAGTCTAGTCTATAGTCTAGTCTATAGTCTAGTCTATAGTCTAGTCTATAGTCTAGTCTATAGTCTAGTCTATAGTCTAGTCTATAGTCTAGTCTATAGTCTTGTCATTAGTCTAGTCAATAGTCTAGTCAATGGTCTAGTCTATAGTCTAGTCTATAGTCTAGTCTATAGTCTAGTGTATAGTCTAATCTATAGTCTAGTGTATAGTCTAGTCTACAGTGTAGTCTAGTCTATAGTCTTCTCTATAGTCTTATATATAGTCTATAGTCTAGTCTGTTAGTTAGGTAGTTAGTTATTTAGTTAGTTAGTTAGTTAGTTAGTTAGTTAGTTAGTTAGTTAGTTAGTTAGTTAGTTAGTTAGTTAGTTAGGTAGTTAGTTAGTTAGTTAGTTACTTAGTTAGTTCGTTTGTTAGTTAATTACTTAGTTAGTTAGTTATTGAGATAGTTAGTTAGTTAGTTTGTTTGTGTTTCGTTCCTCCATTTCTTTCCTCCAATCATTCGTTGCCAATGTGCAATCTTACATATGTACAGCAACGCTACGTTGTCAAAATTGCAACAATTCGTTGTCGAAGTCTAAGTTTCTAGATACCCTTTAACTAAATGTTAATAAACATGATAAGCTCATTTCTGCTGTTTCTAGCGGTGTTTTCCTCTGTGCAGTTCATTACATAGACCGTATTTTAGCCTAGTTTACAGTCCGGCTAACCCGGATATCTAGTCAATATCAGTTTGTGGTCTTCACTCTTGTGAATGTTTTACATTCTTAAAAACATCGAGATTATATTGAATGGATGGATGGTTGTTGGTGAACGACTAAAAAAAAATAAAATTACGAAATTTTTTTAAAAAATCATTAAGGTGTAAAATTCAATTTACATCGATGCTTTTGCGTTTAAACATGTTCATGAATGGGCCATCATCGTTTATAGAGAATATGTAGATGGGTGGTTGGGCAAAGTGGGTGAATTGATTGTGATTGAGTGAGTGAATAAAGGTAACAACGAAAGAACGATTGGGTGTCTTGGTAATGACAATGAGCAATTTGAAACCTGATTTTTTTCTTTTTTGATACTGAAGTACGTTTATATATTTATACTTTATAAAAATTGTGTATGTTTAAAGTGTGTTTAAAATGTTCTGCCTTAAACTATTGAAAGCTTATCTGATGCATAAAGAACCAACCTATGTTGCACGGTGGGGTTGATTGCGAAATAAAATTCAAGTTTATTTTAATTGTGTAAAATGTAACCCTTAAATAATTGTTGTTACCTCAATCCATTCAAATTCGTATATGTATAATATTGTGCTGTGAATTGCATCTTTCTATTAAAATATTTCTAGACTTTTTATCAGATTGACCATTTAAAAACAATTTGTATATTTTATTCTCATTTTTTAAATCCTCTTACTCGATTTAATCATGTTTTTATAATCAAACATGTCCAACAATTATCTTACATTTTAAACTTTTTCGATCTTGACATAGAATCAGTCAAGATCTCAAGGTTAGATTCGCAATTTAGCGAGAGCATTTGTAGGTCATTTATAGAGTAAATGTTAAGAAAAAAGTATTTTGGATATTTTGCAAGTAGCGAGTGTGGATCACTTAATAAAGATCTTTGTCATGTAGAGAATTAAGACGTCTACGTTTAACATATAAAGTTTTCGAACAAATTTCTTCTTAGTTGTCTTTACTCTCTGCCCGAAATTCGATTGTAAATAACAAATATACAATTTAGGAACGATTATAAGATCGGACGAAACTGTTACCCGCTATGATAAACATGATCATCGAATGGGATACAGAAGAAACAAAACTTTGTAGTTTTACTATTAATAACTTCTGTTGATTCTCTTCAAGCTTCCGAATGTGATCGTTAAATATTAAGCATCCTTTTTAGTTTGAGATTAAAATCGTTGGTATTTCTAAATTGAATTTATTGCAATAGTGATTTCCTATACAAGATCTATACGTACTGATTTCTAACTTTAATATTCTAGCAATTTTCTTTTATAGTTTAATATTCGGTGACCAAATCCCCTGGGGGCATGTTTCCTTGATGTGTGATCCACAACCAGATTTACCACAGTGTCTCAACTTATTTGATGGATTCGTACTTTGGTTTATCGGTTACACTCTAAGTGCTGTTTGCCAGCTCAACAGGGGCCATTTCACCTGCGTGGATGTAAACGTAAGTAATGTGTGCATCTCGGAAGTTAAGCAACGGAACAGCAATGTTCAGATATTAGATAGCTCAAGTACATGAGCAAAGTGCACTTATACTGGACCCGAAATTCCATATGCGTAAATTGCCACCAGCATGTGAGGTACACAATGGAGCTGTAATGAGCCGCATAGAAGTTCCCCTCATTGGTTGAAGAAGACCACCATGAAATAGGCTATCATTCTAAAATCCGCATATCGTTAGGCAACTTATTCTTCCTTAATCGGTTACCTTTGAAGAGGATCGTCTTATCTAAAAGTTCTCTTGGCTGGGAACAAGAAGATCATCTTGAGGTAAAGATCATAAAGATTTAAACATACATTTTCCTTGTGAATGTTGTTCTTTTAAAGCTTTAAACACTCCAACATGTTCTCTGCTTCGTTACGTAATCTGTATGTGTTCTTATCGTATTTATCGCACCAGGAAAGAGTTCAATAGTTCGATCACTTCCGATCCGAGAATATTTGACTGACTTTGTTTTCTTTAATCTCTTATTAATCGGTAACCTTTACATCCACTGATTGATCTGAAAGATCTATCAAAATCTCTTGGCTGCGAACAAGAAGTTCATTTGAAAGTAAAGATCGTATATGATCTTTCCTTTGTTTTTGCTAAAAGAGCATGGGAACATCGACAAACAGTCTAAAATCAGGTTTCTTAAGATCAATGCAGATCGTAGGTCGACGTCCTATGTTTTTGCAAGAAAAGCTTGGGAACACCAAGAAGCAGTCTAAAATTCGTCTTCTTAATATCGACGTAGATCAATATTGAAGGTCGACATCGAAAATGTGATACTTTTGATGCTTCAAACTCCAACATCTTTTCTGCTTCGTTAACGTAATCTTCATGTGTTCATATTGCATTTTCCATAGCAGGAAAGAGTTTGAAGTTTCCCATTCACTATAGATCTTTAAATGCTGGTCTTGAGAAAGACATTCATGCGGTAACATGAAACCGCTGTATTGATGGCGTTTCTGTGAATGTCGTTCAACGCTATTGTATACGAACTACGATCTATGGGATCCTGTACATATCTTCGTATGCTCTCTTCGCAAACACAAACATGCCTCGGTGGAGTATACAACTGTGTGATTTTAAAGTTGGGATAACTCCTGCGGCGACATCTCAGGAGAAACCGAGCATGTCTGACTGACTTCGATTTCTTTTATCTTTTATTAATCGGTAACCTTTACATTCATTTGAAGAGGATCTTCTTTCGATCTGAAAGATCCAAAAATGTCTCTTGGCTGAGAAGGTCCCAAGAAGCACATTTGGAGGTGAAGATCGGATAAGATCTCATCCTTGCCATGTTGTTCCATGTCATACTCCAGGGACGAAGGTGTTACTTTAAAAGTGTGGGGAAGGGAAAAAGAAGGGTTTAAAAATGGTCGTAGGTTAAGAGAGAGCGGGAGGGAGGGAGAGCTTTGGTTATGAGTGCTTTAAAGATAAAGTGTAATTAACATTTCTACAAACCTTCTTTAATATCTAAAAAAGCAACTAACAATCTTTTTATTTTAAAATAATCACAAGTTAAAGAATAGGTTCCACTGTGCACTGACAACGTTAGACAAATTTTGAATTGATGGTTATTCAATCAAAGTAAAATATAAATATTTGAGAAAACAGGAAACACACAGATAGACATTCAGTTAGATATGGATATTTTATAGGCCTCTAACGGGATGAGTGTATATATGTATATGTTTCGATGTATGTGTGTTTGTGCTTGTGTGTCTCTAAGTAAGCTTGTGTTTACGAATATTTCTATATGTATTTATATGTCAAGCATACGCATAAGGATACAAACGTCTATTATTGGAAAAGACAAGCAAGCTATGGCACACACACACACACAATCACACAAAGATCTAACAAACCTCCCACCACTCCCTCAATTATTGCAAAGAAAATTTTGGTATAAAAAAATGGCTTATTCTTATATGGAGGATATATGTATATACATATATAGTAGGTTTAAATGTGTTTGTGTGTATGTATGCAAAGTTGTTTTAATACCATGGGGTCCCATATTTAGATATTTTCCTTGCTTTTGTTGTCGTTTATTTTTTTCTACTTTGTTGTGAAATGGGACAACAAATACAAGTTAGCGAAAAATGAAAAAAATAGAAGCTAAAAAGATGAAAACAAAATAATGCTGGAGGTGGGGGTGGTAAAACAAAATGTGGCATAAAATCATTTTGATGTCGTGTAGTGTATTGTGTTAAATTCTTCTTCATGTTTTTTTTATATTTTTTTTTGCTTTTTTCCTGACAAAACTTGTTTTTAAAAATATGGCTTTCTTGCCATAAACATACAAACACACAAACACACAAACACACATATACATATGTATTCCTTACAATGTTTTGGTGAGGGTTGGCAAAAAATTTTCCTCTACTCATATACATACATATGTAATACGGATGTGTTTATAAGTATTGCTGTAAGTTTGTTTGTATGTGAAAAAAATCGCAAAGGATCATAGGCAGCTTGAGTATGGTAGTATATGTATGTCCTTTTCTGTAAAATAAAAACATATAAAAGTATGTATGTATGTCTTCAGTGTAAATTAAATTGAAACAAATATTACATTAAAAAATAAAACAAAATATTATAAAGTGTGAGTGTGTCTTCTATACTTACTTACATACTTACTCCCCCTACAGACCCCATACTTATGTATGTATATGTATAAGAAAACGTAAAAGGGACATCTTACATACTCGTACACATGTATCCTGTTTGAAATAGATTAAGAAAAATGCGTGTTGTTTTATTTTACATTACATTAAGTAGAAGCGACATACTACATATATTTTTACTCAATTACTTTACTTTTGCATACATACCTATATACGAACATACGTTTCTTCCTTGAACAGGGATGTCAGTTAACTAAGAAGAAGAAGAAAAATGAAAATGAAATGTTTTAAAAAATATTAAATTAATTTTAAAGGTAAATAATGTAATTTGCGCCTTTTGCAATAACTCAAATAATTCTGTATAACACCTACAAAATATAACGTTTTAATTTTATCATAAAATGATTATTTGAGGAGTTGAAGAATTTTTAGCAATTTCTAAGCGTTTTAGTTCAGGAAGCTTCATCGCAATTTTGCCATAGATATAAAACTATTGTATAGTTCGTACTGAAGTTCTGCTTTGGTCTTAACACTTTTGATATTGAGATCACAGATCCAAAGCCTGCAATTCGCTAAGGTTCCCTTTAATCGCAAGTTTCTTTATAGTGCTGCTATAGCTTGAATCATAGCTCTCTATGCAGTCTATATTCAGTCAAAATCGTAAGTCTTTATATAACATCAGTTTAGCTTGCATCGTCGGTATTTAGGGTTCTTTTAGATTAACTTTCGTGATGCAAAAACTTTATCTGTGTTTACAATAACGCAGATGGAATGGTCTCGATTGAAATCGGTAGATCGAAATAGGAATCCATTAAATAAACCAAAAATAAGGAAAATTAGAAGGAAGGTGTCATTTGTATAAGATCATCCATACATCACCAATCAATGCAGCATACTCCTCCATCTATTTCTTTTCAGCAACATTATCCTCCGCGATTTTAATAAAAAAGGTAAAACAAGGTCCGAAATTCTGCCATACGGGCTATCGGTTCCTGTGCTACCAAATAACATACATAGGTTTTCTGGTTCAACCAAATCATTACAAGTATAGAGCGATAGATCATTTAACATAATTATGTGCACAAAAGCTCTATTCGCGGGATACGATTGTATGGGGGCTTGGCGAAATAGTGCTTCGATATCAACCATTTTCAATGGCGTCAAAATGAGACTATGTGCCAAATTTCATTAAATTATCTTGAAAATTGTATCGTGTACACAACCTTTACATGGATACACAGGCGGACGGACATAGCCAAATCGATTTAGAAAGTGATTCTGGTATACTTTAAGGTGAATGTTATATAAATATGTTGGGTGCAACAAACATCAGCACAAACGCATAATACACTCCACTCTATAGTGGTGTCGGGTATATTGGGCAATGCGGTCTTAACTTCCATATAAAGCCTCTATTCGAAATTTTGTTTTTCATCAATAAATTGCAACATAAAAGTTTATTTATGAAAAATTGGTTCTATACCCACCCTAAAGTATCGGCATAGAAACTTTTCTATGAACAGATAGATAGCGAAGATTAAAAAATCCTACCCAAAACTCATGTCCAACCGGAATCTATGATCGATGACACGTGCTGGAGGCTTGAGGATATGGAGGAGACAATGAAACTCCTAATGGACTCTCATTTCCCACCCGGTATATAGAATAACATAGATAAACCGATATTGGAGGAAGGTTAGGGTAACACGGAAATATTTATTACATCTGACATTTTTAAAGGGGCAATCAAGAGTTTTGCTCCCTATAAAGCTGCAGGGTCGGGTGGCTTTTTCCCGGCACATTTGCAGATGTAGGCGGGACTAGTTTCCATACATCAGTCACAGATATTCACTGCATGCTTAAAATTGGCATATACCCCAGTTAAATGGCAATATGCAAGGGTAATATTTATACTCAAACCAGGGAAACCTATCGACCGATAAGTCTTTCGTTCTTCCTACTTAAAACCTTAAAACGAATAGTCGATAGCATGGTTAAAAGCATTATATGTACCATACAAAGACCTTAAATATAAGGAGCATGCTTATGTAAAGACACGATCGGTGAAAACTGTTTTAAACGAAGTCGTCCACTACATAGGTGAAGCATTCGATAGCAAACTGTACACACTGGCGGTATGTATTGATATCGCAGGCGCTTTCAATAACGTGCACACTAGTACCCTTATCCAATTCCTAGAACATTTTTATGTTGGCCGGGTGCTCCGTAACTGGATCAACTACATGCTAAGGAACAGATGGATAAACTGCGAGATGTACGATATAACAACCACCACAGGGTGGCATTTTATCACCTTTACTCTGGGTAACCACGATTAATAGCCTACTAAGGATCACAAAGATTCTATGGGGTGACCTACATCTATACAAAATTGAACGTGCGGATTCAGACGAATATAGAGCATGTGGGGAGAACAGTGAAACTCTGCAACACTGTCAGGCATTCCTCGAAGTTAGATCCAAGTATCTTAGAAGTGATGTTATCCCGGAAATGATATTCTTAACCAACACTGATTGGAAGATTCTTAGGAATAACGTCCAGGAAACTGAGTTTCTCAACATGGAAAAATAATACATTCAGTGAACAAATAGTGGCCTAGGTGTATTTCTTCGGATTTGATGAAGTATACATCCTCTCTTTTCTAGCAGGTGTAGGGTATTATATGGTCGACCTTGCCCGACTATAATTTCTTACTTGTTTCAACAAAAGTTTTTAATTACATTTTGTATCACCATATATCAATACCCAACTGCATTTAACAATATTTGATGATTTTTGTTTTAATTACATTTTAACTACATGTTCATAGTGCTTTTTCAACCCTGATTTGGATACATGTGCCATTTGATAATGGACTGCCCATGAAACACATATACATAGTATTAAGCCTTTTTTTGCATCTACTAGATATTTAAACACACACATGTATATTTAGCTACACTCAAACATACAAACATTTCAAAGATTTCCTGCTGTTGCAATTCAACATTTTAAAATTTTCATAATGCAAACGTAGGCATTTTCATCATTCTCTCTATCAAAAATAAATTTGATGAACATTTGAAATTAGTTCAGCACAAATGAAATATTTATGCATAAACCGTAAAAACTAATTAATTTTAATGGACTCATATATAATATTTATGAAAATTTTTTCTCAAAAACATAAACAATTTTTTGTTTGTTTTGTTGGTTTGTAAAATGAATGAAGTAATTTAAAAACACACCGGAAGTTTGCACTATATACAAAACTGTAACTTTAACAACAACTAATTCCCTAATAAAAATGCAGCACTATTTCGTTTTTTTTTTTTTTTTGCTATTTCTCATGTATATAAAAACATAGTTCTTGATAAGAATTCAAAAAAAAAAAATTTATATATTTTTTTGAATTTAAAAATTTTTGTTTTTGTTATAAACCACCCCCTCTATGTTCTATTTTTGTGCGTAATAATTATTATGCGCATTTGTTGCTGCTGTTGTTGTTGTTGTACATTTCTATAAGTATATTATGCATTGCTTTACATGCAGAATTTTTGTGCGTGTATTTTTTTTTTAACCGAAAATTCTGTGATGCGTAACTAGGGGGCAATGGCTTCATGTCTTTTCCTGCTATTTTATTTGGTTTTTCTTCTCAAAATTGTTCCACTTTTTGCGTTCATTTTCATTGTCATGTAATTTTCGGGTGTTTTTTTCTTCATTCTTGTCGTTGAAAAAATAACAAAGTTGTAACAGTCGCTGTGTATGTAATGTAATGCAAATGTCATTAAAAGTAAAATTAAATGCCGGAAGTTTGCATTCGCTTTGTTACACACTCATACACTCAAATAAATACATATGTGTAAATTTGATTTAGTTATATATATTTTGTGGATAAAGTTCTGAAACATTTCTAATCATTTTGATGAAAAAATTTTAAGCAAAAAAATTACTCTTTTCATTTGAGAAAATACTTCTGAAGATCGCCGCACACTAAGCAAAGTTTATGGTCAAAGTTGAAGAGTTTTTCGCAGGGTTTCGGCCCCAATCTACCAAAAAAGTTATAAGACAAAAACTTGGAAACATTATGCCATGAAGTTTTTTTTTATCAAACTCAATACGAGCTTTGCAAACTCATAGGGAACTCAAAGGGTCCTATTTAGAACATCTGTAACGAAAGCAACTGATCTGTTTAAAGTCATGTAATATGACATAATGACAATGATCTGCCACATGTTGCAAAGGTTTCAATCTATATAAAAGAGAGATGTTTGGAAGTTTTCCGTATAAACTGCATCGATCGAAGTATATACATTCGATCACTTCAGTTCAAAACAGAGTATTCAAAATTGTTTTGATTCCTCCTTACCCTCAAAAGAAGATTATGTTGAATATCTTGAGATCATCGATTACACAATTCTAAGGAACTGCGAACTATGTTCTTCTGGCGAGATCGTTGAAAAAATTAAAACATATAAACAGACGAGAACTGCGCTTAATAGAAAAACCAAAAGCAACAACAACATGAAGAACTTAAGAGATCCAGGGTCAATTGATATCAGAAATATATTTAAGCTTTAGAATTATTTTGTGGTCCATAAACCTGAGCGATATGAGTCTTCTGGATAATACAAAAATTGCTGAACATGCTGATGCAAGATGATATAAAACTGTGTTCACACCAAAGTTTTTAATATAAAATTTTGTTTAGAAGTAATTTTTTCTATAGAAAATTGTGTTCACACCCAAGTTTCCTGCGTAAAACTGTCTTCACTCTAAAGTTTTCTATAGAGAACAGTGTTCACATTAAAATTTTCCAAAGAAAACTGTATTCAAACTTCAGTCTATACTAAAGTTTCTTATAGAAAACTGTGTTCACACTAGAAAACTGTGTCCACTTTGAAAATTTCTATAAAAAATTGTGTTCGCAAAACAATTTCACTCTAAAGTTTTTTATAGAGAACAGTGTTCACATTAAAGTTTTCCAAAAAAACTGTATTCAAACTAGAGTCCATACTAAAGTTTCTTATAGACAACAGTGTTCACACTAGAAAACTGTGTCCACTTTGAAAATTTCTATAAAAAATTGTGTTCACATTGATGGTTTCTATAGAAAAATGTGTTCACAATGAAGTTTTTTATAGAAAACTTTGTTCACATCTATGTTTTCTATAGAAAACTGTGTTCACATTAAAGATTTCCATTGAAAATTGTGTTCACATTAAAGTTTTCTATAGAAAATTTTGTTCACATTAAAGTTTTCTTTAGAAAGTTGTGTTCATATTAAAGTTTTCTATAGAAAATTTTGTTCACATTAAAGTTTTCTTTAGAAAGTTGTGTTCATATTAAAGTTTTCTATAGAAAATTTTGTTCACACTAAAGTTTCCTATAGAAAACTATGTTCACACTAAAGTCTTCTATAGAGAACATTGTTTACATAGAAGTTTTTTATAGAAAACTGTGTTCACACAAATGCTTTCTATAGAAAATTCTGTTCATATTAAAGTTTTCTATAGAAAACTGTGTTCATAGTAAAGTGTTCTATAGAACGCAACGTTCTGTAGAAAACTGTACTGATACTAAAGTTTCTTGTGTTCACACTTAAGTTTTCTTTTGAGAAAAATGTTCACACCAAAGTTTTCTTTAAAAAATTGTGTTTACACTAAAGTTTTCTATAAAGTACTGTGTTCACACTAATGCTTTCTATAGAATACTGTGTTCACAGTAATGCTTTCTATAGCAAAATGTGTTCACACTAAAGTTTCTTTTAAAAAAATGTGACCATACAATACATGTGTCTCATACAAAACTGTGTTCAAACTAAAGTTTTCTATAGAGAACCGTTTTCACAACAACGTTTTCTATAGAAAATTGTGTTCACACTAAGGTTTCTCATACAAAACTATGATCAAAGTAAAGTTCTGTATAGAGAACCGTGTTCACACCAACGTTTTCTATAGAAAATTGTGTTCACACTAATTTTTTCTCTAGAATACCGTGTTCAAACTAATGCTTTCTATAGCAAACTATGTTCAGACTAAAGTTTCCTATAAAAAAAATGTGTTCATACTGATGTTTTCTATATGTATCTGTGTTCACGCTATAGTTTTCTATAAAAAACTGTGCTCTCACAACATGTTTCTATAGAAAACTGAAAACTAAAACTGAGCACACAGTTTTGTATATAATAAAGTGTGAATAAAATAGCTTTCTTGTAGAAAAGTTTGTATAGTGTGAAAACAGTTTTCTATAGAAAAGTGTGAACTTAATTTTCATTAGAAAAGCATGAGTAAGTTTGAAGACAGTTTTTATGAGAAAAATTTGGAATCAAAAGTGTGAATACTATGTTCTTTGGAAAAGTTTTGAAAGAAATATTACAGGGCAAAGGTGATCAGTCGTCCCACAATACTCAGATCTTTCAATGACATCACTAATCAAGATTTAATAATAACGTTAGAATAAAAAATTGTCATTATTTTTTAATATCTTATTATTTTTTTTATAAAAAAACTGACAATTTAAAAAATAATAAAAAATAATGCAGAATTTTTTTAAAAGAGAGAGTGATCTTTTAATTGATGAGAGTGTTAAATAAATGAAATTTAATTACTAATATATTAATAAAAATTTTCTTACATGAACGCTTATTGAGTATAGCACTGCAATTTCTCTAAAAATCTAGAAAATTGTAAAGAAATTTTTCGAAATTTCTTTTTTAAATTAAATAACGCTTTCGATATCATAGGAAGAATAAGAGAGAGAGAGAACGGGTGAAAAGTTGTCCTAATAGAAAAAAATTGGTAAAAACAACGAAAGAGGGGCAAGCCACATTTATATGAAAAATTATAACAATTTAAAAAAACTGTTATAATATTTACAATATAGAAATAGAAATTATTTAATTAAAATTTTTTAAAAATTATACAAAAGTGATAAACAAATAGAAAAAAAATTAATAGCGATCAAACTACAATTTGGTGAATGTTTTTTATGTATTTAATCAAAATGTTTTAAAATAATTAATTAGAAGAGGGGGAACTTGTAATTAAGTATAACAATTACAAAACTGTTATAAATTTAACAATATCTAAACAGAATTTATAAATCAAAAGTAAGAGAGCGTGAATCAGGGGCCCAATAAGTTGTAAAGTTAAATTAGAAGTTTCCATTGTTTCCCCACAATGCATTACAAGTTCTCTCTTCCTCTCTCGTATTTATAATTAAACAGAGCTAATAGTCTGTGACAAAATAGAGAAAACTAGAGAGGATCTAGAAATTATTGAAATGATCGTTGCTCATTACTGCAAATGAGTATAAAATAAATGCATAATGTATAAACTATAAACATGTGGGGCCTCATTCAAGAGTTTGAATGGGATCTCAACTTTATTAGTGTGAGTTTTGTGTGTGCGTGTGCTCATGTAAATGGGAGTGCGTGTAATGCATACATTTCGAAACATTTCTACAATATTTTCTTATAATGCGCCATTTTAGATTTTTATTATTATTTTTTTGTAATTTTGTTTTGTTCATTTAAATTATCAGCTATTTTGTTTTTGTTTTTCGTGAGACTCACAAAACATATTGTAGCAACTGTTGCGCGTTAGTGCAGCCAGTTTGGAGTGCAGAGTAAAATAAGTCAATGAACTTTTTCGGTTGCCACTTTTATTGTTCGCTGGTAATTCGGGGAGTGTATGTGTTTGTGTGTATGGCTGAATGTGTGTAAATTAAAAATTATGACGTTGTTTTTTTATAGGTTTTTCTTGTTATTTTTTCGTATATTTTTTGCCTACGAACTTGTTTTTATTTAGTTTTTTTTTTATAATACCCTACACTGGCAGAATGGTCCAGAGTCAACAATATACACTGGCCTATAGATTGATCTATAATTAAGACTTCAGTTAAGACAAACGTCTGATGTAAAATAGAGAGTAAAGACTGATCTACAGTTATCACTACCGGCTGATCTATGGTCAGGAATATCGACTGATCTCTAGCCAAAACTATAGACTGACCTATAGTCAAAAATATTAACTGATCTATAGTCAAGACTATAGTCTATGGACTGACCTATAGTCAAGACTATAGACTTATCTATAGTCAAGGCTATAGACTGATCTATAGTCAAGACTATAGACTGATCTACATTCAAGACTATGGACTGATCTATAGTCAAGGCTATAGATTGATCTATAGTCAAGACTATAGACTGATCTGTAGTCAAGACTATAGACTGATCTGTAGTCAAGACAATAGACTGATCTATAGTCAAGACATTAGACTGATCTATAATCAAGACTATAGATTGATCTATATCAAGCCTGTAGACTATAGTCTAGTCTATAGTCTAGTCTATAGTCTAGTCTATAGTCTAGTCTATAGTCTAGTCTATAGTCTAGTCTATAGTCTAGTCTATAGTATAGTCTATAGACTAGT